>NW_027175954.1:5130000-5432500 GCF_023055335.1 Clinocottus analis | reverse complement strand
ATGGAGGGCACAGCTATGAAGGGAAAGAAAAAAAAAATCTGCCACAACACCACCCAGCAAACTCCTCCAAGAGGGAGTGAAAAGTCAAACATCCTGAGTTGTGATCAACCAGACTTTCTAGCTCGGAGACACAGCCTGTTCAATTTATGTTCATCATAGCTTGAGGCCACCATTCAGGGGAAAGCCATCATGAGGTTGAAAACATGTATTGACATTTTAGTGACAGCCGCGGGACGTCTGATAGATGCCCCTCTCCTCGCTCTTGACCATAACCCTACAATTACCCGCACACACGCTTCCTGTGTCCGTCCATAAATTACGGCGCTCACAAGACAAAGAATGTGACACGGCAAGGAGGAACGGCTCGGAGAAAAGTCTTGTGACCTAAGCCTGATCACTGCCAAAGCACCCGAGGAAGAGAGAGAGAGAGAGAGAGAGAGAGAGGGGGGGTTGGAGGTGGCGACGGTGAGATTGAGACAGTGAACGAGACTGACAAAGATGAAATCCCGCCCCCACCGCCTCCTTTTCTCCAACAATCATACCTAAAGATTGTGCAGTACAGGACACATCTGAGGCCGGTGCCCTTGTCTTTTCCTTGCGCTCCCTCCCTCTTCACCTCCCTCTTGAGGGGGTGCTGGGGAACATTCCTGGGCTCCAGCTCTTCCACTCTGGGCATTAATCCCCTACAGCTGTGCCCCATACTGCCTCCCCCCCTCTATCTCACTCCCCCGGCCCTTTCTTACCCCAGCTGGCCCTCTTAATACATTTTTCACAAGCTACTCACAAGTGACACATGTAAAGCAGGCCAGTTCAGTCACTCTACATACAGCGGAGGACACACACATCGCCATGGTGACACAGAGTCACGCGCATACACAAATATATACAGATGAAACCACGCACCGCACGCAGCCCATTTTATGCTGCTTAGGCCCGAGAGAGTCCCAGCTAGAAACTCAGTGTCACACACACAAGCACACAGCTGCAAACGCACACAGAAAATCCCCTCTGGCTGTGCCCTGAAGCCTCTGCTGTGAGACTAGGTTGAGGGCCCGAGGCCCTAGCATCACACACCAGGACCTTAGGATAGCCCAACATGACTCCTCTCCCTTCCTTTGAGACAGACTCCAGCTCCCTCCATATTTAATACTGAGACTCAGGGAAAGATATACAGTGCCCTGTGAGACACATCAATTATGGAAGAGATGGAAGATAAAGATATACAGCAGTATAGAGATATATGAAGGTGGTAAAACTTTGTCAATTACGAAAAACAAAAATGTTTTTGGTAGTTTTCTTCGAATCCATTGAGGTTGCTTTTTCTTTTCCTTTGTCTCTCTGAAGACACGTAAATCGCATTAAGTAATCGCAATGGCAAACATAGTGATTATTGCGAAGGTGTATTTAACCAATTATCACCATGGTAATTGTTAGGATAACAAAAGCTGCTGCTCTTTGGCTGAGTTCAGGGTCTGACCCAACAAAGACTCCGTGGAGGGCCATATAACTATACATGTCAGCATGTTTATGGGTTATGTGTCTGTGCCTATCGCCAGGCATGTTGACAGGAAGTTGTGTGTTGTTCATCCTTAGGACAGCGTGTGTCTCTTGTCTATGTGACTGCATTAAAATGATTTCTTAAATCAACGTGACCAAACCGTACTGAGGAATGTGGTATGAAAGTATTGCCCCCCCTTCTCTGACAGACAGGAGTGGAGTTAATAAGCCATGTCTCAGGAGAGGCTGCTGTGTGTGTGTCTGTGTGTGTGTGTGTGTGTGTGTGTGTGTGTGTGTGTGTGTGTGTGTGTGTGTGTGTGTGTGTGTGTGTGTGTGTGTGTGTCAGGACGCAGGGGCTCACAGGAGCACAGGAGTAAATTAAAACACACTTTAATAAAGTGACCAGAGGCAAGACCTGTAGGCCTCCTCCTTCAACACACTCACATACACACAGACGGACACACACTCCTCTGGGACAGGATGGAGAGGTATCCTGGTGAATGGAATGTGGACAGACGGGGGGGACAGCGGCAAAACAGTGAAGAGAAGAGTACAGAGAGGGAGAGGGAGAAGAGGGGGGCAGAGGTCAGGAGCAGCAGCCTTATTGTGTTTCGAGCTCCTCCACTCAGGCCAGGTGTCTCCCAACCGAGGGAACCATTTCACGACATAGCTGTGCCTCCCACTGGCTTCTGAGTCGATCCTTTACACATAACTTCACCCAGGATTAGAGTATGTCCAAAAGGAAAGTGTACTGTGCTCAAACAGTAAGTTTTATGATGAAGAAAATGGTTGAATTATTTACTCAAACCTCCGTCAACTAATAGTCACAGTAAGTCAAAACTGGTGGGTTTTTTTACGCGTGATACTTAACTGGGTGGAAGCACAGAAATGTTCAGAAAGAGTCCAAATATCAGCAAAAGGTTTCAGCACTTGGCTAAAGTATAAATGCATCATACGTTGGAAGAAGACTTGGTAAATAAATAATGACACATGAGGCACATGACGGACGTCAGATCTTTGTGGCGCAATGACGAACTTGTAACGTTCCTTAAATGGACACGTGAAGTAAACATTGATGCTTCCATTGTTTGAGATTCGACTGGCCAATGTTTGAATTACATCTTATTGTCTTCTGCAAAAGTTTACTGGCACCTAACTGGAAGATTAGTTTCACCAGCTCTTTATCTCAATGGACACTACGCCTAATATTCATATTATGACAGTAGAGGATGGAAATGTGCATTATGTAGCTTTTTCCTTGTATAGTTTCTGGAAAGTTGGTTGAATCTTACACTACACCTGGATGAAAACCAATGTACTGTCTCTTCTCAAACCCTCATAGAAGGGGAACACCCTGTCACATCAGGATTAAAACAAAAATCCAGTATTTATGATTTTTTGTTATATTCTTCTGTTGTATTGTGTTGTTCTTTGTGTTATGTTTAATGTTTGTGCAGTAAAGATAACACTTTAGTAATGTTGGGAGAAAGTTGTGATTAAAGAATGGCGCTTCAGTGAGCTTTAACGGACATGGTGGTAAGACGAGAAGTAACGCTTGAAGCTATGATTACGTTTCCATTTTGCAGTGAACTGTCCCTTTAAGTACACAAGCGAACTGTGACACTCGTGTAAGATGGGAACAGGCTGTGTTCCTGTGGTCAGACATTGTCTGCTCCTTAATAATCTCATATTTGGTGTATGAACAAAATACCTCCCACACACTGATCCCATCCTAGCTCTAGTACATTCAAATGGGCCGTTTCCTACATGCACGGACACACTCATACACACACAAATACACACACACACACACAGGGCTGTGGACAAGTGCTGGGGACTTCCATTATGATTGCTGCCAAATGTTCCTAACTTCTTCCAAAAAAGACTTGAGATAGGATGGGATAGGAAAAACACACACACACACACGCACGCACACACACACACACACACACACACACACACACACACACACACACACACACACACACACACACACACACACACACAAGGTGTTGAGTTCTCAGAGAAGCCAACAAACACACTTCCACCTTTATGAAAAACTCCTCCGGCCAACAAATCACATTCTGCTGATCTGACAGAAATACATGTCGCTCGGCGTGCATGGATACAAGGCGACTCATCTCCCATGTAGGCTGGTTTCATCTATTCAAATGAAGTGTGTTTTAATTCAAGCTGCTTTGCATTTGACTGTGGGGCGTCACAGCATGTGATGACTAATCGCCTTTGATTACAGCGCTGCGTCTTACTCTCGCAAAGGGCAGAGATCTACCTATTTATCTGTCTGTCTGTCTGTCTGCCTGCCTGTTTGTCTGTCTGTCTGTCTGTAACTGTGTCTGTAATTCTAGCCATCATTACCTTTTTGCAACTTTCCACTCAGTTGTGTCATTTTTTGCTTGTTACTTACAGTCTCTTTTCAAAACAATATCCCAACATATGTTTACACAGTTTTTAGGTTTACTTACAGACGACAGTACTTGGTTAGGTGTTAAGTATGTAAGTTAAGTAACAGCACAAAGGTAAAAGAAATCAACAATGACTTGGCTTTACTCAAAACATGATGACAATCTCCAATTTGAAAGGCGTGTTTGTATGAGACATACGTCCGGCTTTCTTACCCACAAAATATGGTCTTCATCTCATCTACTACATTAGTTACTCTGACCCTCTAATAATTACACCGATGGGTTTCAATCACAGTTTGTTGAAAGCACAATGTGTCTGATATAAACGGTAAAGGGTGCCCCGGTACGTTCGTATCAGATATCGTGGAGCACCGAAGCTGGAGATTTTGACAAGTTGTGAGTGAGACAAGGCTGCCTGCACAAGAGCCCAGTGAAAGCTGTTCTTAATCTACTACAAGGAGAGGTGAGGGCCCAGCGTCAGGCCTCTCTCTCCCCAGGTGAGAGGGCCCCGGGATGGGCTACATGCAAGAGAAGCTCTGTCTCTGGAGCCGAGGGGGTTGACACAGAGTCCCCACCCTCGGTCCGGCGGGTGTTTGTGAACAGTGGGCCTGTTTTGGAAGAGAGTGTCCACACCGCAGCTGTTGAACAGTTCAAGGCGGGGAGTCCTTCTGGGCAGGGGGACAGGGCGGTAATGAAAATTCCCCAGGAGAGAAGCAAGGGGAATTCTACGCTGTTATTTGTTATGGGAAAAAAAGGAGAAGACAGGGACAGGAGGGAGAGACGAAGCGATGTCAGAGAAGGGGAAGGAGTCAGAGGAGACGATTCAGTGTGTGTGTGTGTGTGTCTGTGCATGTGTATGTGAGTGTCTGCTCAGGTGGTCAAGTGGTCCCACCCAATATAAATGAAAGAGCTAAAGACGGGAAGAAGGTGGAAAGGTAGAGGGAGACAAACAATGAGTGAAAAAGCAACTGTGTGTGTCAACAGGCGTTTTTTATCTCATGGAGACCATTTAAAATGGCAATGGGTGGGGGGGGGGAGATCACATTAAAACAGATATCCTTCCAACACACACACAGTTTTCAACTTTAGCTTTGTTTTCCTTAGCCTCAAGATATGAACTTAGCAATGTTCTTATTACAGTTGTACTAGTTCCAGTGCTTTGTCCCCATCCTCTAAGTGTTTTTATGTGCACACACGCACACCCATGAGAATGAGCTCCTGTTTATAATGAGAGGGTTCCCTACTGTGTATATATTCAAATGGGTCTTGGCATCACACGTTGTCGTCATTCCTACAGAGTCCAAACACCCTCACCACCCGCTCGCTCTAAACGTACACAGACCACAGTTAAAACCTCTCACTCACTCACACACACACACACACACACACAGCATCTCTGCCCTTGAGTCACTGCAAAACTTTAAAATTGAGGCGAAGTGAGAAAAGAGAGCCCCCTCCCTCCTCAATGGCATGGCGAGCCAGCTCCAAAGGCTACTTATCAGCCCAAATGTGTTTCTACTTTTCCAATCTGCATCATTTATTATAGGCAAAACCAGAATAGGGAACACAGCCATGGTCAATATTATGTCTTGGCCCTGTGACTATTACTGAAAAGAACTCTGGTGTCCTGAATACACATGAACGCACACTCATGCACAATAGCAGACACATGCTCGCACACTCAGTTTGCTCCAACAGGCCTCTTAGCAAAAAAAAGAAGAAAAATATGGTTGTTATGGGAAAATAGCTACAATACAGTAATCTTTACTCAACATAAAACATAATTATGGGAGTCTTCACAGAGATTTACAAGAGATGATAAAGAAAATACTGTGGCAGAAATTAGACTTGCCACGTTTTTTCTCTCTCTCTCTCTCTTACACACACACACACACACACACACGCACACACGCACACACGCACACACACACACACACACACACACACGCACACACACACACACACACACACACAAAAACACACATAATTCACTGGGAAATAAAAGAACAAGGGACCAAGAGAGATGCCTGCAGTTTCCTGGAGGCCCAAATGGCAGAGCGCACACACAAATAAACACACACACATACACACAAAGACACGCTGATAAATAGGAGGAAAAAATTAAAACAATACATATATATATATATATATATATATATATATATATATATATATATATATATACACACACACACTGTATATGCACGCCGAACATGCATGTGTGGCTTTCTGTGTGTGTTTCTGCTTGTGCGTGTATAGATAGGGCTGTTTAAGGGGCCTGAGGTCTCTGAAGGATTAATGGTGGCAGGCCAGGCAGGGTAATCAGGACGGCGGATAAGTCCTGGTCATCCAGGCGTTGAGCTGAATAAACATGAGAGCCCGGTGATATCTCCTACACATTCACACACGCACACACACACACAAATAATACCACACATGCACACACACGTCCACCAGATCTAGGAGGAGCCAGACTTGTTCCAGAGGATGATGCCAGTCAGTAGACTATGTCGCTTGAGCTCACTCACTCACTCTCACACACACACACACACACACACACACGAATGCAAACGCACTGGAAATATTCTCCCTTATTGCCTTTCTTTAAAAGTGTTTCCTCGGGTCATTGAGTGTAGCATGTTCCTCTGTGCCATTAGGCCTCTGATAAGTCCTCACCGTATGTAGGCAAGGGAGTATAAAACATGCCTGGACGAGAAAAAAGTAATTATGTGTCGCTCTATAAGCTAAAACTTGTCTTGATGTCACATGTGCTTCATATTACAGAATATACTCAAATGTATTGAATGGAGGATTTATGTGGAACTGGAAAATGTTCACGATGTTGAATTTGATTTTTTTTTTAAATCTCATCATTTGATACATTTTGCAAATAATCGTGTTCACAATTTATTTAGCACAATACGGTGCAACCTCAATTTATGAGCTGGAAATTGTGTTTTTGTGTATTCACAATATAGTGTAAATATGAAACTGCATGAAAGAAGTATCAAAAGGTAGAGTGTATTTGCCCATTACTGCAATTATAAGAATTCCTCGGGTTTAACATAGAGAGTAAATGGTTCTTTTTTACAACCGGCAACATAAGATAAAATAACTTAGTGCACATTTTCTACAGTTGAAAAACAAGCTGGGGACTATCTGAGAATGGCTGTGCTTGTTGTGGCCGCACGCCAAGAGTAGGTATGCAGCCCAATGGACACCATCTGCATGAACACATTTTTTCAAGTGTGTGCCTGTGTGTGTGTGTGTGTCTGTGTGTACATGTGCAGAGTCGGAAACCAGGAGCAAATGCTTCACGCCAAATCGGGGGGACGAGGTGGGAGAGCAGGACATTCCTGCGAGATGACAAGCCATCACAGTCACACACCAGCACAGGAATGTTGGGAAAACAGACCGGGTGGGTGGGTGGTTGGGTGGGATGCAGGGTATAGGAGATGGGGGTGGGAGGATGAGTGAGCGAGGGGGTAGAGAGACACTGGATGAAGTAAGAGTGTCACTTCATTAGACCAGTAGTCATGGGTTTCCAAAAAGGAGCGCAGGAGCTGCTGTAATTAGTTTGCACTTACTGAAAAGAGAGGGGGAAAAAAGGGAACAGGCAAAGAGATCGGGATACAGATAGAGGAAGAGGGAGAACTGGATGAGAGAAGGCTGACTTTTGCCCCCATCGCGATCACCGCTCTGCCTACCCGGCCAGCCCACCCCGGCTGGTGGTTAACTCCAATTTCTGTCATGCAACAGAAAAACCACTGGAGGGATGAAAGAAAGAGGGGAAAATGGACTAAAACAAATCTCTGCATGTGCATGTCGTTGTGTGTGTGCGTGCGCGTGTGTGTGTGTGTGTGTGTGTGTGTTCGCTTCTAGTGAGTGTACAAAAAGTTAGAGGTGGGCTCGCCATAACGATGACAAAAGGGCCCCAAAATGAAGTGGAAAAATGTTCCAAGTGGCAGCATTAGGATACATAGAAGGGCAGCAAAAAGTAAAAGAGAGAAAAAGTGTGAACACTAGTGAATATGCGCTCCAGATGTGTCGGCCTGTCACGCTGCAAGTAAACACCCTCACTGATGGACAGCTCGGGACTGGATGGCCTCACCGTCTTCCCCCCGGGGAGAGTGCTGGAGAAGGAAGGAGGAGAGTGGAGGGAGAGGAGGACAGGAGTAAAAGGAGGAGGAGGAGTTGTTGGGGGTTGGGGGGAGTGGGGGAGGAGGGATGGGGGTGCAGTGGATGAAGGAGGAAAAGGGGGTGGGCTCTGTGCTAAGGGACCCGAGCCAAGAGCAAGTCACCCTGAGGACCTGTGTAGCCTGGCAGGCTGGATACAGAGGAGACAGACAGAGACGGCGAAAGAGGAAACAAGAGTAAGGGAGAAAGAGAAAATAAGAAGGGGTGAAAGGGAGAAAAAAGTACATGGAGAGAGAGGGATAGCAAGGGAGGACTGGGCCTGATTGTTCCCCTCCTGTCCCTCCTCCATGTGGCCTCCAAGGGGGCTCCTGCAGCCTCAGCGAATTTCCGTCTGGCACAGACCTGCGAGCTCCTGGGAGCAAACTGAAATATGAACTGCAAGAAGGGAGGATGGGAGGAGGAGAGAAAGGAAAGGAAGGAGAAGGAAAGACAGAGGCACCCAAATTGAAAGACGGACAGGGTTCTGAGATGAGTGAGGAGTTGTGGTGGTCATAAGTACACATAATCTCTAGCATTTACTCTCTGACAGATTTAAAGGGTGGGTTCACTTGAATTACAAAAAAACATATTCACATTTTCTCATTTACCTCGTAGGATATGCAGCTATGTGGATATTTGTGGTTTTATTTGCCCATGTTTTAAGGTTTGAGATTTTTGCCACAATAGAGCTGAATGGAACTTTTCTGTGGTGCTCAAACCACAGAATAATTACATTGAAAACCAATTCAACAGTAGAAAATCTTTCCAGACATAGTGTCCCTGATATGCTCTCTCTATCAGTAGTTTAATGGGACTCTGCTTCCAGTTAGCTCTCCCAGGTCTGTCTCCGTTATATTGGGGTCGCAGCGGATATCTCAAAGCTTTGACAAGTAAAACCCCAGTGATTGATAACAAGCTCTCAGTCAAATACTGATGCTCGTAAAAAGGTGTGCAACGCTCTTCTATTTTATCAGTGTTTTACTTCATTAATGTCATGTCCAGTGGCTTGTTTTGGTTCCAGTAAATAAAACCCTCCTGTGATCTCTGTCTTTAATGCCTGCCTGCAAGCCAAATTTCCTTCAGAATAATTGCAAACTATATGCATAACTAGAGGACGCCAGAGGTATATGAGAAATGTGTTTTTTTGTGATTAGAGTAAAGTGTCCTTTTCGAGTAAGTTTTGGAAACAAACACACACACACACACACATGTGGAAAACAAGCCACATGTTCACCTTGAGCGGGTCTACCTTTCCTCTCACACTCTTGTATGAAACTTGTATTATTCCAACTGCTCTGCTGTTATTTTAGCTGCACCGGACAGGAGCGCTCCAGCGGAGTGTGAGAGAGAGAGAGAGCGCATGATTGGACAACTGCATATACTGCGATCAGGTGACTAGAGCTGGCCGAGGGGGCACCCCTCTGGTGCATGATGGGTCGCCAAGCAGTCACCAAACCGTGAGTATGTCAAGCGTGGGGGGGGGGGGAAAGGGGAGTAACTGCAGCACATGTTTTTTTGATTTTCGGAAAGTTAAACAGAAAGTTCCCCTCTAATGTAATAATCATTTATGACACACATTCGTAATATAATTGAGAGCAACACTTTTAAATTTGATAGCGTTATAAGCAGCGAAAAATGATAATGAACCCTGTCTGTAATCATACACTCCAAATGATATGTCTTGTAATCATGGAGTGCAACTGTGATACGGGACACATCTAATACACCTTTATCGAGGTGTTCCGAAACCACATTAGCCGATCTGCTAAATGTGGGGGGCTTGTGTGCACCAGATGCATTTGACTCCCGTCAAGTGCAATGGAGCTGCTATCAGAAAGCTGCTCTGATGACACGACTGCATTAAGCAGCTGTCCACTCCCATGATCATTAGTGAGATATGGATGCAACGGAGCAGTGAACAGGATGCTGGGATTGCTACTAAGACGGGTCTCCAGGGGGGGAGAAGGCAGGGAGATGAGTCTAAACAACATCAAGTCACCGCAACCCTCAGAGACAGGGTCAAAACTTTTACACGCACAAACAAACAGAAAGATTGAATTCCCTTAACATCTTTCTGTGATAATCAAATCTTATTTCAGTCAGCTTCCGCAAATTTAAGACCACAAGACACAATCGTGGGTAAAAAGCCATTTTGTTAATATATATATTTTTTGAATAGAAAAGATAAAGAGTGTCACTCTGCTGTATCGAACTTTAACGTATTTTTCAAAAGAGGATAAACAATCTTTTTGGACGTGTTTGTGGAACCGGTGTTTAACGTTTGGGCCTCGGGCCTTTTCCCACGGCAGCAGTTGACGGACATTTCAGGGCTAGTGGTGCGAAGACCCTCGGTTAACTAGCTTTCACCCCGAAAGTGGAATCCCAGCTTGCTAATGTGAGCAGTGATTCCCACTAGACGGTACTTTCTTGATCATGTTGAGGCATTGGCAGTTCCAATACCGATTATGTTTTGTTTAAAGACATCTGATCCGTAACTTGCATTAGCTGTCACCAAGGAAAAAGATGGATTTCTTCACAAAAAATAATTTTCCAAACATTTCTGTAAAAAAACACTCCTACTTTGTTGCTTTTCTCTTATGCCTTTCTTTCACCTTACTCTCTCTCTCTCTCTCTCTCTCTCTCTCTCTCTCTCTCTCTCTCTCTCTCTCTCTCTCTCTCTCTCTCTCTCTCTCGCTGTGTGATAGACAGCACAATGTCTAATCATCTTCTGGTCACCAAAAGAATGACTGCAAACCAGAATTTTGTAAAAGTCGATATTGTTCTAGCTTGCTTTAATCCTTCCTTTGCTTCATTTTGTACGATGGAAAACAGCCAAATTTGTCTTAATGTGCTTTGCTCTGATAAGCTACCCTCCTGGTTTGCAAGGTTAGCGAAGGTGACCTTCAGGACGAGACCTGCTCTGAAACCACGACTGTGAAACATGAATTCCACGAGGTTTAAAAAAAAATTAAAAAAAACACGCCTCTGAAAATATCTGCACAGCAGATTAAAGCAAAAGCATTCCTTTAAAAGTATTTAAAGCTTGAATGACTGTGTTGGCCTTTAGCGTTTATCAAATTCTAACTCAGAGATGTAACCTTGCTCTTAGAATGTTTTCACTCTATGGCCAATGAGGTGCAATTGTAGTAAGATAGAGTGTCTAATTAGCTTAATTATGAGTTTAAAGCAAGGGATTAACAGATAAAAATCAGAGACGGGTGAAGATTACAACAGAGAAAAGCAGCTCTTTTTTTCTATCTTTATGGAAGTGGCTGACACTGGCAATGAGCTATATGACCTCGAGCTATATGGTCAGAGAGAAAAAAGACTTGGAAAAAAAATAAAGAAAAGAAAAGTCCGGAGGAAAATATGCATGCATGTATTCAAACTGTATCTAACTAGTGTTTCATTTCAAATAGCATATGGTTGGTGTTATGTCGCAGCTGTAGCGCTACTGCCAATGAGGAGGGTCTGCTGTGTTTTCCCACTGTGAGGAGCAGAGTCACACAGGGGGTAATTATCTGTGACGTGGAGACAGACATGGTTTCCTACCACACACAGTCTCAAACGCACACCCCAGCATTTATGCATGGCCATA
The DNA here is from genome assembly GCF_023055335.1 of Clinocottus analis. Lineage (NCBI taxonomy): Eukaryota > Metazoa > Chordata > Actinopteri > Perciformes > Cottidae > Clinocottus > Clinocottus analis. The sequence goes on along the minus strand of NW_027175954.1, from coordinate 5,420,806 downwards.
TAGTCCCTGGTGCACAAATGTATGGCTCTTACTATGTGTGTGTTTGTGTGTGTTTACTGAGCTATGGATGGGTAGCCCCTCCAAGCCATGGCTTGAGTGAATATTCTTAGCACGTTGGGACAGTCCACAACACAGTGTGTCCCTGTAGACCCCTGCCCTGCCTGCCTGTACCCTCTGATTTGGACAGAGGGCAATCAAGCAGACCCAGTAAACAATACACAGCGAGGCCATGGAAAACCACAGTAGCTCCTCAATGTATTCCTCTCATATCACAAGGGACACCCGTGTTTGTCCAATCACTGTGGAGTCGGAGAGCTGCAGTATGGAGGGACTATTAAAATGATCAAGGATGCCGGTTAATGGCCGGCGGAAGATGACATGCTGCACAGTGCTTTCATAGAGCTGCCAAGGGAACACCCATTAGAGTGATGGCCCATAGGAAAGATATATATAGTGGAGTGTCAATGGCTGCTTTTCAAAGGCATGTTCTTGTTTATTTTATCCTGGGAATGCTTCCAGAGATATGAGTTCATTCTAAGCCAGGGGTCGAGAGCAGAGAGCCCTTCACTTGGTCGACCTGGGGAGGGAAACTCCCAAACTCGATTAGGACGTCACACAGTGAATCTGTTGGTGAAAAGGATGAGATCAAAGCGCTGAATGCCCAGACCCTCACACAAACACCATATGCTATAGTGTCTATACTTTTTAAAGAAAATGTTGTGACATTCAAGGTTTGTCACAAAAAAAATTGGACATTAACGGCTGAACACCACAAATCCTACAACCTGAACAGGTTGTATGTAAATGTGATGTCAAGATGGTTACCCAAGGTGGATGCCTAAGCTGAACCATCTTGTGAGAGCTTACCCTCAAGACACGACCGTCCGCTTCTGATCCTATCGTCAGGTCATGACATGGTTCGCCAGTGACTTTCAAAGCAAAAACATCTGTTTTCTGACCTGCTGTTGGGAAGGATTTTGGTTGTCGTGGTTTAAAGGAACAATGTCGACCGTCTGTAGAAGGCTGGATGCGGACTGAAGTGTCAGGTGTCAAAGTCATTAAAGGTGGTGGCGGCCTTGGCCCTCAATATACAACCGCTCATATTGTGGTTTCGCCACCAAATAAGAGGCCCATTTCCAAAAAGTGATTTGCAATCTTACCATAGACCCCAAAACGCAGCATCTTGCTGTTTCAAGAGTGATTGTCGCTCGCAAATTGCAAATAAATCAATAGGGCTTATGTGTGTTATCAAAACCTTTGTATGAATGCAAACTAAATCCAATTTAGTGAAACAGACCGTACCATGGTCAAATTGTTTCACAGCAAAAAAGTAAATAATAAATAAAAGTTACATAAAATGTGTTGTTTTAAAGGTTCATATAAAAACTACTTAAGACAATGAAAAACAAGTGTATCTTAAAAACAAACATAATTAATTTATCAAATGTAGTCTAAATTACAACTTTTCGTGCCTATAAAAAAGTATATGGAGGGAGATTTTGGGCTTAACCTCTGTTTGTTTCTTTGCTCGCTTCAAGCAGTTCTGATTCCACAAAACTTTTCTCTTTTTCTTCAATAGCCACAGAGCATAATATAAGGAAGTCTATTCTTTTCTCTTGTGCTGTCAGGGGATCTAAATAGAATCAAGCTAAATAAAATCTGGAGTGTCATCTCCAGACAGAAGTAGAGGAAAGAGCGTTCCTCTCACATTACCTACTTCTACATTGGCAAATGATTAGCCTGCTGAAAACATCTCATTATCAGTATTTATGAGGGAGTGCGCCAGCCGGAGTAATGACAGCTTTACTCCAAAGTGGCACTCTCTCTCTTCCTCTTTGTGCACACACACACACAAACAAAAACACACTGTCTTACACACACTCTGTTTATCTATGTGTCTACAGAAGATATATAAATCATGTAGATATAGATTCAGATACTGTAGATGTTGTGTTACTGTCGTACATTAATGCGTTATACTCTCTCTCTCTTACCCCAACCCTCATTGCATGTTTAGCAACTTTTAGAGAGAACCTTTATTTTATGCGGTGTGTGTGTGAAATCCTGTCTGTGGGTGCATAAATGTGTGTGCTACTGTATATTTGTGAGAGACAATGTAACTTTTCAAATTTAAGACGATGGGACATTTTGGCAAGATTTCATTCTTTACGTAGGTTTTTATTGAGAAAATGTAGTTAAGTTTTGGCGTTTTAGAGTTCAGAAAGAAGATGAGATCAAAGTAAATCTTCTTGTTTAGGACACATCCAGTAGTTTTTACTGGGTGTAGTTAGAGTTAAAGTATACTAATTCAGTGAGGGTCCTAACATTTAACACAGCTGTGTGGTCCTAACTATGTGCATTTGCTTATCTCTTTACCACAAATGATTTAAAACACCTTTGGCATGAAGTTGTATTTGGCGACATCCATGTCCGAGATGTACTTCCCACCAGCGTTAACACACGAAATATCTAAAACACTTAACCCCTTCAGGTACAATAGGCTACATTCAAAGGAACCAGCCATGAAACAATTGCTGTGACCAATTTGCGACGTTGCCACAATAAAGCAGCAGACACAGCTGTCTGACACCATATCCACTGTAACATCAAAAATCAGAAAACACCAATAATATGTAATGCGTTTCCCTTTCCACACTGGAATAAAAAAAATGAAAAGAAATCGTCAAACTCTCTTCTTCCAAACTCTCTTGTCTGCAAACTATAAATCTTACAAAGATTGAGTCACAGACCGGTGACCTATCGCTAACACTCACTGCCCCTAAAGGCAAATTTGTGATTTTGGGCTGTATAAATAAAATGAACTTATTTTGTTTTTCAGTACAGCAAATAACAACTTTCAGATGGCTGTTAATGCTGTCAAAGTGAATAAGAAAACAAATATTGATGCGATTGCAGCTTATAACTGCACTACTTTACTTAGACTATGAATACAATTAGTATTTCACTCATGCAAACTTGTCTGGTAACTTCAACATGGATACAGAACACTTGTATTATTTGATCAGCTGTTGGCGTCCAAAACAAGCACTTAGAAGGAGGAGAAAGTTGGCTTCACAGATTTACATCAGTGTTTGGGAGAAGCTTTTTTCCCCCCATCCAAACAAGCCTTTTTTAGATGTATCGACTCTGGAGAATATTTTTGAAAAGCTCAGTTTTTGGGTGTGTAAAACTTTGTTTGAAAATATACTCTTTGAAATTAAACCAGCTCAGTGTGGACGTATATCAGCATCCTCCTCATCAGTCAGCGTGTCAACTTCTCTGTTGGAGGTTTTAGTTCTAACTTGACAAACTTGTTGAAAATCTGTTTTCAGTCACAGATACATACTATCTCTGCACTAATCATTTTTTTCATCTGTTGAACCAACCCAAGAGACTGGGGAGATTTCTTATTAGTTTGGATGTTGTTGCCTGAGGGGCCAGAAAGCGATGAGATATTTGACCAAACGCAGAAACCCAATAAGGGGCCATCGATTAGGAGTCTGAGCACCATATTGGACACACAGGTGGCTGCAAAGAAATTAAAAAGCTGCAACAAATAAATGGAAGAAATCAAAACTGGGGCACCTTAAATCTCTTTGACTCTCCACCACAAGTTCAGTGTCTGTTTGTTTAGCTTTTGAATCCCCCAGGCCCGAAGAGAAAGTCACAATGCATCTCTTGTTAGGACCATGAAAGACTGAACACAAGGTGCGACGATGCTTTAGATCGAAACTGGTGGTTACTTCATGCCCATGATCAAACTTTTGGATCGTGGTCCTTTCTCCTTCTTGTATCTCTTATAATGTGGTTTTGATATCTGAGATGTTTCATCAATGGGGGCATCTCACATGTGCACGAGTAAGAGAGCCCATGAACATTTGCTAGCCGCAACCAGTGACTCAGCAGATATAGACATAACATTACCAAAACAAAAAGGCTAGTTTTGTTGGAATCATTGCTAATATTAGCAAACTAGGCTAGTTAGCATGGCAAGTACTTTTCAATTGTAATGCGACAAAATATTGCTGATAACAAGTGTAGTTGTTGTCAACTTGAGTAATCTTTGAGTTGTCTTTACCTGGTTCATTACACTGTTTCTTCACTGACTTCGGTCCTTGTTGTTTAATTGTGTGTGCTTGAGTGTGTGTAGTTGAGACAGTCCACAACCCCAGAGAGCACAGGAGATTCTGCAGTCTGATAATATATGTCACTAAAACGTTTAAAAAAAAACATTAAATAAACCAATAATGTTGGAGCTGATCAATACACTGGTCTTTAATATTTCAGCACCTGTGTCTGTTTAACACCAGGTTTTTGGAGCCATCTCTTGTACAAAATGAGGTCTTAAGAATAACGAAACCATCTGGATCCAACTGATTCCCTCTTAGCGCAAATTTCAGGATGCAGTTCTGTATGCCACCGGGTACGATCTCCCTTCGACAATCGATCGAAGGGTTGATTTCTGGCGAGCAGGAAGTGCATCAACCACTGCAAAACCAAAACATAGAGCTTTAGTTTTCCCTGGACACCATCCCCAATAACCAAAGAGTATTAACGTAACTTATTTGCGGTTGCTATCCACAGTAGCAGAAAAGGTGGAGCGCAAACAACCAAAGTAATTAAGTGCGGAAAACAAAAATGATGTGTTCTCTGTTTTCTTAATAGATGCTAAGCTCTTAAGAAAACAGAGAGCAACACAGAGGGCTTTGTAAAGTGTCAACATTAACACCATTTAGATTTGTCCCCTATATGTCCCAAACCTGTTTTATTCCTTTTACTAAAATTGAAAAACATATGCACAATACCTATAATTTACAACTAAACTTCACTTCAACTAAAAAAAAAACAACTATCAAGGTACCAGACATTGATTTTTGACATATGTATGTAATGTGTGCAAAGACTATTTTTTAGTAGAGAAGAGCAGAGCCATCTTCACAACTACCTCTCACAAAGTGGCGAAGCTTACTCAATATTGTCTATATTTAACTTTGACAAGAGGGAATGAGCATGTTTGTGTTGTAAATACTAAGTGTGCTATAATATGAATTGGCTGCAACTGGATACATGTGACTAGGGGGCAAATGGATCTAATGGTGGTCTTAATGCTGGCCTTGAATAATGAGGCCTTTGTCTAATAAAACTGGAAAGCCTCCAAATACCTATAGGGACCACGGCTAGTTAGAGCAATAACAGTCTATCAAAAGAGAAAGCAAAGTGATTACTTAGAGGGTAATAAATACAAGGTCCATGCTGGGGATGGACTCAGAGTAAGAGAAAGAAAGAGAGAGAGAGAAAAAAGAGATGGGGACAAACATAAAAAGAAAGAGAAAAAGCTCAGATAAATTAAACTATATATCTGTTCTTTTTACCAATTACTGTGGCTGAATACTGGTACAAAGTAAGATTTGCCATTTCTCCAACAAGCATCTTTATAGTAAAAGCAAAAATATGTAAAAAACTAAGGTGGGTAAATGTGAATACACATAGACAGGTAACGTATCATTCAGGCTGAAGACCTTGTTACCTGTATTTTCTTACAGGTGACGAGTAAGAAAAAAAAGCTAAATAAAATAAACGCTGAACAGGTAGAGATTTTCTTTTCTTCAGGGAACTTTAAAAAATACCTCACTTGGAAATTACTTTGTAAAATAGTTGGGAATTCAGTCAAAATATGCTACAAGAAAGCACCACCAAACAAAGAATACAATCATAGTCACTTTGTGCATTTCTATGGTGACCAAGGGCAAACATTACACTCGCACAGGAACTTGGTAAAAAAAAATACTGTCACTTATTCAAAATGACAAAATAGTTAAAGCTTGAAGGGCAAGATCTTTGTGAATTTTGAAGAACATTTTTTAAACCAATCAAGTGCATTTTGATTGCTTAAACAGACAAGGCAAATGGATAACCCTGGTCTTAACACTCTCAAGTATTCACACATACAAGAACATGCACACAAAAAAAGAAACAAGGTTTTCACTGTCGACCCCTATTCCCAGCATGTCTTCAATGGTGGAGTAGTGCTGACCTGAAGGAACAGCTTTAGGGCCAGAGAACTGGACACAATAACATCACCATCAATTACAGCCCTGAGAGGAATGGGAGTCCAATCAGAGAATTAGAGAGATGTGGGGCAGACAGGTGGATCGACAGCCTCGAGGCAGAGGGAGAGGGTGGAAAAGGGGATGACAGAGAGGACAGACAAGAGACAGACTGCTGGTCGCAGCTCTAACTAAGTGACGGGAAGAGGATAATAAAGAGTCAGTCTCACAGAGCGAGTGGTGGCCTCAGAGGGGGGAGAGAGGGAAGGTTCGGAGCAGAGGGGTGACAGAAGTGAGAGATGGACTTCATCAAGACCACTGCCTGATGGTTAGGGTTCAGACTGTTGCTATGTTTCTGGCCCGCTGTCTTCAGGGCGGGGAAAATGTGTGTACGTGCGTGTGCCAGTGTGTGTGTGTGTGTGTGTGTGTGTGTGTGTGTGTGTGTGCACTAGCTCAATCTGCAATGACTGGTGAGCGATTCATTGCCCCCCACCAGAGTGACCAATGCATTTCCACTCCAGGCCTTGATCCATTTCAGCTAATGTATTACTGGAGGAGCATCACTGTCCGCTGTCTGCTGACTGGGCTGGACTGACCGAAACACAGCTTCACTGAGCTTCAGTGGACGGCACGAGGCTTTCCTAAGAGTTACCAGAGAGGCAGCACAGCATTCATCGAAGCAGATCCAAAGGCGTTTAATCACCGTGTTCAGAGTACTCGTGCACATTGTAACCAGAAATAGCTGAGAATTGGAGGAAAACTAAAAACTGTCATAAGGAGGAAATGTTTTTATTTAACATATCTTGCAAAAATGTTGATAGTTAAGGTATAAGGCATTCTTTTCCAATCAAGAAGTACAATGTCCACTTGAGGTGACTACAGCATTGGTAAACTTTGTTATAGTTAGGAACTGGCAGCACTTGTTTTTGGTTAAAGGGAAATGTTACTATACTGATTACTTCAATTGTTTCATGGTACCATCACCCAATTCAATGCTACATTAAGACACCCTCAATGTTAAAAGTTCACAATTGCTCTGTTCAATATGTTATCAGTACCTCGTTAGTAGGATGATAGTAAAAAATGAAAAATAATAATAATTTGGGGGTTTACTCCCTATTAGCACCGTTTTCACTATTCTGTTTAAAGTTACTGTAAGAAACTTTTATTTAGTTATGAAACAATCTCAACTTAATAGTGATGCTTATGCTTATGAAGGCCCTACATAAGTAAACTGGACCATCAGCAGGAAGGTTGGGTATTAGTTCTTAACGCTCGTCATCGATGCCACCGATCAGCTTCAGCTCAGACTCCAACTCAAACTGTTTGTGTTTTCAGTTTAACTGAAAAGTGCCGCCTGCCACAGCACAAGACAGTCATAGTCTCCCCTCTGTGTCTCTTTTCTGTGGTGGTCAACATTCCCGTCCTTGTTCTGCCTGAGACCTGTCTACTATCAACATGTGGCACATGTCCTTGACAAGTGGAGAGGATCCTTCGCCACAAAAAGTTGTACGCTATGCAGCGTCAACCATGCAACCCCTTTTCCCTCTTTTACCCCTCCTGCCTTCCCTCTTTCACTTTCCCTCTCTTAATATTGAGTTGCCGGGGTAAAGGGGGGCCAGAGGAATCTAATAACTGTGACAGTGGGGCTTTTTTTGGCATTGTTCCTGAAGCTGTGCAGACACACACAGGGCTGTCTGCTGGCTCTAATGAAAGGTTAAATGAATAGGACTAAGTGACAGGAGGTACAATAAAGAAACAAGAAGGAGGAGAAAATGTGTGTGCAAGCATGTGTCCATGTTTTTGTGTGTGAGTGTCTGGAGGCCAGCCTCCTTCAGCTCGGGGAACAACAAGGACAGCCCCTCCACAGCGCCACAATATGCAAAACAGATTGGTCTGCGACAAGGTGTGTGCGCACATTCATGTGTGTCATGTATGTGTGTACGTCTGACTCTCCCGCCAGAACACAGATGCTTAAGAGGAATTCCAGCATGGGTTTTTTTGATAAATGTTAAGGTCACTGGTAGAGAGTAAGGGTGGAGGCTGGAGGGGAAGGTGAGGGCGAGAGCAGTGGGGGAGGAGGCAGAGGGAATGACGAGGGGGGGGACGCATGTCTCGTCTTGTGCCTCTCTCTGCCTGTGCCTTGGTGGAATGCAGAGTCACATGAAAGAGGGCCTCTTTCTCTCTCCCTCTCTCTGAGACTCGTCTCTTGTGTCTTGTCTCAAAAGCGCCACTGTCCCCCTCCTGACACACTACCTGTCAGCAGATTTCCCCTCAGCTGCAAAAAACATAACTGCATGTGAAAACACACGGACACAATCACATCAACACAGGCATTGACACACATATACAGATGTGCCCTTCACATGGTTTCCCTTGAACAGGAAAAGTGAACTAAGGACCAAACAGACACACTTAAGCCCATCATCCTTAGACTGCTAAATTACTATGATTATCACCGTAAATAACAACTTTGTCACCAACAATCACAGGATAGGACTTCTAACATCCAGGTTCATGATGATGTATTGCATGCTACAGAACAGTGAACAGATGTAGCATGATCAATTAAACCTGCATATCACTTGGAGTGTGTGACATTGATTGAGATGTAGATATGGAGTCAAAGATGCAAAAGTTATGGTGAGGTTTCATTTTAGGCATCAGACTGAAAGAGGAAGTTTCTATGAGATTGAATCCACACTATTCTACAGAGTGAATCCATCTGGTCCTACCACACCAGGAGGTCAAGACCCTGTGCAAAGAAAATGAATGTAGATGCATACTACATTGAGTGCTGAGCAGGTCAGCTATCATGATTTCATAAGTCATCACTGCCTTACAACACTGTTAAAAAGTCACAGTTGGGGAAAAGGTTGTATGAGTGATGATTGGGGTTAGGGAAAGCCAATGATTTGGGTTAAAAATTTGTACTTAAGTTAAAGCTGGAGTTTGGGTTTTTTTACATATAAATTAAGTGTGTTACATTCAAGGTGGTTCAAGCATATCGCTGCCCAGGGAAAGCTCTCTCTGTATTTTGATGTATACCGGCATTGTGGTTTCTGTGGCAACTTACCCGTCAAGGCCCACTGGAGGTGATGCATTTAACGTTAACTAGCAAGAGCTGTAGAGGTTAGTAAGGCGAATGAGACCAGAGCAGCAGCTAGTAGTATGGCGGAAGGTATACAAGAAATGTCTCTGGATTAGATGATCTAGATAAAAAAGAAGTGGTGGACAGACTGATCTCTTTTGGTATAGCTTTTACTTGTTGGAGAGCAATAAAAAAAAAAGGGGGCGGGACTAACAGCAGACAAGGATGTCACATTTTTGCTGTTGGACATGTTGTTATTGGTAATATTCGTCCAGAGCGCGTTCAATACGTGAATGGGAAGACTTGAAGAGAGTACTACTGGGGGAGATGCTTCGAGCTAACCTGAAGGCGTACGTCGACATTGATGTTGTAGTTAGCTTTACTGCCAGATGGGGAAGATACAATTACTACCTCATAAAGGGTAGAGGACCTTAATTGTTTCACGATCGTCATAGTCAAGGTCATGACACTATGGAGCTCTATTAGCAGGGTTTTTACACAGTTTGACCAATGGATTTCCATGACTTTAAACCAAATTTCCATGACCAAACATTTAGTGAAATCTTGGTCTATATAGACTCTTGAAGTGGGGAGTGAGCCCAGACTAGCAAAGATATGAGCATTTGATTTTGCCACACGCAAATTGTGCTGCGATCTGGCTATCGGGGAACATCCGGCGAAAGAGCAGACTGGCATATTCGTTTGATTTAAAAGAAAAATGCGAATTGGCAAACTTCAGTGCTCACATTACCTCCTCATAAGAACGTAATTTTTAGTTACAGCGCCATCGGTTGTCGCTGCCTGCTTGTTAGCCAAAGCGCGCATGTCTTATGGCCACTAGAGGGCTTTGTCAAGTGAACGTCATATTGGAGGATTTTCTGAAACGACTGCTGCTATCGGGTTTACAGCCTCATTGTTATTTGCACAGATTCCACTGGGCATGTGAATACATGGAAATGTTCATATACACAATGCACTGACGTCCTTCAAAAACCTTCTAAAAGTTTTAACCAGTTAATGACATCATTCATACAAAGATAAAGAGACGAAACTGCATGAACCATTTCAGTATATTCAGATAACACTCATTGGAAGATGGAACTTTATGAAAGTAAAGTCTTAAGAAACCAAGGTGACCGCTTTTCTCTCTTGATCCAGTATCAATGGGATTCATTCATTGGTTACTATTCATCAACACGCTAACTCCTTCACACATAAATAGCATAATAATAATGCAAGTTGTTAGTCTGCCTGAAAAGACAGCTGAGTTGATTGAACGAGCATATCTGATATCGGAAAATCTGGATATCTGAAAATCGTCACTAAAAACAGTGTCACAAGTATGAAAAATAGTTCAAAGAACACACAGCATTTAACTTAAAATCTAAGTATGATTTATTGTATAGTTCTGACGCAGAAATCCAAACACCTGTCTTCAGTTGCCTTTTGTATTTGATAAGGTACCACAACATGAAAACAACTTTTAAATGTACCAGGGAAAGGATGTACACTTGAATGCTCAACTATAAACAAAACCGTTAACTGAGCACCTAAATACATCCTGAGTGACATTCTTTACGAGCCTCTGTCCTCTGCCTTTCCAGACTGGAACGCTTTTTTTTTTTAAACATTTGAAATATAATGAAATATTACATTTCACAATAGCTGGAGATTGATTACACAGTTATATTATACTAGAATTAGACTTCACCATTCTCTTTATTACGTAATAACAATAAGAAACTTCTAACTTTCGGTTTATACCAGGAATTTCCAAAGTCTTGCATGAAGATTTTTTGCAGTGGTTGAAATTTCCTAATGGATGTCTGAATGGACTGGGTAATGTACAGTGTACTTTAAGAAATTGTATGCAGCAATGTTAAAGTAATTTGTTTGTGATAAAACAAGGGTAACGCACTGTCACCCCTGTTACATGAGTGCACCAAGAGTCCACTAATGGTCTCTATGAGCTTGCCAAATCACTCCTGTGAACTACCATAATGGAATTTCCATGTAATGTTTTAGCCATTCAGGACAGACTTAGAAATGTTTCCTGGAGACACAGGTTGAGGGTTTCACCTGTCCACTGTGAACTGAGTTACAACTTGTTTGTTTGTTTCAGCCTTTCAAACAGAAGTTGCTCTGTAGGGGACGACATGGCTGAAATACAGACGCTTCAGTCTTTGCTGTGACACCAACAGGACACAACAGCAGTAGGAGGGAGAAGCCAAGGCAATGCAAACTGGTCCTGACTGGTCTTTTACACTACCTCCCACCCCCACTTTAACTATTGGGAAAGACCACTTCTGTTGAGCAAGTTTTGTTGCGTCTAACTGACAGAAAAACACACAAAAGATACTTCCAATTGAAATATCACAATTGATTGAAATATGTACAAGAATAATTAAATTATTAAAGTTTGTGACTGTTGGAAATAAAAGATATATAGGGTAAAAGGAGGACACCGGCTACTTAGAGGTCACAGACAAGGACAAGGAAGTGTCTCCCTGCTTACCAATGTCAGCGTTGATGTGAGACGGATGGACAGAGGTGCAAACTATTGCAGGAGTGGTGGAATAAGATGTGGAATCCCAGATCTGTTGGCCCAAATCCAGCCTGCCTACTCCAATGCTATCACCGTTGCCACCAACATCTACATACTGCACGTCACCTGATGCCAGAGCTAGACAAGGGCAGGAAGAGGAGCACTGCGTCAGAAAACACTCGATCACAGTTAATCATCTCATTTGTTGCACTGCCTTTTCAGTTGCTGAAATAGGGCGGAAAGTTTAAAACGTTTGGAACGTTTGGAAACTGGACTTCTGTACGACGGCCATATCTCCAACCGTCACTGGGGTTAGACGGCTATTAGGCTTATCCTGATTGGCTTAACCAGTCCAGGGAACTCAGCGCCCTGTCCCGCCAGAGTAAACGGACAAGCCTACAGACCTGGTTGAAGGTATGATGTTCAAAACAACTGTTACAGTCCTTCCATGGACAAGTGCATTAACAGGTTTTAAATTAGAGCAATCGGGATAGAGACTCTTCGGAATCCTTTCAAAGGCTACTCGGGTAAAAAATAACATTGTCAGGCACTGTTACCAGCAACGAACTAGACACTCAGGGCAATAATTCCAAAGTCAACATGCTACGTCTCAGTCCTCAGGAATTTTTCATGAGCCACCACTTATCTTGTCATATCAGATTTCTTCCACTAGCTTCTTTGGAGGGAAGAGAAAAGACACCTTTAGGGCAAATTATTCTCTTTTGATCAAATCATTCTGTATGGCCTGAGGAGATCTTTCCATGCTGTTTGAGTCACTGAGGCATGGGCCACTAATGCACACACCCACAAAATAAAAGACACTTACAAACAAACATCCACATATGTGGAATGTATTGAAACAGCAGCAGTTAGGTGTCTTTTTTATCTGAAAGCAAGAAATGAGACTCAACAGGAAAATAAAAAATACAAGAAGAAAGCAAGGAACAAAGTGGTGTCTGGAGTTTCCATCACAAGTGAAATCCCAGATTTTCTCACTCACTGTTCATGGAACAAAATCGAACAACTTTATTCTGGAGTGCAGTCAGTGCAGGAGGGAGCTATAAAATATAAATTATACCACATAACCCTATACCTCCCAACTGAGCCATTTGGTTACAACTATACTCCTGTTCGTTACACAAGTCCAGCGTCTCTGGTATTTCTATAGCGTCGACATGAATTATATTCCAGTCCTGCCGAAGAACATATGGATTACAAGTGAAATGTAATTTCCCTCCCGATCGGACAGTTGCCACCCAGTGACACTGAAGTGTTTATTTTACACAGTTGTCGGTAATTAGTTCTGGACCGAATCAATTAAGGCCACCCCAAATTACAGCTGAAAATGTAAGAATCATGACCGACCGCGTCTAGGTAGACAGAAAAATGCAGCAGTGGGTGTATTTTCTAAAAGCTGAGTTGTGCAAAATCTGTTCTATCATTTCTCACTTTAAACAAATAAGGGCTGAGGGAGTGTGTGGCTTCTGCACACACTGGGTGTGTTCAAGAACGAAGACCAAAGTGTTCCTGATGCCTTCCTTCAGGAGTATGATAGTGTTTGGATTAGCATGTGAAATGAAGCCCGAACAAAAAAGAAAATGACACAAAAAATGCAACACATGTAAGTACAAGTATCAGCTTACAGTTCAAACACAGCTTGTAGCACTGAGCCGCGTTTTAATCTCATTTACTTGCCATTTCTAAGAGTGATCTATATTCACACTACAGAGAAAATGCTCTAGTTTAGCAGATAAAAACACTTAGAGATATCAATCTGTACGATAGTGCAAGACTAAACACATCTTAAATGTTCATGTCATAACAGATGTTAACCTTATTCATTACCTATTCTCCTTGTTCTGCGACGTGTGTCTTTTTTCAAACTCAAGAATCACAGGGCCACAGACCAAATTTCATAATGTATTCAGAGGAAACCAGATAGTTTTCAAGAGTTTGAGTGTGTGAAGATTCAGTTTCTTACTTTGTTTGCCGAAGTCCAAAAAAATGTAATTATGTCTACTTTATGTATATTGTTTTAAATCAAGTATGTCTCACACTGTGCTCTTTATTAAATTAGGACTCCTGCCATCCAATTTGTTTGAACATTTCACAGTGTCTCTGTTTAGTCGCTGCAGCCTGCAGCTTCGGTTACAGGGTCTTGCTCAAAGATTTCCATCTCAAGCCACCTCTAGGTATATGACCCCACTCCCTCTTTCAAAATATTACCTTTTCTGTCACTGCCAACACACACTATCAGTCACTCGAGAGATTATTGGGTCTGAGGACAGATGGAGAGGAGCAGAGCCATGTACTGTAGATGCTGCAATGACCCACTAAAGCATGAATGCTGCTTTGATGTTCTTGAGGCTGAACATATACACGCCTATAAGTGAAAGTACATCTTTCCCTTAATCTAAAATACAATTTTGTTTGTTTGTTTTTTCCTCCCGCTCCGCGCTTCCACATATTTCTTTTCACCAGCGGGGTTAAACTCTAAACATTAGAGTGCAACCTCGTCATGACTAAAATTGCACAGAAAGTGGGTCTGAACATTAAGGTCAAGTGGTGATTATCTCCTTTCATTAATCACATATAATATGAGAAAAAAGAAAGTACGTAATTGGATGAAAAAAAAAGAAAAGAAAATTAATAAATGTACCGAAAGGGTTATCAATGGTTCCTTCATACACTTAGCACCCATTCTCCTCAAATAAAAAGGCAGGGAGCGAGAAAGTAAGAAAACCACGGGAAATAAAGAGGATAGAGGAGAGGAAGAAAGAGTTCTCCATGTGAGCAGTAATCAGAGGAAGCCAGCAGGGGGGACAGGGAGGGGTGCTGGGGTCAGAGCGGAGCAACACTAAGCAGCCTTTCTCTTCATTAGCAGCCTCTCTAAGGGGGGCGTCATAGGCCTACCTGTCCAGCAGATTATTGAACCGACTAACCAGTGGCTCCCCCCCCCCATTCCCCCTCTCCTCCACACACACACACACACGCTCTCACACACTCTCCCCTCTCTGATTCCCACAGACCCAGAGGAATCACGACCTAGTTGCAGCCTCGCTGACAACTTTAACTTTTTCTTTAACCTCACGTAACAGCGCTATAGGCAGAATGTGTTCGGTGCATAATGAGGACATTTGCCTTGACATTTTCTCCATTATTTTATGTGGAGTTTTGTTGTCCAAGCTTTTATTCTGTCACCTTTTTTTTTTTTAGGGGGGTTTATATATTTTCCAGCAGCAATACAACAGCACTTATTCTCTGCCATTGACTCTAAGAATGTAATGAGTGTATTCTTATCGAGAGAGACAGAAACACACACACATGCAAAAACAAATACTGGCATTTTAGCTTGTGTGATTTGTGCGGCAAAGGACATTTGAATTGGACAGACCCCTGACTGGTCTGGCAGGGAGAGAGCAGCATGGAGATAAAAGTAATGAAATGACACTCCAGGAATGTAAATTGGCATTCTTCAGTGTAGTCGCAGCACCAACACAGGCTCATGAAACATCCCTGACACACTCAGACCAGGCCAAAATACTGTGCTAAACATTAATCTCAAACACATCTCACTGACATAAGTGTGAAGGTACTTTTGTGGTGCTTTTAAGTGGGGCCATTCATCTCAATCTCTCTCTCTCTCTCGCTGTTTCTCTTTTTCTACTCGTCTCCCTCTGTCTTCCCTGTCTCCCGAAGCGTTCAGATATGTCCACACTGAAATGTCTTCCACAGACATGAAATGCCTCTTCTGCGTTTGTTTCACTGCCACTGTTGGACAAGAGCTCCCTGGGTTTCCTTTAGAGGTCCAGGGCACTGAATCAAGTGTATTTAACAAAGCTGTCACATTTTGTGTAAAAGGCAGCAATTTAAATGACAGAAAGCTGTTGTTTGCATTGACTTCTAACACGGCCAAACGTGCCTGTTTTTGTATAAGGTAAAAGGCTTCACACACAAACCAAATATCACTGGGAAAAAAGTGTAGTGAATATTTCAGGAAATCAATAAATTGTTGCAGAAAAATAGTATGCAGTCCAAGAAGGAATTCTGCAAAAAGGTGAAGCCGCATTTTCGTCAGAGGGATTTTAGGCCTGAAAAATAACTTCAGAAATGTTGCTGCCAGCTATGAAATGAAGCCTGCTCGCATTTTTTAAATAAACACATAATAGACATTTCTATCAGCCCTGTTTATGTATGCTTGCTATCTGAAGTCATGCACTAAGTTGCATTGAATTGCATTCAGTGATTTGCTTGTGTTTGTAGGTGTGAAGGCCCAAATCTTCACGTAGCACCAAGTGACTTACGACACAAATATAATGTGAAGAATCCAACCATTTTGTTTATGATCTCAAATGACTGACTTATCCCCTAATATAAAATAAACATGTTTAATTCATCTTTAGAGAGAAGAGAGCACTGTGAGGGTGTGAAAACTATTAATTAAAGTGATATTTTGTTAATATACATTTAGTGTTATTCTTGGTCTCATTTGTGATGATGGCCTTAAGATGCTTTAAAATGCTGCAATGATTGATACTGTTGATTGTGTAAGACCAAGAGAGAAGAAAGAAAAAGAGCACCACAAGCAGAAGAAACATGTTTTCTTTTAAATGCAGACATATAAACATAGCCAGCCATGTGTAGATATATGACAAGAAACACGTGTGGGAAATAAAGCACTCATAAAGACTTTGTTAACTTTTTTGCAGCTCCGATGAGTGCAGATGACAGACGAGCAGAGAAGTTGTAAAAGAAGAAAAGAAAAGCAACTCCATAACTTATTCGTGTTTGATGTTAATAACTTAAGTTAGCACGAGCAGAAAAATCATATTTACCATTGCTGCATGTTGTAACTGACAGACCCCGGGACTCCTGGCACTTTTCAAAACTTGGCGTCCTCAAAAAAGTCTGATTTCGCCCTCAAGCGGGGAACCTTCTCCTCTTCAATACTGCGCGCGCGGAGCTGAATCGACGTCGGTGTTCCTGTCACAAACGTATCATCGACGTTTATGACAGTTCTTTTTTAGTATGCAACACGGGAAAACTCACTCTTTTTATCCCGAGAATCACTGTGCCCGAGCTTCTCCACCGAGAAAAAAAAAAACGCGCGTCAAGACGTTTGGAAACGCGCCGGTCTCACGGTGACGAACGCACGAACACGACAATCTGTCCCACTCGTCCGTACACTAAAGAAGTCAACTAGGAGATAAGGATGGCTGACAACCAGAAGCTATGTTGTAACTTCTTGTCCTACCTTGAGGAAAAACGCCACACACAAAAAAAAAAACGCCTTCCCACACTCCCCCGATGGTTTCCTTCTGCAGAGTCAGCGCAGTGCGCCGAGGAGAGCAGCGGACGGTCCGGGCTGGAGACACACACACTGCTGTGCACTCAGACCAGGGTTTTTACACGCCGTGTGTGACTGTAACCCGAGTGACCGTGGGTCCACATAGTTCCTGTGCCCGATGAGCTGATTTACGATGTTGTGTCAGGAGGAAGAGTAACATCTTTGTGCGACAGAATGTGGCAAAACCCAACAGCCCCGAGATGAGGCATCGGCAAAGAGACGCGCGAGCACAGCGCACAGCAGCACTTGAAAAGCAGCGAGGATCCTGTGATATTTAGTTCGGGGTATTGTGGTCAAAAAAAATCTATATTTTAAACAACACCTATGAGAGAGTATGTCAATTGCAGTCTAACAGTAAATAGTACAGCATAAATACACGTTTTTTTTTTATTTCCTGCCATTTTTGAAACGCTGTGTTAACTTTTGTGGGTACAAGCTGCATTTCATCAACGAAAAACTTTTTTTTTTTTCACTTTCTCTGCCCTCGCGGGTAAAGTACACGCACGCCTCCTGCGCGCGCACATACTCCCGCACGCACGCCCACGTGTTTAGAGGCAGTTGGAAATAGTTGATGGTTTCTCTGTGTACTGCAGGGATGTGACACTAAGTTGTGTCCCTCACATGCCTCAGAAGTGGGCACGCTCATTAAAATTTCATTGAAGGCTTGTTTTTATGAGGATTTACTCAACATTTGACTGAGGCATCTCGAGAGTGAAGAGTTGAAGGAGTGAGGGGCGTGCGTGCGTGCGTGTGTGCATGTGTGTGTGTGTAGAGTGGAGCAGAAAGAGAGACACACAGCCCTACTCCGCCTCACTCCTCCACTGGGGTGAGAGAGGCAGCAGAATCCCAGTCAAGCGTCTGGAAGCCCCACTTGCCTGTTTGGTCAGGGGGTAAATAATAGATCAGGGATTAGGCTTGTGTAGAATTCATTCCAGGGTAACAAGCTACTGAGGTCCCAGGATATGCATATTCATTCCTTGGCCAAAGCTGTGGGAGAGCGAGGACCATATGCCTGTTTGTCATGGCAGACATTGCTAATTAAAGGAGATATTATACTTATGTGAGCGAGGAAACAAAAAGCCTTTAAAGGATGGCTTGAATCATTTTGCGTCGACTTCAAATGCTTTGATGCTGCTGTAATTTAAGTCAGGAAATGTTTTTTATTCAGCAGTGTTGATTAACCGTATAGATCCCGGGGGCTGTGGATGAGTAATGTGACATTAACTGCACATCAAAGCAAAACATGACCCGTATTTTCTTTGCTTTTGCCGAACTATCAGATTAAAAACATCTCTCCACACAAGATGTGCGATAGCATAGTTATGATAGTGGGTGTGTAGCAATATTCTGTCTTTTCAGCTTCCAGCTATTTCTTTGGCTGATAATTGTTGAAAGAATTGTGCTTCTGTATTGCTGGGTGGGCTGCATGAGCAGGTCAATCATCCCCGCAGCTTATCGTTGTTGAAGCAAAAGGTTCATTTAGAAATTAAGGTTTAGATCAAAGCCAAGTCCAGCCTCATCGCTTATAAATAATATTTACAATAGTTTGCAACAACAAATACATGTGGGGAAACGTTAATTCTGTTAACATATAACCAAAACCATGCTTTTGGTTCCTCAACACACCCAGAAAACAGAGAACAGTGACCCATTCAACCCTTTACAGCAACATCTGTAAAGGTGTAGCATGCTGACAGGCAAATTGCTTTTGATGTCAGAGTAACATCTATATGCTATTTTTTGATTATGGCGCACACACAACAATAACTATGTACTGGTTAATTCAACAAATGTCCAATCAAACAAATTGTCCTTTTCATTTTTATCCAAAATGGAGCATAGCCCTCTGTACTGGAGACAATAATTGGGCAATATTACTAGATGTTTTTATGTTTGTTTTTGTTTTGTTTGTTTGTTCGTTTGTCAGCTGGAATAAGAAAAAAATACTGACATGATTTTCATGAAACCTGTTGGAAAGGTTTGACACATTTCTAAATGATCACGTGGTAAATACATAAATGTTTTACTTATGGAAACGGCCTTGGCGGCGAGGTCTGCTCTCCGAGTGCCCTTCTACAGATATATCCGTGTCAGAGTTAATGTCAGCCAATAAATAAGTCATATGAAATTGCAGTGGAAAAATATAAATTGCGGTAATGTCAGGATACGTTAACTCAGGATACGTTTTCGCTGCTTTATCAATTGTTCATCTTGCTGCTGACGGAACAGATGTGCTCCCATTTTAGTCCACTGTTTTAGGCACATAACCAGTGATTGGGATGGTCTGCGTTCACGACGTAGCCTGTCTCTGTACAGAGTGAGAAAAAATAACCTCCATCACATAGTTTCTCAACAAGAGAGCACTGGCAAGTATGTTTTTCACCTGTAAAATGTTACAACCCCCCCCCACACACACACACACACACACAGGGAGAGCGCCTTCATTGCCTGATCAGGGCAACATTACTCCATAAATCGTTACATTGGTTGTTTGCTGCTATGATAATGCTCTGAATATTGTATCGAGAACCTTTAAAGGCAGCTTGATAGAGAAAGAGCGTACATGTTTATTTGTCCCTGTGACAGAATCCCACTGTTCACTAATTATCCAGCGGGACCAATGATAATGAGCTATTGAACTTGCGACTGAAGTGTTCTGCCTTCTGGGAAGAGCATCAGCAGCGGGTACGCCACACTCACGGATCCATAAAATCCACAGAGGTCCTCCTGTTCGTTAAGTTCCAGTCGCTGCTAAAGCATAGGCAGGTCCAGAAAAGTCAGTTAAACATCCCTAAGAACCGTTGAGACTTTTCAAAGGACTGGCTCATACTTTTAAGTTGTCTTCACAAATCAGGAAGCAATTGATGGCGTTGTGTTTCTTTGTTACTCCTACTCATTACTACCTGTGATGTGATATTTCTGAAACCATATAAATATCACACTTATTAAGTGTGACTTCAGCCACATGACCAACTGTCTGAAAACCTTGGTTTCAGATTTCCATACAGTATGAATTGAACTCTTTGGCAGCGAACAACATTTAGTATTTACTTACGGCAGTAGTAGCCACACTTTCAAAATTTCTTGCGAAATTTTCTAGTTGTAACTTGGTATTTTCTCGTTATGTTAAGTTATGTGCTTCTATCATGTCGAGTCCAATTTCTTTTCATGGCCCAAAATCACAAATTTGTCTTCGAGGTCTTCATACAGTCTTTGTATTAAACAACACCCTCTTTTCTTCAAGCCTCAATTTGGAGAAGCAAAAAGGTTAAACAGCGGATCATTCGGATGTCCTGTTTTCTAATGCGAGGAGAAAAATATTCACTGAGCAACACTAAAATACAACTATACAAAAACAGATCTAACTCCAAAGGAACGAAGCACACATGCTAGAAATAGACCAATACTTTTATCATCTAAAAGCAGTTTTTTCGACTGGACAATGATTACTCAGGGCGATCAATGTCCCATGTCCTTGGTCTCCTCTCTTATACACGAGGGAAATATGAACTTAAATACAACCTCACCACCTTAATTTACCCTTTCACCAAGCAAAGGACAGGCTGTCTAGTAGGAGCCCAAGGGAAATAGCCTGACTTCTTTTTCCCACACATCCTGAGGGAGCAAACCGGGGTTAGGATGGCACACCAGTTGGGTGAGCCCCGAGTGAGGTTCATGGCACTGTGGACACACACGAACACGTGCACATCCACTCGGCTGCCTCGAAGAGCATGGATCAATTCCTCCTTTATGAGAGCTCTTGTCTGTTGAGGATAGGACCAGAAGGTCATCAGATGAGAGTCAAACAGAGGTCCGTGCCATCTCATTGGGGCTGGGTTAGGACACTAACAAGGGGGCTTGTGCACACAGCATGTGGTGGTGGTTGAGGAGGGGGAGAGCAGGCGGTGGGGGGGGCTTATGCAAGGTCAGCGACATCACATGCCATGCATTCAGGAATGCACGTGACGGCGGAGAGAGTGTGTAAGGTTTATGATGAGGGAAGGTTTTGAACTAGAGTTGTCTGATTTAGGTGCACAGATATTGTGTGTCTGAGGGCTGGAAGGAGGGAAGACTGGTAATCAATGGTTTCTCTGTCCTGGGGTTTTGTAAGGCAGTCCAAGGTCTCACAGGATTCAGCATGAGGATGGCTCATGCTTGAGGTCAAGAGTGGCTGATAATTCCCCTGACTCCAGCAAAAGACATAATATCCCTCCTCAGGGCATCGCTTGAATAGAAATGTGTACAAACAAAATGTCAACGATTGAACATTCATTTAGTGAGCAATTTCAAAGATTTGTCACGGCCCATTTCAACTTGCACTCAGTGTGCTAACAGTTTATTATAATCAAATCGTATTCAAGAAAAAAACATTAGACATCCAACCAATTGAGTCATCAGCCACGCTACAAAGCGACTGTGTTCAAAGACCCACATGTTGCGGCCTGCCTCATTTCCATGCAGCGGGGGTGATGTTCTACTAAACACTGTGCAGGTTTGACATCCCAACTGGCATTTGTCAAATCAATGTTCCTTTAAAGCAGGGGACTTGTGACTCTTTAGTAGCTATTGTCATCTCCTGCAGTTCTCAGGTTCTTTCCACCCTCCGCATCAAAGCTAGGCCGCATTAATGCAGAGAATATCCCCACTTACCTGAGGCGTCAGGCGGAGACTGTGCTTTCACAATTCTCCATGGAGTGTGATGTTTTTTTCCCCGGGACGTGCCTCCCTTCCTTCCTCTGTCAGCATCGGCACACGGGGGCTTGTCATTTGGCTCTTGAATTTTTCATGCGGTTGCATTTGCATGATCACAATTCTGTGTCACTTTTTTCCCCCAGTAGATTAAAGGCTGCCGAGCACATAAACTTCCCTGTGACTCCGCTGAGGCCGAGCAGAATTGAGACAGGCATGCTTATTGGGATTGTCAAAGCAAGAGCTGTCTTGTTTCAAGGGGTGGCTCTTCACATATTAACTGTTGGGCAATTAGACACGAGAGGCCCACAGAGACATCTTCAAACAAGGGTCGGTTTACATTTAGTCCTGTAATGTTGGTATTTGCAGCTATACGTCTGACTCAGTCATATTCTGTGGCATCAAGTGAAGAAGCCTTTAATGACAGCGTATGTCAAAACAAAACAATCTGTTTAATCTAGCTGTATTGTGAATTATATGATTATGACAAGAAAGTACCATCTCTCTCCAAACAACAGACCATACCAACAACCTACAGTAAAAACATCCTTTGAGTTATAATTTATGTCAATAGATTTATTTATTTATACTTCAAATTTATATAAATCTTGGGTCGGTCACATTTCAGTCACAACCCCCTAGTTCTCAAGACTGCCAGTATAACCTAATAATCTGGTGTTGAATTAAAGATTATTTATAAACCCAGACTGGTTCTAAGTAGGAAATGAAATGTGTTATCAAAATAACATTTAATAAAGTTGGCCTATGAATTATTCTTGTGACAGCGGTGCTCCTTTATACAGTAACTGTGGGTCACCTAATTTCAGAAAATCAACACATTTACATTCCATTTCTTGTCTCACATCTCTTAACAGTGCATTTCTTGAAGAATGTTGAGCTGCATGCCAATTCTGCAACATATTTGACTCCATTAGAGCAATTTAAATTTTGAGTATGTATGAGAAATTTCAGGAAAACTAACTTGAAGAAGCTTACGGTGTGATTTTGCAGTGTTTGATCTCAATGACACGTATCTACATGCATAATTTGCCCAAGCAGTGTAATCTTGCCCCAAGAGGAAGTTTTAATGGACAAATAACTGTAACTGTAAAAAAAACTGTAACAGAAGAAGAAAAAAAAAACACAATTTCACATACATTTTATTTGTCACAGTGGAAGTGACAGACTGATTTATACCGAATTCATATACAGCATTCAAATAAAAGCATTTAGATGAAAGAAGCGGGATCAGAAAATGACAAAAGTTGAGTGTGAGAAAATGTTTTTTTTTAAACATTTTTTACTGGAAGCACATCATTGGTGATATGAAAGAGTGCTTGGCGGAGATCTGCCTTTTATCTACATAGAATGCTCTCAGATCTGGATTAATCTGTCATTAGTGGGACAGACAACAAACACTTAAAAGAAGGAGATACAGTCTGCTTCAGATTCAGGAAAGAGCAGCAGCAGCAGGCACTGTCAAAACATGGTGGAACATGCCTGGGTAGAACATGCAAGCAACTGGAAATGTCTGGGGCCAAATTACACGCACTTGATGATGAAAGAGGGGATGGTTAAAAAATGAACCCTTTGAGTTACCAGCTTCCTCAGAGAGAATTGTGTTAATTTGACTTTCTATGGACCGTATTCTGCCATATGATATGCCCCTTACTGTATGTAATTAATCCCTTTCAAGGTTTCTTATAAGTGAATTTTTCAAATGACTTTTGACCTGAAGATGAAGGTGTAACTGCAGGAACCAGACTAAAAACCCTGTTGCAGATGCATGATTGTCATGAAGAGAGAGAGGGGGGGGGAGGGGGGACTTATTCATAGATACCATGTGTCCGTTGTGCATCTGAACAAGAAACAGGGGGCAGGCAGATGTTGCGCATTATGTACCAGTCTACTGCTTCTAAAATTGTTCCGCAAATGAGGATCTTAATGAGAGGCAGTGTTCGTGGGTCAAGGAACAGCCTAATCATGCTAAGTCAATTGCATCTTTACTCTTTCTGTGTGTGCGTGCGTGCGTGTGTGTGTGTGTGTGTGTGTGTGTGTGTGTGTGTGTGTGTGTGTGTGTGTGTGTGTGTGTGTGTGTGTGTGTGTGTGTGTGTGTGTGTGAAGCAAGGAGCAGATGAACCAACATTTGTCTGACTGAAGAGGAGTGCCAGTCCTCATATTTCTTAATTTTCCTCTCTCACCCTGTGCTCTAAATCTGGCTGGACACTTAAGTACATTAGCCACACAATATGGAGTTGTCTTGTCTCACCAGCAAAACAGATGTCGAACACGCATCTTCGTTCATTTTCCCTCGTTTGCATCCAGATCTCAAAGCCCCCCAGTGAGGATTCAGAGATTCAAAATGTATTGTGCATAATGTTTTTGACCTTACTGCAGACCATTAAAAACGTATAAAATCAGGCAAATATCAACAGGGGCGAGGAAAGTGTGTCTATTATAAGAATAACAACATTTTAAACATAAACTGCTATTTAAAGATCAATATCATATCTCACTGTCATTTTTCTTCGCTGTCTTTCGTGTGGCTGTTGAGCTTTGATATACAAGCAGGGATTTATAGGCTTGTAAAACAGCACTTGCAGACTCAAGGGAACCCTCACTCTATGTAGTGTGTGTGTGTGTGTGTGTGTGTGTGTGTGTGTGTGTGTGTGTGTGTGTGTGTGTGTGTGCGTGCGTGTGTGTGTGTGTGTGTGTGTGTGTGTGTGTGTGTGTGTGTGTGTGTGTGTGTGTCGGCATAGCACAAAAGCCACACAACACCTCTCCCTATGATATGTTGCCATGTTATATTAACGTTACTGTAATTCTGACACACAGTCATAATTCTCTGGTGGATTTTTGTGACATCTATAACTTTGATTTTATTCTTTTATCTTTTGGCCTATGTGTTCTTCTTATGCTTGTCAAACTCCAAATCCTTTAACAACTTAAAATCCTTTAAATGTAATCTATTAAGCGCTGACATATTTTTTTTTATCAATTGGACAACATACCCTTAAAGATATAAGTGCAAATTTTGTTTTTATTGAAGTTGGATTTCATGACAATGTATAAAAATATAAATGTATCAAATGTCATGTGATTTTCCCAATTACAGTGATAACATCATTCATTTTTATATTTTTCTCATACACTCCAAAACATTGAATTAAGTGGATTCAAGATTCTAAACAGCTTGTGGATGGAAAGCTTGGATAAGACTAAAAGTGAGAAGAGAAAACAAATTAATCATTGCATATACTGAAGCATATTCTTCATCCTCAAATGATTAAGAATTCTTTCTCATATGAGTTTTTATATATAATTTAGAGCCAATAGATTTGACCCATGGTAGTTTGGTCTTGATCTAAATCGTTGCTCAGAGTTGGTCTATGTCAGCTAAAATGTGTCTCTTAAGAACCCAGTGGGGGGCCTGAGCTGGTTGAAGGAGTCACCGCCAGGATTTTAAGTCACGCTCTCTGGGCTTTATAAAATTAAAATTAAATCACTTTTTTGTTACATACATAACACAATGTGCAGTGAAATGTGTTTTGTCACTATAGCTTCAAAAACATATACCAATTTAAGAAACATATACCAATTTAAGAAATAGAATAAAATACAACAATAAAATAAACATGTTTTATTTTAATATTCCACAAAAAGTTAAATAAAACAATATATCCTTGGCCTTCTTTTCAGATTATTTTTTAAATTATTTTTATACTGTGTGTGCAGTGGATAGCAAGGACAGATGCTGTTCTTGGAAAACTGGAGGTGTTTAATTGCATCTAACCATGCATGCACAAAATAGTATTGTTTGTTTATGCTTCCTGTTGTGATGAAGAAGGTAAACAAATATTTTTAACAATTATTATTGTGTAAACAATGTATGCAATGGGTATTAGGCTTATATTGTACATAAGATCATTTTGTGTAAGAAAAAAAAACATGTGGGAGCGTGAAAAGTGTGAAAGTTATTCTTTGTTTTTTGTTAAGGACCGCCTAAAAGAACCATAAGGACTCCTCACGTTACCCAGACTCGTCTTTGAAAACCGTTCGGATCACTCTGCCGTACGTCAACTGTAGCCGCCGTAAAATGACGTGATTACGGTGACGACGCGGAGCCAGGACAGGAAGGAAAAACAGCGGGCTTGTTTGAAACAGGAAAGCGTTTCGGTATCTATTGACAACGCTGCGATTCATTGCGAAAGTTTGTTTTGGTTATTTACAAACCTCTCCAAACAGTCAATTTAATGGAGGATTAAACTCTATAGTTGAATCACGCAGTGCCGTTGTTCTAACTTAACGCGGAAGGCTGTCAACGGCAGACGATAAACGGAATATAAGGTTGTTTGTTAACTAGCGTTAAGTGGCTAACGTTAGCTAAGATAGCTAACGTCCAGTAGCACTGTGATGTTTTAGTGAAGTGCTGCTACAGTGTTGACATCTGGCTGGTTGGGAAGTTATCGAAACAGGTAAGATGCAAGCTGTGGAGTTAATCGTTTCCTAAAGAGTGTCTATTGAGCCAGACTGTTTCATCCTGACAATGTGAAGACACGGAAGTTAAGTTAACTAACGTTAGCTAACGTCCGATTAAAGATACAAATCCCCACTCGATATCGCTTTCAAAAAGATAAGATATCAAAAGTGGGCACCGCCGCGTGAATACGAACATGCTTACATACTGGTAGCGTGCTAGCTATCTGTGTCTTTATTCACTGCCACACGTTTTCAAAATGTCCAAACTGTCCTCAGTTGTTATTTTTGCCTCCTTCAGTCACAACATGTCCTCCAAAGACGACACTCGCATCCTGGAGGAGCAGGTGATGAGTTTATCAGATGAGTTAATGCAATGCCAGGTATGTATGAGTATGTGCTTGACACTCTAACGATGAAAGCTTGCGTCCTTATAACTTAGGAACACAATAGTGACATGCAATCAGTGATGTCTGCCAATTTACTCAACACAAGTGTGATTATTTAACTTGTTTTATAAGCCAGATGAAACAATAAGTGAAATTCATCACACTGAACTAGTATACAAAAAGAAAAGAAAAAAAATTCTTGATCATATATTACCACAAGTGTATGGTGTATTTTGTCTGACTGCACATGTACACTTACACCTTTGCAGTACATCATGTGTGAAAAGCTGTTTTTTCCCCACTATTTGTCATTTCTATCAGAACATGACTATTATTGAATTCCAAACCTTTCGGCATCCTAATTAATTTGATATATTTGATTTTGAAAAAGCCTTATGATTTACCTAAGATCGGTTCCACCTTCACTAATTTCAACTCATAAGGGTGGACTCATGGTTATAGTTTTTAGGTTGAGGATTATCAAGTACCAGTCATTGAAAAAGCATACCAATCATCAGGAAGTTAGTTACTTTAGTTTAAAGATGAGTAGATTTTTTTTTTAATTGCATAAAGCATATTTTAATTGTTTAGTTGACATTGCTGTGTCGCTGCAAAAGTCTGACCATACTTTATGTAAATACTGTTCAGCAAATATTCCCCATTTCTCTATCTCTCTAAATCAATGCAAACATATAGACCGAGAAAAAGCTCCCAAGCAGATTTGAGAATCTTTCCTGACAGAGGGTGTCCTTGCATACTCGCCACCAGGTGGTGCCTAATAACATGAGTGAACTTCACCCAGCATCTTTCACTTTGCATATTCACAGTACCTTGTTTTACAGGTAGACAGACAGCTGTGGGGTTCAGCAGACGATGTGTTACATTGGAGTTTTTATTAGACTTTAGATACAACTTGGCACATAGGGTAGGAACATTTGTTGTGGTGCTGTTGGGCAATAACCACATGTGTGCGTGTTACCAAATTTATTTGGTATAATGTTTGAATTTTGAAGTTTACTCAGAAAAAA
Organism: Clinocottus analis; assembly: GCF_023055335.1. Taxonomy (NCBI): domain Eukaryota; kingdom Metazoa; phylum Chordata; class Actinopteri; order Perciformes; family Cottidae; genus Clinocottus; species Clinocottus analis. Next base: position 5,393,194 of record NW_027175954.1, on the reverse strand, counting down.
AGGACTTTAGGAATATATATATGCCTTCAGACACCAGGCATCCTTACAAACCTGTGTAGTGCAATTCTATGCATGCACCTACGTGATTCAATAAACCAAAAAAACATCATTATTTTCTTCCAATTCGCTAAACTAAATATGCCTAATCGTAAGCTAAAAGGATCTCTTCACAATAAAACATACTCACCAATAGCAGTCATATATGTATGAGTCCTTTTTTACATTTTACAATTAGGATTTATGAAACACTTTGTTGTCGACATATATTTTTTCTTTCTTGTTAAATGTTTTCTACAGTGTTTTAAGTGTTGGGGCAAGAAAAGGAATTGTATAATTAGAAGTGTTTGCTCACCCAACTACCAACAACTGTTGTGCATCACTTATTTATTCATAGAACAGAGTAGGCCTTTGTCCTCCACACATTTTGTCAAGCAAATAAGATCACTTTAACACTGTAACATCTGTGTTAAAATATTGAATTTTACTTTTAGAGCGCTGCGTTATGGTACTTTCTAGTTTACCTGTGATACTTTGTTCACTTCAGAAAGTTAGTGCTGCCCTACATGGAACCTCGCAGTCATCCTTGGTGGTCTTGTCGAGCATAGAACATCAGTGATTCTGTCTATCTAATGGGAACCTTTAGTTGTGAAGTGTACAATTTAAATAGTGGCATTTGAATACCATTGATGTCTTAAGTCTCTTGCAAGATGTACTTCAGGACAGCCATTAACTACAAAGAGTCTCATCTGTCGGCCAGCAAATGTTCCTACTAGACCATGCTAATTTTATTAATATGTGGCTGAATTCCAGATACTTTCTTTGGTATGTTTAGCCCATGGTGTTGCAGTGTCTAGATTCAAAATTAATAATTCAGACACCATCAAACACAAATTCAATACATCTTTAAATACACATATGGCAAAGGAGAGCTCTTGATGAGGGTCCTCACTGAACACTTGTCTGTGGAACAGCTAATGGCAGCCAAAGGCCAAGCAGGGGGAGACCACCTATTTCAAGTCATCCACACTGCTTAATTTCATCGTTAACTGCATTGCAGGGCCTGATTTGATGAGATCTCTATCCTCCATCCTGCTCTCACTCTGTATACACACACATGCACACACAGATGCATACAGAGATGCATACAGAGACACAGATCTACAGTCCTTCCACTTATGTGTTCAGCTCATGGTCTTATCAAGGTTTGCTTCTGCCATTTTAGTAAATAATTGATTAGACACTTTTGAAAAGGGGGTTAAAATTCATATACTAATTGGAGACCAGTAGATTCCAGTGGGAGGGATGACTTTTATCTTATGATGATGTGAACATAATTTATCAGATAATTTTATATTAAGTCGATTTGGTATAATTCTGTCTTTTAATGTCAGAAAATGTAGTTTTTAGATGTCCCTCATTAAATGTAATGTAGTTTAAAAATGTTTGAAAAAACAGCGAGACAATTTGAATTGGAAATGTGTCAGGGGCTGGCTGGGTTTTCTACTTGAAGATGACTCTCCCTGTCATCAGTTTTGAGTTTCTTTGGGGCTAGTTACTTTGGAGCTGTAGTGGAAAACATATCCACAGCGCAACTGATTAATAAAGAAAATGCAAGCTCGACTGCTGTGTTTTGATTTGGATCCCAGCTCTCCCCAGTCATAAATAGTGCATAATGACAAGTGTCAATGTTGGCTCCCCTTGAGTCGAAGGTCACATCTCAGCGAGGAAAATTCCTGTTATGAGAGGCTTATGATTAGAGAGGGCAGGCCAGATCAAAACTATTTTGTACAAGATATTTAAATTATTGATGATGTCATTGAGCATCCGATTTCTTGTTTGATTTTTCTGTGAGTGAAGATGTGCTGTAGGCCTCATTGCATTTTGAGTCTATGATCTATCTCAATTAAGAAAATCTGCTGTTGACTTGCTGATTCTTTTATTTTCACAGGCAGACAAGGAGTTTGTGTGGTCCCTATGGAAACGCCTGCAAGTGGCAAATCCCGACCTGACCCAGGCTGTCAGTTTGGTGGTTGAGCGGTGAGTAGATTCATCTTTCAAATTGCTACCTGAGAGGCTCAGTAGCTGAAAATTCCTTTATCTCACAAGTGAAGAGAAATATGTGTGAAAGTCGTTCAAGGGGTGTTAAAGGCACCTTGGCCGTTCTACTGGGGTTACGACGGAATCTGGTGCAGATGCTGATTTAAGCCTCCTTATCCCCGGTCTAGCAGTTCAACCATGGAAACCCTTTTAATGAAAACACTCCTCCACCGCACCCATTCTGGACAGTTGAAACACTCCTGCCAAATACTTGTCTTTATCGGATAAATTGTGAGATTGAATATAACCTCTTTTGCAGGGTAGCTAAGCTGAGCCAAACATAGTGGCATGGGAACTTTCAGAACAGAGCAGAGGCTCAGGCCTTTCCCCACTTGATGCACACTTGGATAAATTAAACATATTATTCCTGTTTAGGGAAAAAATATTTGACTTTATATCAGGGAGGCACCAATACTCGTAAAGGTCACAAGTAAAGGTCACCACCTCCTTTCTGGTCGACCTTAAAGGTCATGCTAAGCCAGAGTTGTCGCTAATTTCGGGGCTCACCCTCTTCATTTAATCAGTACTTAAAATTAAGACAAAGACACTTGGGTCTCAGCGAGTTGTAACATTAATTCAGTGCCAAAAGTAAACTCTACACACACTGCACCGCTACCTTCATAACTGTTACAGTACCGGACACTCGCTAATGTTACGCCAAGCTATCAGCCTCGCTAATTGCTGTGGTAGAGACTAATGTAGTTGAATGGGTCCACTTTCTACAATAATGCACACAAAGTCGTGGCTGCTAACTCTCCCGGATAGCTGACGTGGTTGGGGCCTGTTGTGTGAATGCACCGCGGATGTCAGTCAATTATGGAATTAACCTGTTGGTGCATCAGGTTATCATTGTGACTGGGAAGCTTAATAGGCACTTTGACCACTAATCGTGTTGGCTAATGTCACATCGCTGTAAAGTGATATCAGGTCGTATTGGAGTTGTTTTTTTTACAAGTATGAGTGTATGAGCACAATATTGGATGCGGCACCTGATAACGGTATCGGTGCATCCTTACTTTAAATTGTCTTTGATGGTGCCACTACTGCAGTTTGAACACCAGTTATTATTTGCACTTGCATATGTTGAAATAAATAAAAAAGCTTTGTTTAATACCGTTTCATTGACTTTAAACTCTTTTAAGGGTTTCTTAAAACAATATTTTCACTATCATATACATATCACATACATTTTGAGGTTTCTCAGTTGTTAGGAGACCCTTAATAGGGGTAAAACACAGTGTAGCACCGAGTCAAGAGTTCCTTAGTACTTATGCGTCTCATTCCTTCTCCACACCCTCTTCAGTTCCTTTATAGCCCCACAGGAAACTCATCAAAGTAGGTTGGTCCGCTGAGACTCGTGGGGGAACATGCACCCAGAGAGTGTATGTGTATTGTATCACCTGATGCGCAGGAGGATATTGACATGGTAATTGTGTCGACTCCAGTCAAGCGCAGGTGCCTACTGGGAACCGCCATTCAGTCTCCCCTCCCCTTCCTATGTGGATCTTGTAGAGTGATTGGTTGGTTGCTCAGGACATGGTGAACACAGCCCAATATACAAGGAGATGTAGCTAGGCCAGCCTGCGTCCCAGCTCCTCCAGGGACATCAGATACTTATTTTGGTGTCTACCAGGGGAGAAGGCTGATCAGAAGAGGCAAAGAAACCAGAGAAAAGGCCTCGCAGATGGGAAGTATAGAAGGAGCAAGGGATGAGTGGGGGGAATAGGTGGCCCCTGGTGGCCTATAGCAGTTGAAACAAACAGGTCCCCAATTGATGCCTTTTTTTTGTCTCCCTAAAAGTTCATTATGATAAAAGAGGCTTAGTGGGCTGAAGGAGAAAGTTCAGAGTTTGGTGCAGCAGCAGGATAATACAGTAGCTCACATTGTTATAATTGTTATTCTGTATTACTCTATATTTATGTCTTTATTTACATTGTTAATTCTTTTCTTAAAGAATATTGTTTATAAACATTATATGAAAAGAATTGAAAGACTAATCACTTATATGTAAAGGGTTATTGTTTATTTGTCAAGTAGGTGAACATTGTCATTACGCCAGTTGTAGAGTTTAACAGCTGAAAAATTGCAGAAAAATCATGCGAATAATTACTCTAATAATAAATAAATTGCAAGTAAAGTAAGGACTGGATTACAAAAAACTTTTTTTTTTAAATGTGCATGGAAGTACTGAATTTTAGTAAAGAGAAAATGTCCTGCAGCTTCAAATTCAGTTAATTCAGGTGTGAAGTGATGTCACCCCAAAAAGCCACGGTTTTTTATTCTTCTCATATTTAAAAGAGACAATTGTGTGTGCAGGGACTATCTCTGTAGTTATGGAAACCACTTGTTTCAGCTCTGTTCTCCTCTCTGTTAACATCATTATTGGGCAATGAATTAACATCATATTTGGTTTTTAGGTTTATTTCTATGTGCCTTTATTTTAGATGTGAGCGTTTGCTCAAAAGATGTGTGCTTTGTCTCGTGGTGGCGCTTCACATAACCTCTTTTAAAAATCGCCACGGCCTCTGAACATGACACATACACTGGTTTTGAACTGCCTTTGAGAAGACTGAACATATAAACCTGCCCATCATTCTGGGTTGAAGGCTCTGGTCTTGCTGACCACATTCCACCGCCATGTGAAATAACTTCTCTGACTTACATTCTCTCCGACTGTCAGCTCTCTTCCCGTCCCTCACATGTGTGTTTATCTCACTCGAGTCGAATGCGATACATATCGGAATGCACATATTTGATTGGCCGAGTAGCATCGCGTGATGTGATTGACAACGCATGTTATTAGTCGGTGTGACATGTGTCAAGAGTAGGGTTGCAAAATTCCGGGAATATTCAAAGTTGGAAACTTTCCACGGGAATAAACGGAAATAAACGGGAATATACGGGAATATACGGGAATTAATAGGAATTAACTGGAAATTTTGGGGTAATTTAACTGTATTTACCTTGTCATAAACAGACATACTTGCAAACATTTATAATACAACTTTTAAAAATGACTTTTTGACATTCCGAAAGCCGCAAAAAATCGAGATGATGGTGTACTTTTGTGTGGACATACATACGTCCTACTCTCACTGCTGTAAAAAGTCTACCGTATACAAATAAACTTGGTATTAAAATTAACGTGGCTTCAGTTTACCAAGTAATCAATATGCTAATGACAAACAGTGTTGGGAAAGTTCACTTTCTACATGAACTAGTTCAGTTCATAGTCCATAATTCAAAATTTGAACTAAGTTCACAGCTCCAAAAAATGAACTAGTTCAGTTATTTTGTTCAATATGTTGCAGCTGTAATTGAAATCTCTCTCTGTCTGCAATACCGCTCTTGGCCTCTCACACTTGCCAGGCATCGGGCTGAAACGTTCAGACGCAACACTGATGACAAAAACGTCAAAAACAACAGAACGTTTTGTGTTTACGTTTATGTTTCTGGCAGACGATGTTCCCAACCAGCTGCATTCAGGGTCCAGCTGAGCTAGGTGTACATAGTCTTGTTCTCAACTACATTTAAGTTCCCTGTTATATGCTTTTGCGAAAAACTTTTCTTTTACTTTTACACATTTCTTTTTTTCAAAATTCCCAAGCCAAAATTCCTGTGAAAACTTTCATTTTTCCAAATAAAATATATTTTCCCGACCTTTTCATTCATTCTTTCTGTGCGGCCCGGAACCAAGGGACCCACGGACCGGTAGCGGGCCGTGGCCCGGTGGTCGGGTACCACTGTTGTAGATGACTATGGACACATGCCGATTTGTTTTTCTTTTCTCTCTCTGTTTCAGTGAGAAGCACAAAGCGGAGATCAAAGACAGAAAAGTGTTGGAAATCCTCCAGTCCAAAGACTACAAGATACAGGAGCTGGAACAGGTAGAGTACTGTTTGCCTCACAGACCTAGAGCTGAGACACATTGAAGGGGGGGAGCGGGGGGCTTCTAGTGCATGTTGGGGCTTTTGCCCAACTGGTTAGCTCACAGGTGCTGCACTGCTTCAATACAGCAGTTACAGTTTATAACACGGTCCGTAAACACGTTAAGCTCTGTCAGCACTTTCATAGTTTGCACTGTTAGCGCTGTTCACACTGTTCGTCATGAGCCGTTGTGAGGCAATTGAAATGCTCCCAATCTCTAAACTTGCACCTTTAAACTCTTTCTCTCTTTCTCTACCTGTTTTCCTTCACGCCACGCTTTATGCAATATTTCTTGATGGTATAATGGCTGACAATAATGACATTACTAATGTAATTTACTCCAAATCATCATAATCCCCTCACTGAAGCATCTGTCAGCCTCCTTCATTAGCGTTCCTCATCCAGAATCATGTTCATTCCTGATGTGACTGGCTGTAATGGAGTCATCAGCTTGCCAGTGTTTTTTCAAATCACCCTCCTTAGCCATCTTCATCCAGTCAATACAGTACCTATAATATTAACTCATAAGAGCACAAGATATGTGATTATATCAAACTTTATTTATTTTCTGTATTATTTGGGCCTTTAGTTTGAGGGCAGTAAAAGAGTGCAATCAGTCAACATAGTCTACTTTTTCTCACAAGATGCACATAGTGCCAATTCCTTCAGTTTTACGATATTGGACCGATAAAAAAAACAAAAAAAAACAAGTCGCCCACAAATTTGATTATGTCCAGAAAAGTGCAATAAATGAGAAGTGCCATAAAGATGTGCCTTGTTTAATATAACACTAAAAAGTTTAAATGACTGATGTATCAACAGCCAACAGGGAAGAATATCTCTCAAAACTTTAATTGTATAGCCTCGAGATTAGATGTTATCCACAATGCTCCAACAGCCAAGAAAATAGGCTGCTCTATAGAGAACAACTCACTGTACACAAAAAAAGAACATAAGATGGGTGAGACACTTGGCAGTGAGTATATTAGAATTGCAATATCTTCACTGTGATTAAAGTTGTCTTTCTAGCAATAGCATGTATGTAGGGTGGGAAAGTAATAAAGCATGTTCTATTTATTTTCTCTCCATAATAAAGGCCTGTTATTACATACTATGCAGAAGAAAATGTATTACATTGTATTGTGAATGCCACTTTAGAAATCAAATGCTTTCCTTTTTTACATGCAAGAAGGGCACACTCCAAATTCTAAATGTTATACCATCTCACTGAAGTCTGCTTGATTTCAACAAGGCTTTGGTGAACTGTTTATTGTGTTGATCTGCAATAATGTAACTGTTATTTGTACCTTAAAATAATGTCTGGCAGGCAGGCAGGCAGAAAACTGTCCACAGCCATCTAATAAGTAACCACACATCTGGACCATTTTCTTTGCAAATCAATCTTTTTTGAGTCATTACTCATAATCCAAACTATCTATGTCTAATCCGCTGATCTGAAGATTTCCAAAGTGTTTTTTTTTTTTTTTTTTTTTTTACTGAAAAGCCAATAATATGTTGTCAAAGAATTCTTCCATTTTCATTCTTGCATGCTTGTTTTTTTTTTAAATGCGTTTTGAAATGGTCTTGTTCTCCCCTCAGACTGTTGTTCATGAAACTTACAAGTTATTTGAGAATCTCATTAAGAGCTCTGAACTCTGCGCAGTGTCATTCGGCCCTGACTGTCATCATCTCATCCAGTCTTGAGCCTTACGCACCCAAAAAGTGATTAATTGGTTTTTCCTCTCTTTTTTTTTTTGGAGATGTGACGGTCCACTGAGTCCACACAGGATCCAACACTCCCCTTGATATCTCCATTCTCCAACTTTTTTTTCTTCTCTAGCCTTCTTTTTTTTTTTTATCTTCCACCTCTTTTTCTATATGCTTTCCCTTGCTACTCCTTTCCATTTTTGTAACATAATTAGCTTTCATTTTTGAACAGCACTGGGAATTTTCAAATGCTAATCTTTCTTTCCTAGACCTCTTAACTTGGCGGAATCCCCCTTTTTCCCTGCTCTATCAATTGAGCACTACTGGGGTTCAAATTGTTCTTGCCTACCTCATTATCAACGTTTGAATTTATTTTCTGCTCTCCAGTATAAATCTCTATTAAAGCCCCCTCTGTTCTTACCACGGCGAGCTAGGAGCAGCGAGGAACGCTAAATCCACTATCTGGATATATCTGAGCGATTTCCCTCAACATGGCAATTAATTGCATCCCAAAGCACAGTGTTATTTGAGAGGTGGGTGTACCCACAGAAGGCTGTGGATTACCAGCCAAAACCAAACCCCAGCTGATGCAGTGTTAATAGGCCAGCCTCCTTCTACTAACGCCACAAAGGCTGCCAAAAAAACATGACGTGAACATATACCACCATCTGAAGTGGATGGTAATTAACATAATTGAACAATTTCTGCTGGCCCGGTCTAGTTTGATGAACCTTACGAAACATTGAATTGTTCATCAGTTTATTTAGTAGAGCCCAAAATCACAAATAATACATTTTCTTCGGAGGGATTTACAATCTGTACACATCCGGCATTCCTGTCCCGGGACCTCACAAACCTTCGGGAGAGCAACAGAGGAGGATCCCTCTCCCCGGATGGACAGAAGCAATAGGTGTCATGCGTATAGAATGAACAACGTAGCGGAGTTACAGCACATTCAATGAATATCACTGAAATTATTCCTATAATGGGTAGTAGGCAATAGCATGGATCGTGATTCAGATAACCATGATCCATGTCAGCAGAAGGAGGTAGAGAGAAGCATAATATTTTCCGACTCAAAAGTTACATCTTAATAGTATGTGTTAGCTCTCTCTTCAGCGTTGTGGATTAATCGACTCGTGAATTATTAATTAGTCACTTTCAAAATCGATCAAGTAATTGTTTTTTTTTTTAAAACAAAGGTCTTTGTGATTGTCAGTTGTACAAAACAAGACATTTACAAACATCACCTTTAGCTCTAGGAATTGCAACAGGCATTTGTCATTGTTTTCTTAGGCATAATAGATTGAACAATCAAGAACATAATTAAGCAATAAGGGAAGAGAGGCAGTACTGTATCGTCAATAATGTACTGTTCAAGGGTTATGACTGCTCGCTCAGTGTTAACTAGTCTGCGCTCCTGATTATAAGCCATCAATGTGTGACTGTATAAAAAGTCATTTCAAAATTTACAACATGTGTAAGCTATTATATTGTGTACATAAACAGCGAGGGCTTTTATTGTGGAGGGGGAAACAGAAAAAGAGGAGAGGAGGATTTGTTCGAGTGAAAAGGGAGACAAGAAAAAACTGGTTGCCGTCTTGTCAGCGTAGCTGCATGTTTTTATTTTATTATTATACAAGTCTAGGCCCAAGAGAAACCCTCCGCTACACATGTTTGAAATGACAACTAACGGTCGTGCAATTTAAATCACCTGTTAATTTGAGTGCGCACTGATATAGACAACATTGGAACAGGTAGTACAGTACTTTATGGCTGAAACACATTGGTTTTTGTTATTCAGAACTGGTCTGGCATTTGAACTGGTCTGGTATTTGATAACAGTATTTCAAGTCTTAAATCCATAATGAAACCTGGGGCATTTGTTTTCTTCTTTTCTCTGTGTCGCTGTCCGCCACAGAAAGTGACAGGGCAGCAGCAGGAGATTATCAACATGGGACTGAGGAGGACGACAGTGGATGAGGAGAGTGTTTTAATGAAGAAGGAGCTGACAGCTCTGCGTGAACAACTGGTCAATAACAGTCAGGAACTTAAGGTTGGTGGAACTCATTTTCCGTGGCGGTCTGGGCCTCAGAGTCAAAAAGTCTCTGTTCTGTGTGGCAGTGAACAGGACAAGTCGCCTGTGGCAATTGAATCATTTAGAAGAGAAAGAGGATTGCTCAGCCCTCCTGAACACAAATTCCGTGTCTTTGTGTCTTCTCCTCTCGCTTTTCACCATAGCTTTATCTCACCCTTTCTTGCTTTCAGCTTTCCTTCTTGCTACTGACAACACAGAATACTTAACAGCTGGAATGTGTGTGTGTGTGTGTGTGTGTGTGTGTGTGTGTGTGTGTGTGTGTGTGTGTGTGTGTGTGTGTGTGTGTGTGTACGTGTGCCCGTGTGCCCGTGTGCCCGTGCATCTGCGAGAGAGATAGAGGGAGAGAAAGGAAAGCAGCCTGTTAACTTTCGGATAAATACTTAATGACTGGTTCAGTGGGGGGAAGTGAAAAGTGTTCATGTGATGGTGTGGCTTCTCCCTAATTATGCTTAGTTGGGACCTGGCTATGATTAATTGATAAAGGAATGGTCCTTACACAGTCTTGGTGAGGTCTCATGGCGAGAAATTGTGGGGGACAGCATCAAAGAAGACCTAGGTTGAGTCTAATGGGTCTTGCTGCAAGCACAATTCTCATTAGGAGCCTGTCATTAAAGCAGACACACTGGCCCCTATACCTGCATGAGACCAGCTCTTGCGGCACGGCCCGGCCCGCACCAGCCAACATCTGGCCGTGTGCGCGCAGTCATACAGCACAGGTGACCTTGGCCAATCAGCGGCTCATGCAGGGGGCTCCCGCAGCAAAGTCGGTCCACTGTTTACATATTCATTTCAGCCTCAACCCCATGGGTTGCTTCTCTTTTTCTACTTCTCCATCTTTCTCCTTTCATTTTCTCAGTTTGAATTGCTACTTTTTCTATTCCTCTCCTTCCGCCACCATTGTTTATTTGGCCCTCATGACCCCCCACTCTCCTCCTTACACACACACACCTCTCTTATCTAGGAAATGAAGACGGAGTGGAGGAGGAGAGAGGAGGAGGAGCGGCAGGTGGTGCAGGCTCTAGAGGAGGAGAAAGGGGGATTAACCTCCCGCTGTGCCGCCCTGCAAGCTGACCTGGAGGAGAAAGAGAGGCAGGCCAACAGCCAAAAAGGCCAGAGGGATGCTGCCCAGAACAGAGTCAAGGTATGAACACGGGACAAGTCCATTCAGACACACATAGTTGTACAGGAAGGGCACCGTCCTCAAGCTTTCCTTTTCTTCCGCACACCTTGAACTCTCTGATCCCTCATCCCCTTTCCTCATCAGCATGTGAATATAAAAAGACATATTTTTTACAAAGCACACAATTTAAATATGCAGGGACTATATTTCAAAGGAAGGAAACATTATTATTCAACATGGAGGACAGCTTCCTTGTGTGGGGTAAAAAAATTAATTTGGCTGACCACAAGTGAAAAGAACTTTTGTGAAGTCCTTTTCTTGTGTTGGTAGTTGTTATGAGTGATTTATTCTCTCCCAGGTCATTTTCAGAATCTGGCCATTGCTCTAGTCATTGGTATCAATCAATATTTTCCATCTCTGTGGACTTGAGAAATACAGTGGTTAGTCAGTGACAGCAGTGATGTTATTTTATACATGAACCACAAGGTTGAATGGGAAGTGGAAGAGAGTGGAAATGTACCTATAAGTACTCAGTAATGTTTAGTAAGTACATAATGATATAATCAAGAAATATAATGTGCATTACATTCGAGAGCGAGAAGTCAGGAAAGCATGACCACTCTCGTGCCAACTTTCAGAAGTCATTCACAATTTATGTGTACATCAAAGCTCATACATCTTTACAAGATTGGTTGGGTAAGGGGGATGCAGTGACGGCTCAAATCACAATCAAAGTCCTGCGAAGGTTTCATTACGGCCGCCTTTTGCCATTCCCTGACAGAAATCAGCTGCCTGCCAATACTAGAGTGTGAGGACAGAGGAGCAGCAGAAGAGCCTCACATTCTGCCCCTTCCTCATAGACTGATTGTTATGAAACACATTGCTACGCTAGTCAAATGAAGTCAGACAGGAAGTCTTAAATAAGTCAGGGCAGAGTAATTACACTTGGACAAGATGGAGCCCAGCAACTAGTCTATGCACATCCATCACAGCCTAACACACCTACCTGTTCCTACTTGTTTTGTATCATACATTGATGTGAGAGATGGAGATGGAGATCATCGGGTGTGCGGTGGATACATCATGCCAATTTGTTTTACATAGCAAAGATTTTGTCTAGGAATTTACAATTTATTCCAGTGCATGTATAGTAACGGTACACCCACAGAGGGTGGACAAAATGAAAGAAACACAATGTGATAGCCCTAAAGATAATACAACCGTAGTGATCCTCTTTTTATGTTAACTTATTTAGACACTTGAGAAATGTTTATGTCATTGCTTGACAATGACATAAACATTCTCTTTGAATCGAAACATTGCGAGTTCTCCTGTAGGGGAACCATAGGCTAGTAAGGTGTTTTTTGTATTTTTTCCTCCCATGTATAGACAGCAAACTTTTTTTATGCTTTTTTATGCACACACAAGTATTATAGCATCTTTTCATCTCCTTTCTTGTAATTGCTGAAGACTAATTAATCTTGCATATGTTTCATTCTGGCAATGTGGAACGCTTTTTAATTACCATTAACGTATTTGGAGACCTTTGTATGTTTGATGCAGTGCACCCTGCCCTGCTCAAATGTGTTTTTCTTATTAAGAAAAAGCTGTCACTAACACCTTGTCTACACCTGCTGCACAGCAAAAGCAGCACAGCAGCAGCAGCAGCAGTCCAACGACTGTCTGTCACTGGATCTGTTGAGTCTCAAAAGTGTTTTGACATTTCTTACACCCTAATGCACAATCAATGTAGTTGCATGTGTAAATTGTAAGAAATGTGAAGTGTTACGCAGCTAGTGTAGACAACTGTCTGGATTAAAATAGAAGAGTATCTGTTCCATCAGATGAGAGACGGACAACAGAATAACATGGCTGAAACGCGTGCAGCACGGACAGTATCCGATAGAGGCTGTTCGATATCTAACATTTACATTGTCACATTGTGAAATAAAACCTTTTTGATTCCAGGGCAGTAAGCAGCAACCTCACCCGTCTGTGCTGCATTTTGCAGCCTACAGTCCTCAATCACTGCAAACGTATAACTAAACCGTTGTTACTCTTCTACACCAGGAGTTGGAGGCGGAACTACACAAGGCATGGCAGGAGTTGTCCAGCTCGCAGAGCAACAGTTGCAGCCTAACGGCTAGGCTTACTACCAAAGAGAGGGAGGTAGCAGCAAAAGAGGGGCAACTCAATCAACTTCGGTGAGCCCTTCCAACTTAAGAATTGCCCAATACACCTCAGTGTTTGTTTCGTTGTACCAGTCATTTCATTAGTTGAAGGAAGTACGCATCTGTCCTGCGCTGAGACGTATAGATTCTTTCACATCGGTTGCTGTATAGAGCAGTTGCTATATTGCTCTCTACACTGGGAGGCTTGGGGGTGACACAGATTTCTTCCACTCTGGCTCACCTAAAGCCACTTGATAAGCCCTGCATAGTGGATGTGCTTTAAAAGAAGTAGAAAACGGAAACATTGCAGGCTTTGGCTAAGCTTTAGTCGATATGATAAAAACTGTGAGAACCGTAGGAGCCTTACTTGTAATCTCAACCTTTTTTTAAACTACTTTTCTGTCTTAATGCCAGAGGCACTCACCATGTCAGTCACATAAGGGCCAGAGACCATTCTTTAGGTTTTAGGTTTGTGAATAAAGATATCCTCATTAGTTAGTGGAGCACTTTCTGGTAATTCCACGGGACACAAAAAAATAAAAACTGAAATAAATGTTAATGCTGATATTGCTATTTTAAGAGAAACTTTAAGAAAGATTGAATAAGCTTGTCATTGTTCTGGGTTCAACCCAATATTGCTAATTTATTTTACAGTGTTCTGATATTTTTTAACCCATTTTACACCTTTTTAATTGAATTATAAAATCTGAAGAAATAATACTAGTAACAATAATTTAAGTTCTCTGGCTTCCTCACACACTTTTAGAAAGTTATAACCTTTCTATATCTTTATATCTTCATTTACATTCAAAACCTGGGTGTGTTATTTCAGGCTATTAAAGGAGAAATAAAAGCCAGTACTGCTCTATTGTGTATTGATAAACAATGTGTTTACACATAAGTCACAGTCACGGTGCATGTACAGTGTGAATGTATTGAACATGTTGCCTGTGTGTAGTTGTGAGTTTGCAGAGGTGCAGACCCTGTACCGACACAGTACAGAGCACGCAGCAGAGCAGAGCCATCTGATCAAGCAACTGGAAGGACTTAACCTAGACACTCAGAAAGTCCTGAGGAACCAAGAAGAGGCACATACTGCTGACAACACCTCCTATCAGAAGGTACACACACACACTGACACAAACACACACAAACACACAAACATGCCAAAGCTCAAACTCATCATTACTAGAACCACTTTGCTGCCCTCCATTCAGGCGTCACCCGCTGTGGTGATTTATTTCCAAGCTAGCTGTAACCTACAATTATTTGACTAGTGCCAGAAAAGAAGGATTTTTCTCACTGTATCCTGTTACTGTGAATGGGTTCTCAACCTACCACCCCACTATCTGATGACTATACCACTGTATCATACTCAGCACGACACAGGGAGGGGGTCAGTGGAGACATCTGGAGCAATTAAGGGTCATAAAACGTGAATTTAAAGGAACATTATATTCTTCTTTATGTTTATTTTTTTTAATAAAAATCCTCTATTTTTCCTTTTTTTCTACTTATTTGCATGCCTTTCCTTTTACTATGAACTGAAAAAACATCCCCATATGAAAACCCATGTCAGTCTTCATGTCACCCAATCTCGTGAGTGATTTTGTCTCATCTTCCTCCGTTTGACGTCACATCTCGGTTTGACGTGACCCATTCCACCTTCACTTCCCCTCCTGGCCTGCTTCTGCAACCCGTTGTCCTATTTGTGTTTGTTGACAGCTGTACAAGGAGTTGAGTCAGTGCTATCAGGCCCTGGTGTCGAGTGAGGGCAACCTCCGTGAGAGTCACCAGAAGCTCAGCTGCCTACTGGCTCAAAAGGACCAGCACATCCTGCAACTCCAGGCCCAGCTACAACAGCAGCAGCAGGAACAGACACAACTGCAGCAACAACTGCAGCAGCAGCAGCAACAGCAGCAACAACAACCGCAGCAACACCCCTCACCAAATAGGCAAACCAACTTTAAGGTAAGCACCCCTCTTCATGTCTTTACAAACCCAACACGAAAAGTTTGTGCAAATAGATCAATTAAAATATTCAAGTCTTATCTATCTACATGAGCATAACCACACCAAATTTAATTCTTTTTTTTTAATTTTGTAGTGCAGTTGGTTGTTTCACAATAAGAATATAGATCTTGTAAATGAGTGTCCTCTTTAACAACAACAACAATCTGGTAGTTGTTCTTGCGTGAGATGGTGCGTAGCCTACAGAAGAGGGGTAAACATACACTCAGTACAGATACATGCAAGCTGGCAAGACGAAGAGCAAACATGTTTTTTTTTTACTACACTTATCATTTTGATTTTGAAAGGATATCCCAAAAATATGCATTTACGCAGAATACTAGATTAAACATAGGTAAAAACATTTGTCTTTTTTGAATGCATTTTCACTGAAAAAATTAGTGGGAGAGAGAGGATTTGTTGCACGCAATGTTTTTGTAAGGTAATAAAAATAATAGTTTGAATGTCAATGTTATGAATTTGTGTCAGCCTTGGTGTGAAAGATTGGAATGCAGATAATCGGCAGCAAATATTCCATATTTTTGTTTAGTTTTTGTCCTTTTGCACATGAAAAGAACTTAAATCTTCACCATCTCCACCTACAGAGGCCCTATCCTTTTCGAGTTTATCCAGTCCCTCACAGCCAGTTTTTCTCCATGATGCTATACTCTAAGCTGTTAAACTTATTTATAGTTCATATGCATTATGCATTTATGTGGGTGTGGAAAACAACATACGTATGCGTATGATGCCCTGCATAATGTATGTAGCTTTTTCCTACATTATGAACACAATATATAATGATACTTCGTTTGGAGATAGTGTCAAATTGTCCCACGGTACAGAGGTAGCAATGTGTAGGTGGATTAGTACGCACAGCAATGACTGACAAGCCCCAGCATGGCCTGTGGCGGTGGTCTTTAACTGAGAATCACTCTCTTAATATCGCTATATTCACCCTTGACACTCGCATCTCTCTTAGCACCAGCATCTTTCATGTCAACTTTATGATCTTCTCCAGCTCTCTGTTCTGGGCACACGCGTGCACTCTTTGACTTACTCACTTCATCTATCTTCTTTCTATCCACCCACCCAAGTACCTGGAAGTCCTTTTAACACAGTCCCGTCGGTAAGCAAAGATAGATAAGAGAGGTGATTTAATTGGAGCCTAGTTATGTTTCTGAAGATGAAGTTGGAGTTACAGTTCCACATCTGTCAGTCAGCAGGGGTTTGGCTTTTTCTCAGTACCTTTGAACCGTCCCCCCGAGGCAAAAGAGGCTCTAATATAAACTAAGTTAATGCTGCAGCCACATTTTAAGTGGGCTTTAACAACTCCTAATGATATGGTGATAGGTGGTTCATGGACCACACAGTGTCAAAGACTAGAATAGTAACAGGTATCTATATCCACACAAGCTCATTCCATCAACATTGTAGGACATTGCACCTTTTACTGTAATATAGTCTTAATTTGTTTCCTCGGTATGGTTTTAACTTCAGTTTAGACTACGGCTTATTGCAGATAAAACCACGCCGTAGCTGACGCAGCGGAAGATAATATTTCTGCAGCAGTTCAGTAATTTCTGTGCCTCCACAGACTGTAATTGTTTAATTTGATTGGTTGATATTTTCTGACAGTGCTGCCCCCAGACTGAAAGTTAAAAGATATCAGCTCAAATGTTAAGTGAGTTACAATCGCCCTTTCTCACTCAACCCTGTTAATTTAACCAGCGGTGAACTATAAATGGATCATTTAGTCAGTAATTAAATACAGTACTGTAGTGGTTCCCCCAGTAATTAATACTACATTTCGAGAAGATGCAGTTAGTGGTGGTGTGTGTGTGTAGTGTGGGCATGCACGCATGAATAGATGCATGAATGGTGTGTATATATACATATGTGTGTGTTTTATTTGATCACACTGAACATGAATTCCACCCCATATCTCTTCCCCACCCAGTTAAAAAACAAAGTCATCACACAGTTATTTCCAGAGCTGAGATGTAATTACAAAAAAATACTGTGTACATAATAAGTAACCTATGCTAAGAATTGTTATAAACTTTTGTTTACGGAACACATGTAGCTGCTGTCTTGCTGATTTTGTTTCTTTAACTTTCTTACCCACTGACATCAAAGTGAACAGATCAGGTATCCCAAGGTATAGCACTCAGTCAGGAGGGCTTTCTGTTTCCCACTCTGTAATTTTCCTGACAGATTGTGCGTATATGTGTATGCGTGTGTCTGCGTAGGTGTGTGTTTGACTAAAGGTGTGTGTATCCGAGCATATAATCGCAAATTTTGTAACAACTTCCTCCCGAACACCTGTTAAATTCTAATGCTCAGGTTGTTAAGGCAGATTTGATTTTAGTTTTAAATGTTTTGGTGGAAGTTACCATTGGAGGTGATCAAAGTACTGATCACAACGGGAGCGCAGGAGGGAGATGCAGCGCTCATTTGAATATAGACCAGAGCGACGGCTTTGAACCCCCCTCCCACAGCGGTTCTTTTTTGGGGGGAGCAGGAATAAAGAAGGAGGGTGGGTGAGAGGAATAACACCCATTGTGTGTTATACTTCCATGCTGTGCTCCAAGATTGACTGTCTGTTCTCTTCTGTCTTATGTCAAGTTAACTCTTTGCAGGAAGCTTAAGAAGACATTACTGAGGCGTAAAGCTACAGTTCTGCTTGTTTTAAGTTAATGTGAGTCATGCTATGCTTTTCGGATAATGTTACCTCCTATATCATTTGATCTACAAGGTCAGCACTAGGTTAAAGGTTTTCTATTCGGACTTCAGAGCATATCTGTTGCCTCTACATGGCTCTCAACCTGCATGCGCCACCTTTACAAACCAAGTAGTTCTTTTTTGCTATATTATGCTTTGGATATCAAATTTAGCACCATTCAAAATGTTACAGCTTCACAAATATATATATATATATATATATATATATATATATATATATATATATATATATACCTTACTTTCATTTTTATTTTTTAATTATAAAAATTAATTAATCGGTTGATTGTTTTTATGATTTGTCACGTAGTGTAAAAAAAATGGAAAATGCACATCAGATGGCCACAGCAAAAAATAATTCAGTGTAATATAATTTATATATATATATATGTATGTATGTATGTATGTATGTATGTATGTATATATATATATATATATATATATATATATATATATATATATATATATATATATATATATGTATATATATATATGTATATATATATATGTATATGTATATATATATATATATATATATATATATATATATATATGTATATATATATATGTATATGTATATATATATATATATATATATATGTATATATATGTATATATATGTATGTATGTATGTATGTATATATATATCTCATACATTAAAGCGAATCGTCATATTGGAAAAGCTGGAATCAGAGATCGGTTATAAATACCTTCAATTGGTTGTTGGTTAGTCCACAAATCAACTAATGGTTTCAGCCCTACTCGCACTGTAATCGTGTGTGTGTGTGTGTGTGTGTGCATGAGTGCGTGTGCGTACTGAGAGCAGTGCGATATCTCCATAATGTCAGCCTGGAGATGGCCCCATGCCCTGATCTTCTAGCTGTAGGGCCTGGCGGATCATCAGGCACCTGGGTGACCCCGACACCGATGAGATGCAGAAACAAACTGCCAGGTTGGGTGGTCACCATTACAATGTAGAGGCAGGGAAGAGAGTCCTCATTAGTGGACAAATGTAAAATATTTATAATAGCCTAGTGTTTGGCTATTGTCAGAGCTGTGCGGTGATTAAAGACCAACATTAGAATCCATAGCAGACCTCGGGCTTTCTGGAACCTTCACCATAGTAAATGGGTGATAAGTTGTTAATTGTGTGGGCAGTCGTTCAAAGTGCTGGTTATTCGCTCATCAGCATTGGAAAGGGAAAATTAGGCAGTTTAATTCACTCCAGAAAAGTTTCATAGAAATATAACTGAAAGAAGCCCTGTGTATTTTAAAGGTATACTGCAACTTTTGTTTTAATGTTCAATAGATTTTTTTTCCCTAAGAACATTTTGACTTATCACAGTAAGCTATTGTCTTATAATATTGGATGAATTCCCTCTTACTGCTTTAGTTTTATGGTCATGGTATTGTGCATGATGACTCACTCTCACTGGTACCCTTAACTACACCAGAGCCATCATATATATATATATATATATATATATATATATATATATATATATATATATATATATATATATATATATATATATATATATATATATATATATATCTCAGGAGTAACATCAGTTCTATTCCTAGTATGTCAAAATGTCTTCTATGAAAAGGACCTTTTTTTCACACCATTAAATGACTAATTCTCATCATTTTGATAACTTTCCGCAAAGGATGGAGGAATCATGCACCTGCAATGCAGCAATCACGTACGTTTACGTATGTGTGCTCGCGCTTACGCAGCCTCACCGACTGAATAGTGTTGCCAACAGACTGAAGCACGTATTTTTATGTAGTTTCGGTTCTCAACGAGCAGTGGGTGCTGCCGTGAAACCCTCCGCCTCACAAAGCGCTCAGAGGCGGGCAGTCTCACAGGCGGTCAGTCTCACAGGAGCCTCGCGCTGCAGTCTCCGCATCCAGATTGAAAATTAATCGCGCAAAGCCGCCACTGAGATACCTGTCAGCTGTCCTTCACATCTCCACCCCATTCAACCAGACTTCAGTGCACTTGTTTAAGCCCAACACAGGCTGGACTTTTCTCACTAAGGGAGAAAAACTGAACTGAAGTGGATTATACATATATATATATATATATATATATATATATATATATATATATATATATATATATATATATATATATATAGTGCCTGTTATATTGTTCTGATAACATTACTTTAAAAGTGCGCATTACACTAGTTTTTACTTAATTATTGAATTAGGCACATAATGCGATTAATCAGTTAAATTTGTTCAACTTTGCCCGGCCCTAGTTTTAACATACAATACATGAAATGCCGTTAACGCACAAGTACCTCATTTGGGTTTTAAAGACTGAATCTCAAGCACGGAAACATAATTTCCCAAAGTGGCCAGACTTTTTTTCTGTTTTCTTTTTTTTTATAAATCGAAAGAAGCCCTGATTGTGCATCTCCCATAGCTTGTTGAGATGTTTTCTTTTTTTTCAAGCATCTGCTTCCGGCTGTTTATTGATGTAAGCCAATCTGAACACTTTTAGATGTATAATTAAAGTGCTAGTTGCACACACATGTGCTCATAAATGCACCCATCGCTTTGCAGGGTCACATTTGGCTGAGGTGAGGCATTTCTTTTGATCATCAATATTAATAGCAACCATCAAGTGAAAATAATGAATGATACAAAGAAACGTGGAAATACATTTTTCAACCAAGAGCTCAACAAACAGACTGGAGGCAGGCAGAGGGTTCTTTTGTGTTCACAGTACAGAGCAGCAGAAAGATAGAGGCCGCTTTTAGTGTCTGCCGATGTTTCAGTAAAATGTGATGGAAATCTTTTATAAGTCAGATATTTTGGAATTGTCTTTCCCGTGGGTCTTGTTTTGACTTTGGCTGCTCCTCAGTTTTTTCTCCATCTGGAATGGCACTCCTTTAAATCAACTGTCAGGACCTCCCTTGAAGTATGTGAAAAATGTAGTGCAACCTGCTGCTTGTATTTACATATTCCTTTCCTCCTCAGACATATCAGTCATCCTTCCGTAATGAAAACATTGTGTAAAGATTATACATTCAAATACTGTTTTAGAATTATAGTCTGATAAATGTTTCATGACTTCTAATGCTACGTCTGCCTGATCAATGTATGCCGAGTGTGTTATTAGTGTTATCAGTGTTGTCAACATGAGTTTGTGTATGAGCGTGTTTTTGGATCTGGGCCATGTCCAGGGCCAGAGACATACTAATGACATGGACTCCAGTGGTGTGTTTTACCAGCTCAACCGCTCTCATTAGACGAGAACCTCTGTGTAGCACAGCTCGCCTCATTAATGAAGCACAGCCATGTGCCGCTGCAGACACATGCGCTCACTCGTTCAAGCACATACACTCGGGTCAAACAGGCTGTGTGGGAGGACTCCGCCTGTTCGCACGCACACAAAAACATGCATGCGCTCTTCATCCTACTCACTGTGTGCTGTCCTTCTATAAAGTTCCTCTTCACTGCACTACCGGTTATCACACATGATCATACATATATGCACACACACACTCACACACATCCTTTTGAAGAACCACCATCTTGAATGCAAAGTGCACCTGACCCAGTGGAGGGGAGCACGCACCTTGTATCCCCTTCTGAACCCTATCCAATAATTTTCCCAAATGCTGTCACTCCACAGATGTGCGAGCATGTATTTGTGTATGCATGTAGTCGTGTGTCTGTGCGTGTGTGGCGGGCGGGGGGGGTGAGGGGGGGCCCTCCTGATTAGAGCTGCACCATAATTAACAGTGATCAGATTTGTTTTGTGGCATAAATGGTGCATGTGTAGAACATTAGGCCTGGCAAGTCTCATTTCACATTCAGCTCAAGGGCTCGGCAGCAGACGGGTCACGAGCTTCAGGGAGCACAATCACAAGCCTCCCTCCATATGGTCCTGCCTGCCGCATCCTCAGCAGTTAGGGCCGCGAGTGCCAGACAAGTTCCCCCAAGAACCTAATCGTGTTCAGTAATTACCAAGACTGGCTTTTTTCTTCTTCTTCTTTTTTTTCCCCTCCTTCCCTCAGCTCCCCACAATCTCCTGCTCTTTTTTTTTTCACTGCACCTGCATGCTCTCTTTTTCTCTTTTAATCGCATGCTCTCTCCCAGTCCATTGCTCTCACTCAGCTGCTTGTTATATGTTTATTTCTTTCCCTTTTGTATTCTTGCTCCTTTACTCTCTCAAAGTTTCACAATTTTTGTTTTCTGGATGAAAACCAGGATGGGGATGGAGAAATTGTGGGAGGAAAAAAACTCAGACACTCCCGCATCAGTTCATTTCTAAATTGCTTTATGTGGCCGATGCCGAAAAACCCAGTCCGTCCTCCTGACTGCCTGGAAAATTATAAATAATTGTAACAGATGCGCCAATATGGCCGGTCTCCAATAAACGAGGCCCCAGATAATTTGACCAACCCCCTTTGACAGGCCAATTTAATAAAACATGA
This sequence comes from Clinocottus analis, assembly GCF_023055335.1. Lineage (NCBI taxonomy): Eukaryota > Metazoa > Chordata > Actinopteri > Perciformes > Cottidae > Clinocottus > Clinocottus analis. Next base: position 5,370,865 of record NW_027175954.1, on the reverse strand, counting down.
ACAAAATCTTCCTCACTAATAATTTATCATCCCCTCTCCTCCCCTTTGGTTAAAGTTGATTACCCTGGCAGTTAACAAGGTCACGCCCAGATGCCAGGTTTCTGATAATGCAATCAGGACTCGTTGGAAAAAAGGTGATGACATCCTGTGTGGTTTTCTTCATTACCTGTCCTCCCAGTCAAACACAACCTTTGATTTGATGTGTTTAGTAGACATGTTGTTGTTAGCAGCAGGCGAGGCTGTTTTATCTGTGTGTGTGTGTGTTTCACAAGGACTTAAACAAAGAAAGGCGAGAATTAACGCAGTAAGCTGACGGAGTCAAGGTGTATGTGTGTGAGTGTTAACTTCAAGATAAAGGACTTGGGCATCAGCTATGCTTAGACAAACGGTGTGTGTATCAAAAAGAGAATACAGCCTGTCCCTGTCAAAGTTGTCCTTTCTGTACACACTTCACCAGTAAGAGCTGTTTGAACTTTTAATAAGTAGCAGCACATATTTAGCTGACATTATAAACTCAATACTTGCACAGATACAGTGTGGAATATGCAATATGAATGTGTGAGTCTCTGCTCGGCTGTAGGCGGGTCGTCTGCTTTATCATTGTCCCCCTCAGTTTGTTTTGGTAGTCCCCGCTGTGTGCAGAGGTGTGCAGATGCTGCTCGACACCGGCTAATAGACACTGATAAATAGATGGGCCATTAAGGCACACACACCACAATGCTGGGGGTGGTATTTACCTGTCCCACTGCCATATGACACATCTTGTTATTGACTTCGGCATATGAAAATGTCCCGTGTACGTCCATTATTGCAAGCGTAAGGCTATTGAACTACTTGAGAATCTGGCAGCTTGTGATTTTCCTTCATTTCCCTGAATTAATTTTGCCGTTGACTCAATCAAAGGTAGAAATACGGGCTGCTCGGTCGCCCACTAGTTTGTGAAGACTTGAGCATTTTTGTGATCTGATAGTGGGCTTATCTCTCCCTCAAACTGATATCTGCAGCACTCTAGATTTCTCTATACTTTACTATATTTTGTAATCATAAGAGGAAACTATAAACTATCCAAATGAAAAAGCTTAATCTTCAATTTTCTGAAAGTACAGAGAAGACTTGTCTGACGTCAATTTCACCATCTGTTGTCTGGATTGTACCCACAACTTGTTTCTAAGCTTATGTTTTGCCTTTACTATTTATGATATGATTAAAGTTCAATGCGCTTCACAAAATGAGAACTCCCCAGCAAGCCAAGTTTTCGTAACTTTGGATTCTAGGGTTGTCGTCGACTGGTTTCCAGACCCAGTCCTAAACCTTCCAAACCAATTTGCAGCCCCATTGGGGCAATCCAATAATTTCAAACATGTTTGAAATTTAGGAGAATCTGGATGATAACAGTATTATTAGAAAGTTCTCACAGCCTATCTATTGTGCTTACAACTGCTTCCCAGTGAGATGGTGTGGTGTGTTGCTCCCTCTAGCCCGATCTTCTTCATAATAACCTGTAGTGTGTGTGATGCACAATTTTTTTCAGATCCTGTAATGTATGTTTGTTTAGGATTCGAGAGAGAAACATCTGCGAAGATTCTCCTTCTGTGTTTGATGCAACCCAATTTCAAAATCGGTTAAGATTTTAAAACTCCTGTAGTCTGAGCCGGGCTTAGGTTCTTCCCCTCAAGAATCACACAAAAGCACAGCTTTAAATCTTGTGTTCACCAGAGATGTGCTCATAAGTTTCTCGGAAAAAAAGTGAATCAGCAAGAGAAAAGCATATAAACGACTAATGGACGACAGAAATCATAGTTGATTCCGACCAAAACGACAGATCAGTTGACGAATCGACGAAGAGGAATCGATTCAAATTTAGTTTAGTCCCTTTTCTGTTGTTTTCTCCACCTATACGCCAGTCTTACTCACTCACAAATACAGACGCGCTTGTCTCTTTTCTTTCAGGCAGTGGTGTCAGAGCAGGTTGATGCTGCAGCTCAGAGGTCAAGCCTTGGTTCTGACTGGGCCCCCAGCCGAGGGTCTGATCCCAGGCCAGACGATCAGACCCTTCATCAGAGGTCCACCAGTTCCGTCAGAGGACAGCAGGTAGGTTAGCACACACTACAGCCAATTGGGTCAAAGATAGCACGTGGGTGAGTGGCTAACATGCCCACACTTACCCAATACTACTTTGCTCGGATTAGATCAAAGCCATAGAGAAAGGATATGAGGGAAATGGTCTGTTGAGAATCATGTGATTTGTCAGACCTTGCTTCTGCCAACCTTTGTCCTGAACTCTCCAACACACACATACACACAGATGCCCCTCCTACTGTGACCAGACCGGCGTGTGCTGCTGGTTTCACGCATGCCTTGGGCTCAGGCACTAGCTAATTTACCGCTTCAACAGTACATTATGAACACGAAAGGAGCTTTTGATCTTCTCAGTATTCCACTCATAAGTTTGGCAGGGCATGTTTCGAGATGGCCTCACTCAGTCTAAAGCTGGCCTGAAGACACATTGTTTAAATCTATACAGATGTCCTCATTATAGCTCCAATGGAGGTGCTTCAGTTCAGGCAGTTTATACATGTAATGTAATTATTTTGTACAAAATAAACAGTATTGACATTATTCAATGTGCTCCTCTTTTCTGGAGGCTCTGTTGTGTTTGCACTCGCACACGCTTGCACGAACAGAAACACACACAAACACATAATCTGTTATTTCGCACCGACTATTAATGATTTAGATTCTTGCTACGGTATGAATCTTTACTCAAGCAGCCACCAGTGACATATTCACCTTTTCAGCCAATACCTGATTCTCCCTCTTTCCGCAAGGTCAAACTATTTGTAATACCTGAGGTTATTAGCTTTAGGTAAGTAAGCAACATGCCAACTAAATAAATCATCACAACCTTATTGTTATTAAATATGTGAACATTTTGAGTAGGTGTCTCTGTTGGCTGCTTAATATCCAAATATGATGATGCTCCAAAGAAACCATAAACCTGTTCTACTTCATTACACTCCATTTAAACAATAATACCAGTCTGCAAGGTCAAAAACGGATGAAATGAGCCTTCTGTGCAGCCCACTGCTACCACCCAGGACACAATTTGCAGCTTTCTCTAAGTGCCTGAAGTGAAATGTGGCTATACACTGAGGTGACGCGCAGTTCAAAGTGGTACATGACTCACGTTTTGCAACATAAACTGATTTTCTTTGAATCGGAATAATAGTGAGAGTAATAGAGGAAAACGTATCAATGATTATTAAAAGTTACATTTAATTAAAAAGCATGGAGAATATATAAATGATGTTAGTAATATATTTAAGAAATCATTTTACTATATTTCAGCGGACCGCTATGAGCATGATGTAGTTCAATTTAGAATCAAACCTTTGTAGCTCTCTGTCGTACCCGGCTTGGTATCTCATGAAGCGTCCCGCCCCCCTTTTCTCTTTCTGTGAAGATCACTGAAGTTCCTCAGCTAGCCAGACTTCTGTGTTTTACTCTTTGTATGTAGCTCTTTATATGTTGGGCCTCTTCTCGTCGGCTCTTCTCATTTTCCAGTGTCTGTCAGTTGTGTAGACTTTCATTTTGTCTCATAAAAGTCGTTGATCGTAGCCTTTTGGCTCGTTCCACCATGGCTACCTCATGGGTCGTATTCAGTGGCATTTCTCTGAATATTATTTGTGCCACTGCAAGCTTGGCACACATTTATTTGGTTTCACAGCATCTTTGTTTGTGTGCTCTGTCCTTAGTGTGGGTTCACTGTAGTTGTATATTCTTAGGCTAATGGCTCTAACATTTGTCATGTGTTTTGCAGTGCATCTTGGTCTTTTGAATTCTTATACTCCTTATAATGGGGTTCTTAGTTTAATGGAATACATTTGCTTTGTGTTATGTGTGCATCCATGTTTTTACACTTTGACATAGGTCTGTATGCGTCCTGTCCTGTACTTGTGTGTGTGTGTACGACATTCCCGGGAACCTGAACGAGTTCAGCTTTGAGAGCTCCAGACGCACACATGACGTGTTGATGCAATCATAAAGAAGCCCATTGATAACAGTGACCCCTCTCCCTGGCAGATGGAGAGAAGAGAGATGTTGGAGGAGGGAGGCAGTCGATGAAATGTTTCTTCTTTGAGAGTTTTACTCTTTCTCGCATACAGACTCGGGCCTCTCTCCTCATTTCCCCCGCACTGGATGCCCTCCTCCCCTCCATCTGCATTGAACTTTCATGTTTACAGAGTTGTTACAGGGTGCAATGCACGGGTCAGGTCATGGCCGCCAACCAGCTGCCGAGCTTGACAGCGGGCACATCTTTCTTTGCCTCGTGTTATCTGCTTTTTTTTTTAATCTTTCAGGCCTATCTTGTAGAACATAAACAACATTGTCATAACACGGACCTTCTCATACAAGCAGAAGGCATTCATGTTTCTTGTGTCCCTGCGTCCAACTGGACCAGAGATAACATCTGCAGCAAATCTCAGTCATTTGTCAGTGTCACCATGTCATCTTTCCGTGTACGACTGAAGACAAAGCACGCAGCAGTGAATATCATCTGCTTCTCATACACAAAGGAACAGCTACAATGGGATATTCAGCACATTGTTAAAATCCTTCCCAGCGTGTACTTCTATTTGAAAACATGTTTAGAATTCATCCTCAATAAGTCATACTTTAAAGTTAGTCCTCGTTACTTCAGAGTTCAGGACTTTTAGTTGATTTGGATTCCCTTTTTGGCCTCTTAGTTTTCCCCATGCACGTAGAGGCTAAGCCAGTTGGCCTGCCACTCATCAGAAATATGCAGATCAATCTGCTAATTAGTTGCATAGAGTCATTAAGGCAGCGGCAGAACACATGGTTGGCACCCATGCAAGCAAGATAGCAGAACCGGGCCCTCCAGGTCACTGCAGTCAACTGTAGCCTTGAGGCACATTCCCAAACACACTGGTATGCTAAAAATGTTTGTCACAGGCAAATTGTTTTACAAATCTAATAATAGTGATAACATCTGAATACACATGTCACTGGGAAACAGACATACGTGTGTATTTATTTTTGTTATCATCATTATTATATATACATGTATATTTATATTTTTTACAATATCATACCTCATGCGCTGTGACTTGTATTGCCATTAAGACTTTTATGGTTATAATTGTAAATGACAGAGTTCCCCTCTCCTGTGCAGTATTACATTTATATCCCCACACATGAGGTACATTGTAGATGTAATGCAGTAAGCAGAGCAGTGAAATGCCATTGTTGACTGTGTTCTTCAATCAGCTGCCCACACGAATCCTCACAGTTTGTTGTGTTGCAGTTTAAACTACTTTACGAGTGACTCTTACTCCGCTAAACCTGCTTCCCCCCGTGGTTGATGCATGGATTATTTTGAAAGGAACACAGGTACCTGTGTTATTAAAATGCACTTGCCCTTTCCTCTGTAGTTTTATTCAACCCCAAACTTTAATAGACAACGAAGCCAAAAGAACCCATTTTTTCAGGGAGGGCGCTTATTTATCCACCATCTTATCATATACCTCCTCACTCCACCCCCACCACCTCCTCCTGCACTCTTCAACCACTCCTGCCCAAGGACTGTTGTACGTTTAGTCGCATTGCATATTTTAGCCTGCCATCTGGTCAGCTCTGCCAGCCACCGCATGGGGCCTGCTCTCCTCCCATATTCATATTCCACTAGCATATTGTTCCCACTGCTTTTCTACAGCGTGGCCCCAGCGCTTCTCCACTTCTTTATTTATTTCTACAGAAGAGGCTGGAGAGCAAACTTCACCCCCCCTCCTCCTCTAATCGGCGGCTCTTCCAGTTGTCCTATCAAGTGTAACCTGGAGGCCCCTAGTAGAGCAATTAGAGCGGCCTCCCTGCCCACCTCTTGTAATGAAGCCCAGCACATTCTGGAATCTATAGCCCCTTTAGTCTCCCCTAATGGGACATCATTATTGTCAAAGAAACAATGTAAATGGAAATGAACATACTCATTAGCCAGTCGCAGGGAGAAACCTTTGCCGCTCTCAGCTTGCAACTCCCACTTCCAAATACATACACACTAACACACACCCATACACACACAACTGAACCTCCTCTCTTCAGCGGACTGCTGCTCCAGCCAGCTTGCTTTATTCCTCCGATAGCATGTCTGTTTGTGTGTGCATATGTGTGCGCTGAAGAAGACAATGTTCATGTTTTACTCAAGGTGAGAGGGGAATGGAAAGAACATGGCTGATTCCATTATTGGCATTCACTCAGTGTTTCTCCAGATGTTAATTGTTGCATGGGTTTGTGCCTGTCTGTGAAAGGAAAGTGTGCTCAAGTTCTCACGCCAGTGCTTCTTTGCTTACCTGTCCCAGGGTGCACCGATGCAGCGATCCAGGTCTTTGTCCCCAGCCAGCAGTGTGGAGCTGGTTAGCAGGAAGAGAAGAGGTGCAGAACACAGGATTCAAGACCTTGAGAAGCTTCTGGAATTGAAGGTAACTATAGCTAACATAGATGAATGCACATTATATCCTCTCCTTCCCCTATCTACATGAATCAATCAATCCTCTTTTCTTTTCTTGTTTTTTGGGAGAGGGGTGTATATTCTAACTTTATGTCCTTTGTATCCTGCAACTTTGAGGAGCTTTGAGAATGTTGGTTTGCCACGAGTAGAAACCCGCACAGAGTATAAAAGATCCAAATGTTTCCTCTTCACAATCCTGCATCAGCTCGTGTCCTTGTGAGTCTCACCGAGGCCTGGATTTTCTGCCTCAATGTTTCCCCCACATGACACAGTGGTATCCAGCTGCTAGTGTGGAGACCGGCGTAGTGGCGCTGCTTGTTGCTCCGGCCACTATCTTACATTTGATTGCTAGTATCAGCCGCTGGCTTGTAGAATGGTTTGCAGCCCTGTAAGAGTCACAGTCTCCAAAGCGTTCAATTGCACTACCGCTGCTACTGTTTCCTCCATGACCTTCTCTGACAGTGTCTTTCACACACACATACAAATACATATGTGTGCGCACATAAACAGAGCGTAGGCAGTGAAGCAGCAGGAGAGGAGCGGCTCAGGTGAAAGTGGATGCAGCAGGGTTTCCCTTAAAACAAATCTGTTTTATTGTCTTTTTTAACCTTCACGTGCTCTACGACGTCGTTCTCCCACTATTCTTTATTCCCACATTTTTTTCCTCTCTCAAACTTTGTGCAAACAAAACACCCCTCTCTCTTGTGTTTGTTTTTAGGACTCAAAATGAGACTTTCTCTATTTTATTTGATCAATAATGTACGTTTTCTGCTTTCCCCCTCGCCGTCCTCTTTGTCTTTACCCTTTCCGTATTTCTGGCTGACCAGTGAGTGAGTGATTATGTAGAGGTTAAATCCCTTTGAACACAATCTCAGAAACACATTAGGCATCATTTTCTTGTCAGATCTGAAGTGTCTGAATTATATCACTGGCAGACAACTAGTCAGACGTTAATGCTCAACGTAGATTCAGACGACACGCATGGATGTCTTAGTTAATGGTGCCATTTATGTGTCTGCCAGTTGAGGGGCATTTAGCAAAGGTATGCACAGAAAAACTGTGATTGGCAACTCACATCTGTGGTCACATTATTGAGAGCATTAGTTCAGAGCATGATTTAGTGGTCATGTCCTTTTGCTTGGATGTGGCATTGAGAAAAATGCCCCCCATCAGCTCTCGCTGAGACCTCACCTCCAGGATCTTCCAGTACAGCACTTCACTCTGACCAGTCTGTTGTTCTCCAGTTGATCCTATCTAATTATTTCCAAAAGAATGCCTTTCAAATTGGGTACGCCAGCCTGTACCATTGACATTTTGACCTTAGCAGCTAACAGCAGCAGACAAACAAACAATTCTCATAATAATGGCCTCTTTTTTTTCTTACTTCCTTACTCCGCACACTTTCAAGTAAACAGTAGCTGTTGCTGTGTAATTATTTTTCAGCTTGAGAACGTCCACAGACGTGTACGCTGGCTGAGTAAGGGGGTGTATTGATCTGTGGGCAAGGGTCTGTGGCCTGATGACCAGAACTGGGCTGCCCAGGGGAAGCTCTGTAAGGAGCCTGAGAAGCCATGATGTGGCTAATGCCCTGCCACTTGCTCCATCCTGCCCCCGCTCCCCCCATCAGTCAGCCTCAATTCTTCTGTGTCCTCCTCCAGCTCCGAGATCCACCAGTTAACACTACTCGGGTCTGGCCCCTTTCATTAGAGCCTTGTTTTTGAGAGGTTGGGGGCAGCTCGAAGGGGCCGAGGATGTCTTGCAGATGTCCTCTGTGAATAATCCGCACAAGGGAAAATCCATACTTGTCACAGTGGCAGTGTGAATGTGCACCGTGTGTGTGAGTGAGTGTGCACCTGTTGTGTGTCTAGTGCATGTTTGTGCGCTCTCTGTTCTCTTTGTCCTTGTTAATAATAACAGGGCTGAGGGCTCGCATTTCCCTCTCTGCAGGGCAGCCGTGTCATATCAGCAGTAAACAAGCTCCTTCCCTTCAGAAGGCGCTCGACAACTCTCCCTAGCCCTGGCCACTCAAGCAGAAACCTGTCCTGCACTCTTCCTTTCATTTTCTCTTTTGCTTTGCTCTCTCTCTTTTCTTTCTCTTTCTAATTTCTCTGTTGTCTCTCTTTCTCCTTTCTCTATTTTCATGAGCTGTCTTTCTCTCTTCGTTTGCTCTCTTTCCACCTCTGTTTGTCCTACCTTTTGAAAGTGTTTTCTCCGCCGCCCTCGCTGTTAAGGTCAGTGTGATGGGGAAGAGGGGTGCCCCTGACAAGAGAAATCTATATGTTGTCTTCTCTCACTCCCTCTTTAAAGCTGGAGCCCAATCTCACAGTGTTTTAATAGCTGTCAACAACAGTGTCAGCAACAAACCCACCGCCACAGCCCCCATCAACACAACTCGTGCTGGTCATCAGTTGGTAACTCCAGCGAGTGTGTTTCTTTGCTGGTTAAAGTGTGCGTGTGCGCCTGCTCGGTGTTCTGTGACCCCATTGACTCTTTGTGTAAATGTCGTCGCTTAATGATGTCTCAGTTGCCCAGTGAGAGTGGAAGCTCTTGTCAAAGAGGAAAGCCAAGAGAGAAAAGAATCTGAACCTGCTCGTTCCTGTCAGGAAAAGGTGTTTCAGCTGCAGACCAGTTTAAATATGTAGCCGGTGAGGGGCTTTTCTCAGCTTCCCTGACACACTGCTGTGCCAGTGTAAATGAAGCGGACTCTCTATTTCAGTTAAGTTATGTTTCATTTCACACATATGACTTCAGGAGAAAAAAAAAGATCTTGTCGCTGTGCCCTACAGATGGAGGAGGCTGAAGAGCTGAAGAGGGCTCATGACGCACGCCGTGAACGCCTGTGTATGATTCAAACCCACTACAAGACAGTCCGAGGCCAGCTGAAAGAGATGGAGAAATCAAATGGCTTGTGAGTAAACAGTCTACACAAGTGAATAGATGTGCCACAATGAATACTGAACACTCACTCCATTCACAGGACCTGTTGGTGTACACACATTTAATTCATAAACCACAAAGGTACTCTGCACACATGAAGTAACTTGGATAACACCTAGCTTCACCCGGCAGCAGGCAGTGAGAGACGTTTCAAAGCACCCTCACCTTGCCTTATGTTAAAAACCCTTGTGAAATGCTACAACCCTCTGAAACCATTCACAAAGCGTCTTAGGGACTCATTGCTCTCCACATGTTGTCTGACAAGACCTGATTGCTGGATTTGGGAAAGTGGAAAACATTCCTTCCTTTGCCTTTGAAATGCTCTGAGGTTTTAAGCCCAGTCAATTTGGGCCTTTTTGTGCCAAGTGTGTGCGCGCTTCTGCGTCTCTTCTCCCCCAGCGTTCATTAGAATGTGAGAGCCAGAGGCTGGAGGTGTCTGGTCCTGGGGGGTGCAAGGTGTTTGAGAAGGCCTGCAGAGAGAGGAGGAGGGGAGAGGAGGGTCCATTTCCTGCCTCGACCCGTTATCTTCAACAGGAACCACAGGATTTTTAAACAAAGCGCAAAATGTGCTGGAAAATGTCATTAATATATCGGTCTTTTCTCTCCGTTCTCTCCCCGAGCCTTTTCCCTACTTTTTCTGTCTCTGTTTCTTTTCTCCAGCAGCGTCATTGAGTCGATTTTAAAATGTAACTAAAGGTGCATATGTTTGGTGGCCGCACGGGAGCAAAGTGTTGACCCCGTCAGCTGTTTTCTCACCGGGTTAATTAAAGAAAACAGCAGTGCAATGTGAGCCCGTGTGAAAGTGGAGTGAGAGAGAGAGCGTGTTCAGCGCTAGGCTCGACTCGGCTCATGTCAGCTCAGCGCGGCTCAACAGCATGTGTCTGAGACAGTGGGAACAAAGACAGAGAGTTGTAGAGAGAGAGCACTCTCAGAGTCAATACCAGTTGTGCTGCTGTTCAGCATGTTAGCAGGTTAGCAAAGAAAGGCTGTGGTGCCTTGATGAGGAGAACACAAGGCTGTGGTTAAGAGTAAAGCACTGAGAAGACAAACAAATCCATAATAATACGTTTGTAGTGTCAGCGTATTTGTATTTCATGACTGATTTGACATAAAATTGATGCAATAGGCAGCTTTGCCCTTTTCAGTCAGAGCCCTGCATGGCACCAACCAGTCACTCAATGTTATGATCCTGGCATTCATTTGGCATTAAGCCCCATCCTCAAATAGCTGTTAAACCCACTGGGGTAATGCCATCCTGAATGAGAGACAATAGAAAATGACTTAAATACTCCCATTAGTGCTGGGAAATCAGAGCCCTAACAAGTCAGTGGGGATAGGCATCGGGTCTCATTGCATTTCAAGCTTGTTAGGGATTTCCTTGTAGCTTCCATGCTGTGTTGTTGCATTTTTGGAAAGATGCAGGGGGTCGTTTTCATTTCCCTTTTCTCTGCCTTCCACCCCACCCCCACTGTAACCTGACGCATGCACACACACACACACACACACACACACACACACACACACACACACACACACACACACACACACACACACACACACACACACACACACACACACGCCTGTACTTTAAAATGCTTACGTCTATTATATACAGTACACAGGTTATGTCAACTAAGATGTATGAATGTAATTTTTCTATCCTTCCCAGATTTTGGTTTACCATATATCAATATTCACCTCTCATAAGCAGAATTAAGTATGGCATTAAACAATTGGCTGCTGTACAGATAGCTGCTGAGTGACGTCACCAGTGTGCGTGATAACCTGTCCCACTCAAGATAGAACTCCCAGCCAATCACAAAGCAGATTGTGGCTCATCAGAATGCAGGTGGTGCATATTTGGCTCGTCCCAGTGAAACCATCCTGTCATTCACCATTACCACAATATTTTCCCAAAATGGCATGAAGGAGAGGGGGGAAAAAGCCAACTTCTTATTCATATTAAGGAAGGAAAAAGTTTTTTAATCAGACTGGGGATGATGAGGGTGAGCAAATAAAATTAAAGGTTATTAAAGCATCCGTACTCTGATCAAAGTTGCGCCCATAAACAGATTCCCCCTGAATCAGAGCAATTAGCCGCAGCAGCGCGGAAAAGTTCTCTCTATTTCCTCCTGCTTAATAATGGAAACTAGGATACCATTGGGGAGAAAGCACTGAGGCCTGAAGAAGATAGCTCTCTCATGGCTCCATGTTCAACAGCTTTTTGGCCCACTATAAACAAATTAAAATGCTTTAAAAAGCTTTACCGTGACTTACTAATGCTTCATACACCTTTCATAAGGAATGCAGTTGATACACTACATACTTAAAAGTCACACAGAGAGAATTAAAACCGAGCTGTGGGTAAAATTGCATGTACTTTTACAGCTCTGTGCGGTGTTACGATAGCTCAGGCTGAATGCATTGTGTGTTTGCTGTAGAGTGTGTAAAAATGTATCAATCTTTGTGACTATACAGTGAGATTATATGTTAAGTAGCTTTTGCACTCTGGGAAACTAACCCGAGCCCACAGATAACACAGATATAAAATCACACACGCATACACTATGAAGAATTTCAAGGGCTCCAAATTGCTCACAGGGGCATTAGCAGTATTAAATGAAAACATTTGCCGTTCTTCAGTAGCCTCCAACTCCCAGGCACCAAGGTTTAAGTAGCAGAGTGTGGCTGTATCTACATAGCCAATAATGACCACAGGAAAAGGTGCCCTCTGCAATAGCAGTGACCCTCACAATCCATTTCCAGTAATCTACCTCATTGATTGAGTAAAAATGAGAAACTCTAGTGTGTGTGTGTGTGTGTGTGTGTGTGTGTGTGTGTGTGTGTGTGTGTGTGAGAGAGAAAAATTATATTCTCATCCACTGCTTTTGCAATCTGTGGATTTTTCACTATAAGCCATTTTAGTTCGCAAAGGAAAGGCTAATTGGAATTGAGTGTGTTGGGCTAACACTGATTGATGAGTTGGGTGTGAGCAGGGACGCAGTTGAGCGCAGTAGGGACAGTGTGTACATGTGTTTGTGTGTGTAAGTTGAAGGGTGAAGTTCAATGGAGGGGGCAGCCACTGAGCACAAAGTGTCATTAAGTATTCATAAGTGAGGTGTAGACATTTGAATGACCTCGTTTGCGAGTGTGTTTTTGCCATTATCTACATTTGCATGGCACACAGGGAATGGTCCAACGCCCTGCCACACGGGCAGTGCCCTGGGCTTTCACAGACGTGCATACGTGTGTACATGATTTGCCACTGAAATGTCAAAGTCAAGGCTGCTCATTTGAATACTGCTAAAGATGGCTGAATAACAAAAACAGAGTGAGACTAAGGGGCCTTGTTACCCCTATGTGAATTGGCCAGAGGCAGCAAGATGATATACAGTACCAACCATTTTCCCTTGTTAGTATGTTTGCTTTACGTGTGTGTGTGTGTGTGTGTCTCTAAATTTAAGTGAGGCCATCGGTTTCAATTTATGCCTTTGCTTGCCTCTACATTTTCTACCTTTTTGTCTTCTTATATATTGTGCGTCCAGGCCAGGTGGAAGAATGCGGCGTGCAGAACCGCGGCAGCTGAGACAAGAGAACAGTGATGCCGTGTGGAATGAGCTGGCCTACTTGAAAAACCTCACCAGGAAACTCTCCATTGAAAAGTAAGTCGCCTGCTGTCAAAGTTGCGTGGCTGAATCGTAGATAATACCGGCACTGTGCGTTTGACTCTGCATACATCATTTTGAAACAGTTCCTTCCGTGTCTTACATGAGTACACGCATACCAACGAGCATTCCCACTGTCCTGACTTGTTTGTGGGTGTTACAATTTGAGTGTGCCCTACGCAACTTCGCAGCGTCCACTTAGCTCTTCACAACATTAGCAGCCAGCAGGGGCCAAAGCAAGATCATTAGACTCCGGCCCAAAAATTCACAAATTTGAGTACACAAAGTTCAATCGCATCATCAGAATTGCTGGTGGTGTCTTTGTGAAATGAGGGCATGTTTATTGAAACATTTATCACAAACTGTAGTCTTGATGCTGGTGTAGTTACGTGAGTGTTGTTGGAACAGACTGGTCACAAATGAGGTTGGACTCTAAGATCAATTTATCAAAATTATTTATTGGACACGAACCACAGAAAGAAAAGCACAGTTTCCTGGCCAGTTTGCAGAATTTCTTCAACTCTCTGAGGAAAACGTAAGACCTTTATACCCTCCCATCACATGGGGGTGGGACGTACATGGGTGTCATGTTCATGTCCAGTCATGGATGAACTTAGGTTCAAACCCAAAGGTCAGCTATCCACGTCACAGGTAGAAATGCTTAGCACAGTCATGTCAGACACACGGCCAAATATAGAAAAGAGTTGACCCCACTGGGCCAACCAGATAAACAGAAAATAACCAGATAAACAGAAAATAATTATGCACGTCATAAGAGTCCATCTGTTAATGCAATTTTACAACAAAGCTGGAAATATATAATAATTAGTTGTGTTGAGACTGCTCATAAGATGCAATAATATTCCACACAATGTTATCAATCCTAACGTGCATATTCGGGATATACCAAATATATCGAGTGTCGATAAGATACTTTACATACTTGTTTTGGGAGTTTTACTTACAGTGTAATTTTTCTGCTTTTTTATTTAATTAATTTCTTTGTTAGTTAGTTTTTCCTTATATCGTTCTTCCCTCCTGTCTTTTTCTTTTAGTCTGTCTCTGGGTGTGGTATAGTCACTGTCTTGTTTGATCTAGAGGAGCCCCTGTAACCGTACCACTAAGACTGACCCTCTATGATGCTACACAAAGCTTGGCCTAAAGCCACAGTCTTCCTCTCCCCATCTCCCCTAGCCTTCACCTCTCCTCACCTCTTTCCTCCTCTATCCTATGCCTCTGTACCCTCCTCTTCTCCTCTTCCGCCTTGTCTTCCCAGTTGCCTCCCTCCGGCCCTCGGTAATGCTGCAGTAGGCTGAGGCCAGAATTCTGGTACTTGCCCCCCACCCCCTTCTACTGTTTTCCCCTCTGCTCACCCTCCTGCCCTGTCCTCCTAATCCCAGCTGAGCTCATTATGATATAGCCCGGCTGCCTCTCTCCAAGCCTGAGCTGTCCGAGCTAATTACAGGCTAGCAGCCCTAGTGCCGCCGATGCTGCCTGTTAAGGGATGTCCGTCCGTCTGCCTGCCTGCCTGCCCGGCCACGACTAGAGCTGAGCAGAGTTGAGCACTGGATGGTCTGGGGGTGGAGCAAGAGGGATGGGGTGGGGGGGGCAGACTACTGTGAACACATAGGGCCCTCGGACCTGACCTGCGAGGGGAAACCACAGGGGACGGAGAGCGGCTTGCCTCATGCCTAGCTGTGTAACCGGCCTGTTCTCCAGGGTTAGTGTTGATCTCCTTCATGTGCCTCTGACCAGCTCCACCTCATCTCCTGCCTTCCCACCCCCAGGGCTCCTTCTTACCCGGGTGGCTGATGCAAAGTAAACTTGGCTGGGGTCTTTAAACTTGGGCTTTAGAAACACTCTCCGTTCCAGGGCACACATCTGCACACAGCTCGCTCAGTGTGTTGGAACGAAGGGAAAGCATACTGGCCGTCTCTATTCCATACCATACCAGCTTAACCAAACAGCAATGCAAATGTCTGTTGAGAAGCAACAAAAAGGCACACGTATGTCCATCACACTGCACCAACAGCAAGAGTTTGTGAAAGCACAACTACCAGGACACTACTGGAGAAAACAGTTGCAGCACGTTGATCGTGTTATAATGAATGTGCTTGTGAAGGTTATGCTAGATAAGTGTTAGCAATGATCCACTAATGGGTAATTAACTCCTGACAGCTGAAGAATTTAGGGCCAAATAAAGGCCCCTTATAAAGCTTTAAATGCCAAGTGGCTGGCTTTAGAGGACTCACATTTGCTTCTCCTTATTGTCATATCATCATATTGTGCACAGATGCTCCCTATCACCTTCTCCAAAAACAGCACTTGTAAAACACCATCGTGAGGCCCAAATGACCGTTTTGCTTGTATAAGTCCTGCACAGTGGGTCCCCACGGTGGTAAGATGTGTTTATGAAGCCCAGGCCCCCCTCCAATCTCTGTACTTGAGAATGAGGATAAGCAAGAAGGTGAGACAGGTCTGTTTGTCTGCTCTATTAGCAGATTTACTGGCTTCCTGCAGCTCATCCCAACGACTTGGGGATGCAGTAAGCAACAACTTGCTCTTTGTTTGAAACCCTTTTCCAAAAAAATGATCGAAAATTATTAGCAGGATGCTAATAATGTGTTTTGTGGGTTTGTGTCTCTTTGAACATTGTTAAGATATGCTCATTATTTGGTCTGTTTAAGGTACACATGGATTAGACATTACATTGCTGGACCTCTCAGGTCCGGTAACAGCTGTGATGGGCACTGTAGAATTTTTCTTGACAAAAAAAACTATAAATAATTGTCTTTATTTTTAGTTACCAGTATGTTGTAGCAACACACTTGACTGTTTGGCCGCATGTGCCAAACAAGTCACACTTTGGAGCACCTTTTAATATATATCTGTCGCTTGAAACTCAGAAATTGACGTGGATTAGAAATGATAATACCCAAGTGAAATTTGTCTAGATTAAATAGCAGTTTTGTTGCTTTCATTATTTAGTCAGGAAACAATCACACAACTAAAATAGCTTCTCCTTTATATAGTCACGTGATTAAGCACTGACAGGATCTCATATGAAGACTTATACCTCATCATTTCATCAGTTTACAATATCTCTCAGCTACAGTGTGTTTGAGTCAAAGGACACAAACAGTTAAACTAGTTGACACCAAGGCTGATTTTCAATTGAGATTTCCATTTGGTTGTAGTAGATAGCTCTGGCAAGCAACTATGGGCAGGGTGGGCAAGAAAATGTGCACTGGGATCATTTTATCTGCCTCATTATGCATCTGTCTGCGGCACTCCATGTCTGTGCTTCTTAATTGTTGTTAAAGGTCTGTTGGTAAAAAGAGGCAGGGATTATTTAGGCACCATAAACAGAATAAACACATGCAGTGCACCCTCAGACTTAAGATGCTATATTCCGACGACATCAAAGCATAAATTAGCTAGCGATTACTGGGGAAAAAGCCTTTGAGATCATTTGCGCGGCAGTGGAAGCTCCTCTATAGAGAGTGACCATTACGAACGTGAACCTCCCCAATAAGCGACGTTGACACTAATTAAGTTTAATACATTTTACCCCGATGTTCCTCATATTCCTCTATTTCTTTTCGTTTCATCTTGATTTGCTAAAAGGTATTAGAAGTAATGAGAGTCTTTTGCCCCCCGGACCAGGGCTTAGTTGGAGGAGGGACACATTTGCTCACACAAACACACACACAAACATAATGTTTTATGC
The DNA here is from genome assembly GCF_023055335.1 of Clinocottus analis. Classification (NCBI taxonomy): domain Eukaryota; kingdom Metazoa; phylum Chordata; class Actinopteri; order Perciformes; family Cottidae; genus Clinocottus; species Clinocottus analis. The sequence continues at coordinate 5,354,010 of NW_027175954.1, read as the reverse complement.
ATGTTTTTTAATTAGACAACTAAGGTTTTTTTCTTCATTAATTATTTGGGAAATTAATTATTAGGCAAAAAACTTGCTTTACACTTAATAATTCTGATGCAAGCTTCAGTGCGCCATCAATTCTTAAGTAGTCCCATAATGAGATGAAATTTGAGCACAAAGAACACTATTTCAAAGAACCAAAGCTCAGAAACACTATTCACACATACAGTAGACAAGAGAATGTAGCGCGCCTATGTTCTCTCATATTTGAATAGTCATCAACTGCATCACTTTAGTTTTTCCTCATGTTTAATAATTACAACATTATTAAATTGCTTTTATTCCATATTAAGGATACCTTGCAGGATGAACACCTCTTGAACAGAGAATATTGTGGACATCGGTTGTTTCCACCAGTGGTTATTACATGAATCCCCATTTACCGCTCACATCAGTGGCCTGTGGCAGGAGAACCTAACTCTTAGACTCATTGTTGCTGCTGCTCGCCCAGAGCAAAAATACAGAGCTGATCCATGTAAACTCCACCAGTCACTATTTCTGCTGACAGCGGTGGCTTATCCACCCAAACTCCCTCCATGAATGAACAGCCCTCTAGCCGGAGTTTAACCAGAGGGAAATCCCCCCACACACACCCCAAAACAAGATTCTTTCCCCAGCTATAAAAATGCCAGAGGTTTTTTTTCCCACTTTCTCACCCTATTCCCTGTTGTTCCTGTGTATTGTTATGTGCCGAGCAAGAAACTGAGAGAATGCTGGCTTGTGAAAGCACAATGGCTGCAGATGATGTTGTGTTGTAGACCCTTGTGGATGGAGGCTGGCAGTTTGTGCTCTAAGCTGTGTTAGGTGCAACACAGGTAGAGACAAGATCAAATGACATGGAGTGGATAGCTTAGGGCGGAAGTTCTAGCGTTGCACAAGAGAGAAAATGTTTTTAAAAAAAAGGGGCCAAAAGAGCGGCGCGAGACACAGACTTACATTGCAGACCGCATCATTACCAAAAGTAACACCTGTCTAGTGCCTTTAGTTTGCTTTCTGCACAGAAACTTATTTTGCTTTTATGCCTGCTGAGTGTTATTCTACCTTAGGTGAAGCGGCAAGTTGAGAGGGAATTGAAAATTCATTCGATTCATTTGATTTAGTATTCAGATAAAAAGAAAAGAAAAGACTTGACATGCGCTATAAAAGGTGTGGCTGTCGAGAACCTTTTCTCCTGTCTGATAGCGAGGATATGACAGGAAAACATGGTATCATATCACATCAATTGCAGGTAACTGGGGTTAGTCTAACATAGTGAAAAGAGTTTTGAAAAAAGGTTTTGTCTTTTTTTTATTCTCAAAGCTACTCTTCTCTCGTCATCGTGACCCCAATAGGTTGAAGAGAGTAAGCATCTGTTTAGCAAGTGATGCACTCGCACAAGGAGGCAACAATGAGAATTTTATGTTATTGATCAATCCAGCCCAAAAATGTAAGATCCTTTTAAATTCTAAATATAGTTCTAAATGTAAACTCTCAGCACAGTAACATTGTGACTCACATCATTGATCTTTACAAAACTAAAGCAAATGAAAAATGGCAGTTTTAAAAATACAAACTGGCCTAAACATCAAGGTCTAAATGTATTAATTGTTTTAGTTTTTTATTCATTTTTACTTCCCCTAAATAACCGTGGCAGATATTGAAGATAAGTCACCAAATTTGTATTATTGTTCTTGCAACATCCCACGCTCTGCTAATTCCCACTCTATGGGAGACTTGTGCACACACTGCAACAACTGGATGTTACTGAATAAGGAAGCAATACTCTTCTAGCTCCAAATTGTTATGATGGGAAACCAAAGGCCGCTGGCCAATGAGCCCCATCTGCAATCTAATCCCTTCTCCATCTAACAAAGTATGCTTATCTTTCAACAAAATTGAATGTTTTGCATATGAACTCTGGTTTAGCGTCAATACCATCAGCATCCCAAACGGCATAAAAGAGAAACATGAGATGGAACAGGCTCATTTCACATATTGCATATTTCAGCTCATTTGTCCCATTAACAGCCCGGACACATAAGGCAGTGCCGGTGTCTCATCGACTTGAGTTCATTTATGGAGGAAAATCTATAGAGAAGCGACACATATCCATCTGCTTCCTCGCGCCCCCCCCTCCTTCCCTCAGGGAGAGTCATTTGTGTACTTATTTAAGCTGCGGTCAGCCGTTAGACAAGGCCTCGACTGGACTGTGTGGGCTAAAAAGCTAATTAATTTTCTTCCCTGTGCTATGGCGATAACTTTTCCCAAGTCATTTTCTTGGCATACGTATGGAAAAAATCTCTTGGTTGATCTCTCAAAATTAGATTGGTGGAAACAGGTGTCTAGTTAGAGTTAATTGCCATCATGCTCATCATAGTTCACCATAGCCACAAATGCCCTGTAACTCCTCAAACCCTTCAGAGTGTATCGTGCATTGCTGCACTCATTGCATGCCTTTAAGAAGTGAGCCAGAAGGAAGACCCAGTGTTGTAATGAGGTTAACTGAGGGAAGAATGCCACCAGTAGCAGTAGCTTGTTTCTAGTGTTTCACTCTGACTCTGTGGAGCAGAGGGGAGGGAAATTAGGTGTGTGTTTCAGGTGTGGTTGTCTCAGTGGGCTTGTGTGTATCCTCAGTAGACTTCAGTTGGGGTCCTAATAATAACTTGAAAGTGCAAAGTCTCGAGCATGGCTCCACATAATTAGCCTTTAGCAGGAATCAAGCTAATTGCAGAGAGGTAATTGGGCACACTTTCCAGTCTGTTTGTCTGTTATGATACACACACACACACACACACACACACACACACACACACACACACACACACACACACAGACACACACTGTACTTTTCTACCTTGGCGTTTCATGTTGCTTGTCACTTTGATTTCCAGATGAATTAAAAAGCATTTTAATTAGTTGATTCTTAATAATGTCGTCTTTTCTGTTGGAAGAGAAAGCCAGTGAAAAAGATTCAAGTTAAAATGTTTTTATAAAAGTTTCTTTAATAAATGATAGTCGGCAGGGGAATCCAGAAAGGTACTGGTTATACAATGCCTGTGTTGGCAGTGGTTTCATATTTACCAATTTAAGATATTGTTATGCCATTTATATTTGCAGAATAATAGATTTGACATTAAGAGCTGTGCAAAGAAAAGTGAACGATGTGTGTAACTGCAGAGCCGGCGTAGAAGAGGAGCTGGACGTGGTGCGGGTCCAAGCTGCAATGGACCGGGCCACCGTGAAGGAGCTGCACTTGTATCTTGCTAACGAACACCAAGGTGAACCCTTTTTGTCTTTATACATTTTTAAGGCACGTGACGCTTTGAAGTCACTTTGTGTCTTCAGCCTTTTTTCCCCATTTCCTTTTTTTCTTCCTTTTCTGTTGGTGTGAAAATATTTTGCCTCAATTAAATGTTTTAAATTCAAAATTTTGAGAACGCAATTATTCTTGCATTAGTTTACTGTATCCTCTACAATGCCAAGGCTCTTGCCACAGTCTTAAAATACAAAGATTTTAAAAATAAAAAATAAAAAAAAGGCACTGGATATATCACCTGGAAGTGGTTAAATGACGGCACCTTTAAGCCAACCTTTTACCTCTGGGCCATGTCTATTAGTGAGCAGAATTAATAAGACAACTCCCAGTGGAATTAATATGAAAACTCAATTAAGACTTGATCAAGTCCTTGCAAATTGATTGAGAGATCAAGTAGTGTTCCTCTTGTCTGCATATATCATTCCCGATGTTGAAAAGCACATCACTTTTAATCCAATCTGCAACCTTTTGTCAGGCGTTGACCAACTGTTGCCCTAATTAACTAGTTCAATAACAAATCTGGTCTCTATCACTTTAATTTTCTTCACAACCAATGATGGTGTCTGTTGAGATGCAAGTGATTTAAAGGATGCCACTAATTAAAATAGTGGATCCTCTCTTATTGACAGTCTAGTCAGGAATAATAGGAAATGAGCTCATTCTCAAGGACATACTTAGTTTCACATCTTGTGAGACAAATAATCACTGAATCTAAATGTTACACAAAAGGCGGACAATATGTGTCTTTTGTGATGAACAAATCCTTTTCCAGTTTCTATCATGTAAAAATTCCAAGCATTAACAAAATCCATGCCTACTGCAGAGATTGGCTTTATGCAATGTGCTCTCCAGTACTGCTATTTTTGATTGTATTACCACTAATGTTAAAGGTGCAGTGTCTCTGTATAAAAACTGCACTCTTGGCATAATACAAAACCATTCACAGTAAATGTAGTGATATAAAAGACAGTTAGCGATATGTGTTAGGTCATGGAGGCACTGCCAGTTGATTGCAACTTCAGTTTTATATACTTGTCAAAATGATTTTGGAGACGGTAATCCTACCGTAATCTGTGTAAAATAAGAATAAATTTAAATCAGCTGTGCTTCTAATTTTGTACTGAAATTAAGGCTGTATTGTTGTGAATATCATTTGCAATATTTACTTCTGAACTAAAACTAATATGTATAGAGTCAATAGGAAGTAAGCTCCACATTCTTAACAAAAGAAAATTGTGAATGGCCAAAACATTTGCTCCCAAAGAACCTCTGTGACCCGATCAAAGGGATGGCGGGTTGAAAAGCTCGCGCCCGGGATCACACTAACGAAAGGCAGCAGATGAAAGGAACAGGGTCTTTGTGCTGCAGCCCATGAGGAGACGTGGGAGGGACGTTAATGTATGCCGCAGTGCCAGGACCTCCTCCAACCGTGGGTGACTAGGGAGCCACCACGTCTTCTTATGAAGGTAGTGCTGAGGTGCCAACTCCCAAGCCACCCGCACTGGAGCCTGATAATTGTCTTCCAACCTGGTTATGTACCCAGCGAACACAGCAGCCCTCCTGTCCTATTTGGTGCTGTGTCTGATTAGATGTGACATGCTGGGAAGACAAAAGAGCCAGCTAATTCAAAGTAACAAACTTCCCTGGGCAAAGCGTCAAATGCAAAGCAAGGGAGCAGCAGCTCCTCACAACATAGCCCGCCACTCCTTAGCTTTCCCTTCTAAGGCCTCTCTTGCCAACTCGCTCTCCAAAAGATCAACTGACCTGAAAAGTCAAGGTGCTGAATTTTTAATGCTTCCAGCCTCATTGTACAAATTATTTTGGTCGTCCCGTCATAAATGTTTAACAGGAAAGAGTGAAAACCAGGAAGTTTGATATTGTTTTCTGTTGCCCTTTACGTCTAGGTGAGCAGATCCGATACTTTTGCAGGTTTATACTGTCAAACGGTGACACTGGGGCTTGTTGGATTGTGTATGCGCACATGAATATGTCTGCATCAAATCCCCAAGCGCTGCATTCATTCTGTTGTTATCATAAAGACTAAATCATATGTTTGCCAAGGCCACTATTGAAGTTCTCAGAATAAAGCAGCATGTTAGTCTGCAGAGATTAGTTGTCCATTGGGGAAACACAGTGGACTACAAAGCAGTGCAGCCTGGGGCTGTGTGTTCACGAGGGATTCAAGCACTTCTCTTCGTTTGTTTCAGATCCCTCGAGAGAGGTTGCACATAGCATGTACCAGTGTGTGCTTTTGAAAACTGTTTTCCTATTTCCACGTGGACTACTAAATAAAACACTTTCTGTTAATCAGCAGGAAAAAAGGCTATTTGATAAGGTTTTAGAAACAGGTGGTGGGTTTTAGCACTGCGAAGAAGTCCAACTCCATCAAGAGCAACGGTGATCCTGCATTCCTTCTGATTTGATTGACAAAGCAAGAAAAAAAGAAACTGGACCTTTGGAAGTGAATTAGACCTTAGTAATGCTAATTGATTTAATGTACCCTCTTTATTATCATTCTATTGATTGAGCCGCCTGAGTTTGACACGTCGCGTCACAATAACGAGCTTTGTTCCCTTTTGCAGAATTGCTTCACAAAGTGCTGGAGGAGCGCCAGGTCAAAAGCAGCACACCGAAAAAGCTTTCTGTTTCTTCAGAGCGAATGGAACAGTCATTTAAAAAGGTACAGCACTATGCCGTCACTAAGTGGTCTTTGTCATTGCCAATAAAGGAAACCCGACAGAGCCATAACTAAGCACAATGCCTCTCAGAAAGAGTTTTTTTCTTTATCAAGAACGATTCCAAAGTGTTCTCACTCTGTGTCTCATCTTAGAACTAGTTTTTTTCTCCCAGTTAAAAACATTCTACAAATGACGACAAATAACAAGTGTAGGGGTGGAGCAGAGGACATTTTATTAAGTTATCCCAGAAAACAGTTGGTAATTTAACATAAATGTTGAATCACAGCTGTTTGTTGGTTGCACATGTTTCTGCACACATTCTTTTAAAAGCCCCGCTTGCATGAATTTGAATGTTCCCCCTTCTCCTTCCTCCTTCTACCTTCATGTCAGTGAATCATCAAGGGTGGGGATAGTCTTCTAATTTTGTCTGAAAGGTACCAGGCTTCACCAGCAGGCAGAGTGGGAACCAAATAAAAGGGAAAAATTGCCTGGAGGCACAAACCCAGCAGGCATCCACTGTTCTCTTAAACAGCCTCCACCAAAGATCTAACAAATAGACTAAGTGCTCCTGGTTGATGAGGGTGATCAGAGTACGGGGGTGCCAGTCAGATGTCCATAACCTTGCCAGGCTGGAGAGGAGGGTGTTATAACCCTCAAAGGTTTATCCACACAGCATATATTCATTGGCACACACCCTCTTGGCAAATGTCTGGGGAGGGAAACCACTGTGTGCATGCTACCACACACAGGTCAAATGAGGAACTGGCCTCCAATAGTAATTTTCTTTGATAACACACAAGATACTGATACCAATAACAGGGTGAACTCACAACTTTGCATGATGTTGTTTTCACTAGCATTCCAAGAGCAGCATGTTCAGAACTTTGAGTATTTATGGTAAAAACAACAGATATGCAAGGGAATAAACTAAATATGTTGTTCCACTGAGGCCCCATATCTCTGACTTCTGCAGATAGAACAGCTGGAGCGGAGGATGGTGTCCCTGGTGGAGGAGACCGAGGGGCTGAGGGAAGAGAAAGAGCAGCTACTTGAGGCCAGGGAAGACTTGGCCCACAAGTGCCGCAGACTGCAAGCCTCCCTGGATCATGTGCAAACCCAGGAAGCTGTCCGTGAAGAGGAGGCCCAGGCCCAGGCCAAGGCCCAGGAGATGCGCCATCGCACCGAGATCATGGCTTTAGAAGGCCGGCTGGCTAGCTCTCAAAAAGAGGCTACCAAACTTCATCATCAGGTGTTGAAGCTGAGACAGGATCTAGGGATCCTCAGGGCAGCCAGGGACTTCCACAGGAAACGTGCAGCAGCGCCAGCACAGGCAGGTGGGATCCCAAGCAACATTAGCTGCAAGGTCAAATTCAAAACAACTCGACTCAGAGGTCCGTTACACCAGCGCAGCCACCGAACAGTCAGCCCCAATCAAGCCATCAGCTGGCAAGGCCGCAGCCCCAGTCCCACTAAGGACGAGTGGGAGGATATGAGTGTCGATAGGTAATGATACACACACACACACACAGATGCACTTATTCTCACAGGCACCCTCCTCATTATTTTTTTGGTGGTAGGAGTAGAGCGAATGGGTTGGCTGATATGTGGGGGGCCCACGCAGCATCGAGGGGACAACGTGCATATGCAAAGTGTAAGCAAATGGGTGATTGAATTTCATCTTCTGTCTAGTTGGTATTCAGGAGCCAAAAGAAGAATGCGAGCAAGAATGATAGAGAGAAGGAGAGAGGAGGGGGAAACTACTGTCAGATCCTTTGAAATATCCTGGGATGCCTTGCTTGGAGCTTATTGACTGAAATTTGCATGCAAAATTAGCCACCTCTCCACACAAAGTTGAACCGATGCCAGGAAAGCCCAGGGATAAGGGGGCCGCCAAAGCCCCGATACCTTCCAGTGATGCCATTTTCATGCACTAGTCACGCTACCTCGAAATTGACAGTTTGGCAGTTTGATTTAATTTACTGGTCCTTTGCATATTCACTAACCCCCCCCTTGACAGCGCTAAGGATCCCCCTGCAAGTACCAAGCCCCCCCCCACCCTCCGCACGTACACACCAGCATACATGTATAGAAGGTAACCCCACCACTGCTTCTAGTCATGTTGGATATCTTGTGGTATGTCAATTCACAAATGTGTGCGCGCTACTCTTATTTCCTCCAACCACCCATATAAAGCCCTCTAAGCACAGACACACACACACACACACACACACACACACACACACACACACACACACACACACACACACACACGCTTCCCTTCCATCTTACCCACCCTCCTCTTTCCTCTCCTCGCGTTAATTTAGTTGGATAAATTTTGAATGACCCTACTCGGCTCAGTACCAGATGTCTACAAGCTGTTTAACACCCTCTAAATTAAGAACCATCTACAGTAATTATTTCATGTATGTTTTATGCAAAAAAGCCACTGAGCCAACATTTATTGAGTGATGGTCGGAATGATTTGATTTCAAACACTCAGAGCTATCGCTGATATTTATTTCCCCTCACTTTCTCTCCCCGTATGCCTCCCTGTATACGCTCTCGTTTTTTGCTCGATCCGAGTAACTCCCCATTTCTTCACCACCTAATTCATCAGGCTCTAATCCACCCCATCTCAATCCACATGAGGCTGTTTAACAGGGACCGGGTGCAGCTATGCCCTGCTTTCCTAATGCCTCTCCATGTGGCTAATAAGCAGCAGTCTAATATACTGTAAGCTTTACCTGAGAGCAGGATCTAAGTGGATTTGTGAAGAAGGGGTCTAAACTGAGATGTTGTCTTATTTAAGGCACCTGTCAACTGATTTGCTACTGTAAATCCTTCAGAGATGTTGTCTTATTTAAGGCACCTGTCAACTGATTTGTTACTGTAAAGCCTTCTGCGTCTCTTATCTCACAGCGGTCTTCTTTAGCAATATGTCTGGTAGGCTCTCCCGGAAATACAGTATTTTTGCCTAAGGAGGTTTGGCCTAAATAGTGTCAAATAAAGATGTCAGACTCGTTAAGGCTACTGACAAGTCTTTGTTATTTTCCCCTCCTTTTTATCGCTGCCTCTGGCTCCCTCTCTCAAGTTTTGAGCTGCTGGAGGCAGCTGACCATTTTGAGCAGATCAGCAGTTCTGTTAAGGAGGACAGAATGAGAGCAGGGGGGCAAGAGGAATATGGCTCGGAAACATGTTGAATTGTTTTGTGAGTAGGAATATTTAGTGTGTTCACAATTGCGGTAAAATGATCTTTGGACTTCACTTCATCAGATGACAATTTACAGAAAAGAAAAGAATTCACAAGGGAAAACCAGTATACAGTGTCTTGCTGAGGTGACGGGCCTCCAGAACAAGCTCAGTCTGTCTTCTTTTAGAATTTCTAAGTACATTTTCTCAACTTGAAAATGTGAAAAGTAGTATATCTCTCAAAAGACGGTGTTTTTTAATGTTGGCGGCCATCAATGTTCAACACGGTAGATCTGGCGACGGTCCAGGAATCATATGAATCATATGATTCACTTAATTTTTATAATCATCACACCCCATGTATCCCATATCGATGAATCTTTTTTGACCCACACTATTTTGCATCCAGGCTTTAAATGAACAGGCATGTGTTGTAACTGCACAACATCCTGAACTGGGTTGCTCGTAGTAACACACCCAGCAAACGATGGACTGCTGGTGCAGTTACCATAACTTCTGTTGTCTGATTGGCCTCATATTCACTAAGGACTTGTGATGCGAAATTAGGAGAAAAGTATTTTTAAATTATGAGTAAGACGACTTTAGACTTGTGATCACAAGTCGCAATTTAAGTCTGACCGATTTAGCTGCCTTTACTGCTATGAAACAGGTCTCATTTTTCACCAAACGCTTGTAACCCTGGTCTTTGGTGGTGATCAGTGATCTTCAGAAAGTCCCTGTGCCCCTTCCAGATCGGGTTTAACCCTAACTAGCCCCACAGCCCTGTCATGTTCCAGTTAGATCCACTCTCTGTGGTCTTTACCTCCGCTGCTTCTCCGAGGCCCCACCTTAATAAACCAGCCAGCGTAAATGTCACTGGCTTCCACCTTCACGTCAAAGGTCACTGTCAATAAACCTGTGTGTGTGTGTCAGCGTGTGTGTATGTGTGTCCCAGGAAGCCCTTGCCGTGTGTCCATCAGATGCAACTTTGCTTGGCTCCGCTCAGCCGTGCCTCTCACACACGTCTGTCACACACAGAGGGCTAATGAAGGCCACAGCCGCTCTCATACATGTTGATGCATTCACCATCAGCACCAGACACTGCAGCTTTTCACTTAATTTACACCCACATTTACACTTCCAGCTCAGAAATTGGATGGGACATTGATTTTCTGTTGGAAGGCAAGAAGAGGAGGGGGGGATGCATGCACATATTTTTGCTTGATGCCAACTAAATCAACCATAAAAGGTAAATTGGATTTTTGTCCAGTTGTGGTAGTTCCAGAGGCAGGGTTGTGGGTTCCACTTCTGGCCTGTAATAACCCTTCTTACTTTTCTCTACACGGGCAGTGATGAAGAGTACGAGGACAGTCTCAACAGTGGGACTACAGGGACAACGCCTTCCAGACGACGCTCGAACGAAATGGTTAGTAAAAAAAAATAATGCCCTTCTGCAGTCATATCATGTGTATATTCCCTTGCAGACGGCTGTAAGAGTAACATTTTAGGAGGATTTAAGTGAATATCCAGCTCATGAATAGCTCGAGAGCCCATCCAGAATTTGTTCAAGCTGTGACAGGCTTGTTTTAATTGTGCCATTATTTCCGTGGTTTAAGACTATCATACAAACTATTTCTGAAGCCTGACACTGATTTTAAACTATAACTCGGTTATTGAAGCATACGCTGTATCCGTACAGTTTTCAAAATAATACAGTTGGATCTTGATTTACAATACAACATTTTAAGATAGGTTAACAATGTGATAGTCAGCATATTTAGAATAAACGGATACATATTTTTAAGATGTACCTTACCAAACAAAATTACAAGTAGAATTGTATTTAATTTAAGTTTAATTTACAGCTACACAATCTGTGTTGTGTTTTATTGTGCAATAATTCAAGTAATGTACTATTTACTAAAATGTCCTCAATGTCGCCTCATTTATTCTGACAGGATGATTGTTAGAGTTGTAGGAAAGAAACCGGAGAGCAGATGATGTATTTTTGTAGTGAGTTGACAGTGAAAAGAGTGTTCTTCTTTCGTTTTTATACCACTACAACTTTACATTTTCCATCTCATAAGCCTACTAAATGGCAAATGTTTACTGTAGAGGTAATACAATTATAGAGGTTTATGTGATTAATCAGCATACGGATGAGCGTTATCTCGACTCCCATTGCTCCCTATTCACAAAGTCTTGCCCATGTGTGGTTGTCGGTGCTCCTTCTTCCCATCTCCTTTCCACACCATTAAAATCAATAGGCCTGGACCCTTTTCTTGTCCATATCAAACTACTTCATAGCAGGACATGGCAGCTCCAAACCCCAGAGAGATATGTCCGTCAAGAAGAGAGAAGAAGTAGAAAAAGAAGGGGACCTTTAAAGATATTCTGTCTCCCTCGCGTATTGTTTTCAAGAGGAGGGGAGCTAGGTAGAAGGTGGAGACGAAGAGAGGGTTGTTGTTGTACATGTAGGCAGGGAGCCGTCAGGACCCTCACTCTCAGATCCCCTTAAGTTTCACTGCTCCAGATCCGCTAAATGTGCCCATCAGCTCCTCCCGGGCTCATCTCTGTGACAGCCCTGGCCCCTCACGACACGCTATGTCACAAACCAAAGGGTTCATCCCCCACTCCTCTCTCTGCAAGGCACTGTGTGATCAAACCTGGCACTGATCAACTCCTACCTGACCCTTTATACAAAGGAAACAGGCAGAAAAGAAGGGGGGGTGGCAGTCGAGGGGGTGCCTTCCTTTGATGTCACTACAAACGATGCGGTGCGCTTGGGAGGTGTCACACATACACACACCAGTACACACTGATGCGTGCAAATGACTACACACACACACAAGTCATACTGTAAGAGTGCATCACATGTTTTCCGCCCTTATTGAACAAAGGCGGTATTTGCAAGCGTCTGTCAGAAATAATATCCGTGCGGAGAAGCATTTGCGTTGAAGTCAATTGAACGCGCTCAGGTGAATTATTAAAGCGTGGGGTGATTCGTCTTGTCGCATTAAACTGAGCACGGCCTGTGATCATGGTGTCATTATGAGCATGCGTTTCAGGAAGCACAACATGTCAACTGGTTGTGTTACATCTAACAGCTGCTTTTCATCTCCGTCTCTCACTTTTCTCTTTTTTCAGACCTACAAGTGTTCACTGATCTCACACACAGCGGCACCGGCAGCAAAATCCAACAGAAAACAACCCGATGTTCTGGCCCAAGGTAGCATGAGTTTTCCTTTTTCGCACCCATGCAAAACTACAAAAGCCTAATCGACTATTAATTGAAGCAGGATGAACACTCAATGTATGTACATGCTGTCGATCGGAAACAAGTATTTAAGAAGTTAACAAGCTTTGTTTTTCTTTGTTTTTTTGTTTTGAGAACTTGACACTCCTGAATTGGTTATAAATGGGAAATGTTAATCATTCAAGTAGTTAAATATATCACAGTTTTCACTTGTGCATACACAGAGACACTTTTACATAAGCCTGTTAACTCCCACCAGTAGCTTCTAAATAGGGATTTGTTCGGTGCACTTGTCAACTCTGAGGTGCCTGCGTGTACTTCCTCCTGTTAGACGTTGAACAGCATGAGCCCTGGGACCGAGGGACGGGTGGAGAGGAAAGGAGGTGGAGGAGGAAGAAGAGGATGCTAATGAAGACCCAGCACTACTCCTCCTCTTCTCTGCAGCAGCGCATAGAGTCCCTACAGCATCACATTGACATACTGCGAAGTGCCAGGAAAGACGCTTTGCTTTCTGCCAGAGAGCTGCGAAGGGCCAATGAGAAGATCACTGCACAACTCAACTTCCTCACTGAGAAACTCTGCAGCAGCGAGCAGCTCACTCAGGTAACTTGGGGAAAAACAAGGAAATTAGTAAATCAGAAAGCCGGTTGTAAGTGTTGGGAAGTTAATTTACTGTCTTTATCTTTATTTGTGTGGTTCTTTTGTATTTGCTGAGGACTGAGAGTGCAGCAGCAGCAGGTCCTTTGCACTTATCATGCTTAATAAGTGTGGCTGACAGGCCGAGCCTCGTCTGTGAATCAGCACCACGGAGCAGAAGCGAGGACGAAAAATCTCCCTCTCTCTCTCTTTGCCTCTGTCCGATCCTGCTCTTGTCTCGTCTCGCTGAATGTTTCAACGAGCCAGTCCTCCACAACAATCTGTGTCACTAACAGTTACATTTCTCCAAATACAAGCACCTGTGTGTGCTGACACACACGGTGACCACTGCCACACACTTATTTAGTTATTTAGTACCTGCCTCCAGGTAGGAAACTCTTAGACTTGGTATAGACTATAAATAAAACACCAAGCACTTTGGCCCTAAACAGTACCTTGCCTGCCAGGGTTTCCTTGTACAAACCAACATATGCACACACACACATACTGTACACACTAACACCTAGACAGGTACAGTTGTTAATCGGACAGGCAGGAGACTTCTTTTGGTGGATTCAGACATAGCAGCAACCTGCAAGGTCCCACTGGACGTCTGATTAGGCGCATGTGTCTGTATGTTTACTGAGTGAATAGTACAGATGCAGTATATTAGACTTGTACACACAAAGGTCAGAGTCCAACCCTCATAGTACTGCTACCTAGGAAGTGGCCCTTGTGCTCCCACCCAGGCATCTGATTGCTAAAGCCCAACGAGACCTTAGACTCAGGCACAGCAGTAAAGCCGCACATGTACACACACACACACACACACACACACACACACACACACACACACACACACGCACTGTGAATGAGTGGACAGAGAGGGAATTGTTGTCTTCCTGTTTGTTTCCTCTTCCCTCCTGCAGTATTAATGCCACTCCACCAGAGAAAGTTGGAGCCGACTGACTGGCTGAAGCCATGTCTTGTTGCCCTCTCTGGAAAGGGCAAGAGGTGATGGACTTTGGGCTTGTTCCAGGCGGTCCTTGCCAACTTTCTAACAAAAACTCTCTGCCTGTAATTGGCTTAGGACAGCCTCCACAGGGGCCATCATGTGAGAAGTAGCATGGCATTTTCTGAGAAACTTGTCTGTGTTGCTGTCAGAGATCGAGCAATAGTGGCGTTTTAAAGGCCGATATAATTTGTTTGGAGCAGGAAAAAGCTGATTGAAGATTAATTGTCCATTTTTGTTCCAGCAGTAGGGCGTTGTAAAACACACTTAGTTCAAACTCGACAGACTCTAAATCTAAAAACTCACCAAAACCATCTTCTCTGCGCCTGTTGCAAAATCAGCTAATCACTGAGACCGCAATGATGTGGTCCACCTTTCCTAACCCATTTGTCAGTTTTTATGATTTGGAGAATGCTTTCTGAAAAGTGTCACTGATAAAAGTTTACATTTAAAAAAAAAAAAGGTCTGTCACACATTTATCTCAAACCGATGAATCTGTTGACCTCATGTTTTCCTGATGTTTCAGCCATTCTGTCCCTACCTTGTTGCTTCCTTCCTTACATCCCTTCATTATTAAGCCTACCTTCTCTCTGTGGTCTTTGTATGAGTTTGGATTTTGAATTTCTAACCGTCTTCATAACTGCATTTAATAGCTGCTATTTAAACAACATGTTGCTGCTTTCAAATCTTTAACATGAGAGAGGAATAGACCTGCGCTGGATAGGTGTGATGTGCTTTGTAATGCTGCACTCAGCTCTCCATGTCCCAGCCTACGGGGGGACATGTGTTCAACAGCATGGTGAAACTTTAATCACCAAGTCCCCAGCACAACGGTATCCTGACAGATGTCTTAATCAGCAACCCAATGTAACCCTGATTTTTTTTAACTCGCAGTGCAGAAATGTGTAGCTGCTTTCTTACCTTATTTTCTAATATATTAATCACAAAGGATGATTTTTATTTATTATTACTTGGTTCAGTTACAATGCCATTGCTGAGATCTAGGGACTATGGCAATATCACTGCAACAAAGTCCATCGAACAGTCAGACAATCAGACAGTTTGAGCCAGAATATCTACACCACTTTATTTGGAGGTAAAAGCTAAAGTGAGGTCCCCTGCTTTGTCAGTAATGATCATTGCTGATCGAAACTTGCACTCGCGACGACGGCAAAAACTGTAGATCAAATTTGAAACATAAAGGTAATCTGTGAACGATGATTGATGTTTACAATGTCCACCTTAGCTTTCTCTTTCATATAAGTTTGTCTAACCTGTTGGTGTTTGTAAAAATCGTTACCGTCAACCAGATTGTATGACCAGCCGTTTTTCTATTAGTAATGTGCCATATTCCTAGATTCCAACTATTAACTTTGAGATTTAGGAATATGACAACTATTCTTGGCTCTAAATGTTATTATTACCGATAGAAATAATGTCCAAAAACTACAAAAATGAGACCCACCCTGTAACAAACTTGAGTTATCCCTAAGGTGGCATAAGAAGCTTAATAAACTCAGGTGACAGGTGAAGCATGCCCTCCTATTTCTACCAAGGCTGGCTCTTGACTAAATGTGTTCGCCATGCGTATCATCCAAATACAGGATCATTTTGTTGCTTGGATTATCTACCTCACTCACTCATCACTTCCCCGTTTACTTCACTTTGCAGTGTACTGTGACATTGCCTCGCAAATTTAGCAGCTTTATCTCTTGACGTGTCGAGTGCACTACCCTCCTCTAACATGTAAGGGGCTGGGATTATCACAGGATTAGTGGGTGCAACATGACACAACCCTCTGAATTTAAAAAAAAAACAAGACATTATTTAAATTTTAATGATATTTGCACAACAAATCACATAAATATCCTGGCCGACAGGCCATACAAAGTGATTTGAGAAACGTATACAATAAGACATTACACTCGTGTCTTTCTGGGTTTGTTTATGTTGTTACATTGTGATTTTTGCATGTGTATATGTGGCTATTACAGCAGTCCATTTGCTAATTTATCCTGCTACTGATTGAGTATCACTTGGAAAGACCCATGCTCCGATGGGAGAAAGAGAGAGGTGTCCTCTCTTCCAGCCTAATGGACCGCCAGTAAATCAGCCAATGTCAGTGTCATCTCTCACCAGGGCTGAAAATGCCCCGTGAAATCAAAGCCTGTATTACAGGAACTGTCATCAATGCCGTTCTTAATTCGTGCACCACTGGTGCTGCAGCCAGAGCCCCACTCTTCACTCTCCACTTCTTTCTCTCTCCCACTCTATCACTCCTACTTCGTTCTCTCCCACCGTCCCCGGGGATGTGGCTTGTGCGTCTTCAACAGAGCAGAGGAAACCTAAAACAAGAGGGATTCTATTAAAAGGTGTCAGCCAGCAACCAGATATCAATAACCTCCATGTATGCAGAGCAGAGAGCAAACTCCTGGGAATCTGTGGTTTCACTTTGGTGTGTGCGTGTGTCTCTGTGTGTGTTCCAGCATTTACCCCATGTGTGCAGCATCGTGTATCATGTCTCCTATTTGTGCCATTAAGTATTCTTGATGTTTGAAATGATACCAGGTCAGCTAATTGTGGCAGTATTGAACCAAACAGACGTGTTTTTGCCCCATATTTTCTTAATAAGCAGACAAAGAGATTTTTTTTTTAGCTTCACCGCTCACATGTGGTTACAAGTGTTCACCTCGGATGCTTATGTTTTGAATTGTTGATACACTGTATGTTGTACATGATCAGCTTGTGCCATTATTGTTCATCACTATAAACCCATCCTCTCACCAAAATACTGAACTCACTTCGTCCCAGAGTGCTCTCTGATTCTGCAGGATGGCTTTATTATGCATGCCAATCACAGTGAGAATTAGGCCCTATTGACCGGGCAACGGCATCATCTGCCTCCTAATTAGCATAAAGAAAGAAGATTTCTCACAGACTAGATATTATTAAAGCAGAGCCCGCATGCCCCCTGCTGCTAACGCATACAGTATTTCCAACATATTGTGTTTACTTTGTCTCTGCGTCTATCATATTCATGTAATATGAATTTAAAATTAAGTATTTTTTTTACAACAGGAGAGAGGACAGAAAGCTGAGATTTTTGGTTGATAGCATTATTTCATGTCTCCCTTTACTTTTTACTGTTACACTTGACATCCAAAAAGATTTGGTTTAATAACAGCAGACAAAACTTTTTTAGCTTTTTAGTTGAAGTATCATTAGCAGTAGCCTAGACCACCAATTCTCTCTTGTCGGTTGCAGAAGCTGACCTCTGACCTGGCTGGTAAGGAGCAGCAGAAAAAGGTTCTGAAGATGGAGCTGGAGCAGTGGAGGCAGATCGCGTTACCCCAACAAACTGTACCAGCAGCTGCAGTACATGCAGAGTGCTCCTGCCAGGGCAGGACCATGCCCGCCCCCGCTAATCCGGACCCCCAGCCCTTGGAGGCTGAGGTCAAGCAACTTCAAGCCAGACTTAAGGTTAGTGGTTACGAGCAGAAGTCTGGTGTTAATGAACGGGCCGCATGCTTTGTCTTATTGTGCACGCCTTATGAGATAAATCTCTTAATAGGATGATGGTATTAAGGATTGTGTTCATTTCCAATTTTGTGCGCTATGAAGCTTGAGTAGATAATACCATGAATAACAAGGAATTGAAAACACGTTTTATTGCTGTATGGCTTAAAGGATATTTGTAAAATAATTAATTTCTGTCCAGACAGGCAGGTTAATAGGAAAAAAAGTATGAAAGTAATGGTTATGAATTTTGCACATTTCAGTGAATTTTCTTCTTGATGCCCTTTTCTTCGTTTTTGACAGTCATGTTTTTATTCAGAAAAAAACAGTTCCCTGGTATTTTATAGCATTCAGTCACTTTAACACCTCACTTGTCTCTTGCCAGATTTTATCAAGGAGATTAGAAACTCTGTAAGAAACAAGGTTTTTTACTTTCAAATCATACAGCATAAAAAAAAATCTTGAGCCTTCCAATCTACACTCAACATCACCTGAAATTGCATGTGATTCCGACATGAATTAGCATTTCTTATCATTTGATCTTATTACGGGGTACCTGTCAGAAAGATGAGAAATGGGGAATAGCAGTAGAGACGTGCCCTACATCATAGGGAATGAGGCGTGAGTGGTACCACGGTATTATCCTCCTCTCTGCAGCCAGCTCGTCAGTGTCACCGAGCAGATTGCGGCTGTCATTACACACAGCCAAGGAAGTCATGTCAGGTGACAGCAAACGGGATGCACTGTGGGGGTGCACGCAGTGAGTGAGCACATTGTCAAAAGCTTGTACTGTTACAGTTCCCACAAGAGACACGGGGGCCCTTGAAATCAAAGTGAACATGCACGTTTAAATATCCATCAGACGGGTGATCAGAAGTCAGGCTGTTGTCATGAGGCGTGTGTCTTAATTAATATGTCGCAATGCAAAGATATAAAAGATCAAAACAAGAAAAACATTTTAATAATAAACATTAATTGTTGCTGTTGGATTTTTTCACATATATACAGTATAGTCCCCGTTGAGATTAAAACCGTAATTTAAGTCTATACATTATTATTTTTGCTATTACTCCCCTTTTCTCATCCACTTTGAAAAATACAGCTTTCCTTTTAACCTCTTTTAGCACCTTCTACCCTCCCGCTGTAACTATAATGAGGAGGCATGCTGTGCCTGACCTGTCATCAGCCGTGTCGCAAAAACCTCCCCCCAACCCCGATCGCACACGCCAACACATTAACAAACACACACACCGTGTGCCCTCCCCCCAGAGTGCGAGTGCGGAGGTCACAAGGCAGGTGGCAGCTAACAAAGCCCTGCGAGGCCAACTCCAGGAGAAGGAGGACAAGCTCCGTCAGCTGCAGGACAAGTTAGTTTCACACTTTTTTTCTTCTTCATTAGTATTATTTCTTTCTCTTTGTGTTTTTTTTCTCACAGCATAACAGTTCTTACTTTTAGTGTTTTCTTTTTACATCCTTCTCTCTTTCTTTGTCTCTCCCGTCTCCCTTGATGCCTGTCTGAGTGTTTGCACATTCTCTGCAGCTCCCATCTGTAGTGTTTGATTCCACCATGTGGCAGCACTCTGTCTGCTGCACTCCACTTAGGCATGCTTCTCCTCTGCGTAAATCACTTGTGAAATTATGCAAGATCTCATGAGCGAGTGAATAAAAATTACTGACAGAATTGGTGTGTATGCACATGTGAGCATGTGGGTGTCTCGTGTATCATGTAGTGCGATGTTACTTATGTGGGTAGCTGATACGGACTGCTGATCAAAGCAGTGTATTGATTGTTTGTGTGCCGCAGGAGGGACCATTTTGGCCCATGACACTAAAACCCACACAGTATCACTCTGGCCTGTGGGCCACAAGCCCTAATGAGTTATATGGTTCACCTACTGGAGCTATCGCTGCATTACAAAGTCAGTATGTATAGCTATAAACAATTCACTCAGGGAAACTGTCAAGATTTAAACAGTGTTGAGAAAGGCGTATATCATCATTCTGCATTAGCGTCTAAACTTTGAACTGAGAGAAAGGTACAAAGAACAACTTGGCTTTCCTCCGTCTCGTTCTCTTTGTCTAGTATGCTGTGTCCTCTGCCTGCCATTCTCAATAATGCATCCAAGGCATGTGTACTATCGCAGGGGGTACATGTTTGTGTGTGACCAAAGCACAGCGGATCACAGCCAGACAGAGTGAACATCCCTGAGCTTTCCACGACAGCCTTAGCCTCTCCTCTGGCTCGTGTCACACACACACACACACACACACACACACACACACACACACACACACACACACACACACACACACACACACATGTAACTTGCCATCTTTTCTTGCCAACCTCACCATTTGCCTCCATGGAGGGACCCCTTCTCAGAATGAAAGACATGTCTAGACGTCTCTGAAATATACATCTCAGCACACACACACAGGGAGCAAGGCTGCTTCGCCTTAAAGAAGAGAAGAGGGGGGGGAGAAATGAATTTCAAAGTATACCGGCATGTCCTCAGTCAATATCCGGCACTATGGCACTGCCTTATTTATGAAGCAACTGCTTTCATCTTTAGCCCTGTTGTCTATCAGCCACATGAAACGTCCACCCGTACTTCATTCTTAACAACATACACAGAAATGTGCGCTCTGGCTCTCTCTTATGCACTCACAGTTCAGACCACTGACTGTTATCATTACAATACACGCATGTTTGATGAACAATATTGCCAACAAGCGCAGAACAAAGGGAACAAACGTGTGAGTGATTGGGATATAGTTTGAGGCTCTCTATCCACTAACACTCATAAATAGAGATCACACGCTCTGGCAGAAGCACCACATATCCTGCATTCTTTTTTATCCTCTATTCTTTTTGGGGTGCAGAAGACGAGAACATCTAAAATAAATGTTGTCGATCTAATTGCCATTAGCATTGGGACATAGGGAACTGGCTGGAGCTATTATTGCTGCTCTCCGTCTTTAAGTCAACACCAGACAGTCATCTGAAAGGTTCAATATGGGTTTTCTCATTAATGGCCAAATCCATGGGGTAACCAGCCAGCGCTACTTTCCCCCAAAGACCCCAGGCTAGACTCCTCTCATTTAATTTAATGTCACTCCAATAGGACAAGCTCACATTTATTTAGCCAGTCTGCCCTCAGGCATTCATCCACCTAGGGAGCCAGGGACATTTACTTACACGAAAGCATTTGCTCTAACGTTTCGTCATCTGTTTATTCAAAACACACAAGCCATGATGTGTATGGGAGCTAAGAGATCCACTACATCTTTGAAATAAAAAAAAACCCGGCAAAAAACATTTTAATTAACTGCATGCTTATGATCTTTATTCTATTTGTTCTAATTCCCCAAGGTAAAGACAACCATGAAAAATGCCTCATATTTGCCTTTTATGAAAACAGAATAAAACATACAAACATACTGAGCCCATTTAGTACAAGGCCTCACGGATGCTGGAATATTAAGCATGTCAATACGGCAAGTTATCAAAATAGGAAGTGACACAGGGTGCTTGTTTGCAACAGTTACAACATGAATAGCTTACAATACAGAGACATTGCCTCTCTTTAGGGAAGTATTATCAGCACAGCGTACAGCACACAAACAAACAATATCTTTTAGAACATATTTCCTCCATAATCAGTCTTTCCCAAGCCAAGTCCCCCCGCTGACGTGTTTTTATATGTGACTGGTGTAACGCTGAGCTGCAAATAATAAACATTTAAATACTTGTTAACAGTCTTTCAAGTAGTGTCACTGCTGATTCGAAACGCCGTTTGTCAAAAGGACTCCCCAGTCACACTTAGTGTGGCATTCCCCGCCAGAGCACTTGTTCTAATATATGCCAGTTAGAATTATATATGCATCCTTATTTCACATCCCCCCCTCCACTTACCCAAACAGCATGCCAGTGTATTTAGTTGTCATAATGAGCTGTCATGCCTGATGCACTGCATGGGGACACTGCGCCTGCCAGCTTTGTGTGTATGTGCATGCTTCTGTCTCAGTGTGTGTCTGTGTTTGTTACTTTACGCGAGTGTGTGCCTCACACAGTCGACCGATGTGACTGTGATCTGAAAAATACACGTTCATTTATTCTTTATACCGCGTGCGTTTCCCAGGGCGAGCCACACGGAGCGAGATGTGATCATGAAGCGGCAGCTGGTGGAGGACTTGAAGACAAGACTGAAGTTCCTGCAGGAGATGGAGAAAAGTTACCGCGCACAGGTGGAGGAGCTGGAGAAGAAGGTACACAAAATACAGTGGACACCATTATCATGTCACCCAACAGCATCGTTTGATGCTCCTTTGTAGAATGACAAAGAGAATGAGGTGTTGTAATGCTCGGTATTCCTCATATCCCGGGTACTGCATTTCCTCTATGATTTAAAAGGAAAATAATGAATTGTGATTTCTGTTACATCAACTAATGAAACTGAACTGCAGTGCCTCCACACCATTGCTCAGCTTTATTTTCTACCTTTGCATCTTTGTTCCAACTTTCCACAGGTGAAGACTTTATTAGAGGAGGCCACCAACAGGAAGGCCTTTGTTGATTCTCTGAAGAGGAGACTGAATGTAGCAACCGGAGAGAAAAGCCAGTATGAAACATCCTGTAAAAAACTGAAGGAGGACCTGGAAAAAAAGGTAGTTCTCACTAGAGTAATATCATATGAAGCATTTGTTGTGTTTTAGAAATGTTAAATTTAGTTTTGAGCAATTAGCTCAGAGTGGGCAAAATTCTTTTCATAGGCCCATAATAATAATATTATTATATTTAAAATGAATCTCATGTCAGTTTAACAATAAAATAAGCCTGTTGTACCTATATTTACTTTTCCAAACGTGCTGGCTTCGTTTGTTGTTATATTTGCAGCTTATAGCCTGTATTTCCACTCTTAATACTGACGTATTATTAGTCTTGTTTCTATTAAAATAGAGCCACGGACAAAGTTTTGCTAGTCTGGTGATAAACACATTTCATTTTCTATAAGTTCTTCACAATTGAATTCACCCATTTATTTTGTTGCTTAAAAGGTTTCATTATAAAACTGCAAAATTAAGAAATGTTGTATTTTCAGCAACTTAATGCAACTACATCTATACGGCTGAGAGGCCAAACGGTAAAATAAAACATGAAGTACAAACAGGAACACAGGAGAGAAAGTAAACTTCAAACCACAGAGATTCTGTGAGTAGCTACAAATGTACTGAGAACTGAATACACAACATCACACACACGTCTTTCTCTCTGGTATCCTGCACAGACTAGGTTGAGGCTCGCAACACGCACTTGTTTGAGGGGGATCAAGAGGGTCGTCACCGGTTAACACAACTCAACACGCTAAAACTGATAATGGAACAGCCAATCAAGTTGCATGGTTTTATTCGGCAAAGTGCCAATGGAAAAACCCTTTTATATGTTGTTTTCATTACACACTACCAGTAGGAGTCTGCAAATTCTACAATCGCCACAAATGTCTCTCAGACCTATGGAGACGCTCTACTTTCTTCAAAAGATTGTTTGCCTTCAGCTCACCAGTTCTGCCTGCAATGTTTCTTTACAGGAGCAGCGCATGCATGCCTTGCAGGCTCGAGTGGGAGCCAGTGAGCAGGCTCTGGCTGCACTGGAACAGACAGCCACTGAGCAAATGGAGGGGTTGACCCAGCAGAGCTCCCATGCCTTGGACAGGATTCAGAGACAGCTAAGCCTAGCCTTCTCCCAGCTGGAGCAGCTTCATTCTTTCATCAAGGTACTGTACCAACGGGTTGCAAAAAGAAGTCTGGATGTATAGATCTCTGTGAGAAAATCACTCTACTTCTCACTGGCAGTGAACATTTCAATCATGAGTTTATGGTAGTAACTCTATAATCCCTCACCCTAAATCCTATTTATTGTTTGAGTTGTGTTTAGAGGTTGTACATGGGGATTATATATTATTGTAGCCCTGGTTTTTATGTTTATTTGATACCAAACATGTTTTGTTTTTTGATTTCTTCCATTTTTTTTTTTTGATTTGTACCTTGTGACCTGATATAAAAGGGTCCAACTGGTTGTTAGTTTAAAGTATTCTTCAATACAGCACAATGTTCATTGAGTAAATGATGTTATTATTTATTGTAAAACAGGCAACAAATCAGGGTATGCTTTAGGAGGAGGCACCCTTGTGATTGACTGGTTGCTTCCACGCCATCATCCAGTCCGTGTCCTCGCTTTGAAACTTTAACCCTTTCTAACAGGACACAGAAGTTAGGGCAGCGCAGCAATCACAGGCAGAATCAGTTCTGCAGGTTTTTAAAGGTTTTAAATTAAACCAACGTTAGATCAGTCCATAGCTCTATCAATTCACTTCACCAACTAAACTATATCAGCCAAGCCGCTAGCTGACTTACCGGCTTAATATCCTTCTCCTCTTCTGTCTCTGGCAAACAGTCGAAAGACACAGTAAAAGGAGGCGGGGCCTTGTTACATGCAGATTGGTAGCAATCCAACTTGCATGTATTGTTTTCTCTTAGAAGGCGTTGTGATGTCTTGTGGGATGTCTTGATTAATTTAGGGCGATTGCAATAACTGGTTTTATTCCAAGGAGTGCAGCATGTCCATTTGGCCTTAGGATTTCTTTTATAGAGGATGTATTTTCTTAGACAGTGAGCTTCAGTACAGCTTACACTGGTTAGAATGAGGATCAGCACCTATACTATATGTCCAAGGTAATGGTTCAGTGGATCGGCCCCTGTGCCTGGGAGCGAGTCACTGTCACTCGTGAAGAAGTTCCAAGTTCCTCAGAGGCTTGTTCATAAGTGGAAGTAAATGAATTGCTTTACAGTTTGCCTCTCATTCACCCATGCCAGGCACAAGCTTAACCATCAGGATAAATTGGAGCTTGTTATGTTGCTCCAGGATGTTTTGACGCTTTGACATCTAATTGAGCCACCAATCAGCCCTAGAATTTATGATACTCTTTACTTTTTGATAGTGCTTGGCAATATGGAGAAAATCACAATATTTATTCCTGAATACCTCAATTGTGTAGGCTTTGGTGCTGTCACAAAATATTTACATGAGGATATTTTTTATAAATATGTATTAGTAATGTGGATATAATGACAAAATGGGTAAAGGCAAATAGTAGAACAGCTAGAACAGTATGGTAGTATCGTTGTGGTGCAGAGGGAACTTAACCTCAAGGCGAAGCTCTCAATTTAAATGACATTAGTCACATTAGTTCAAGGGAGTGATCAAAAGAAGAAGCCTTGATCATTTGATTAACGGAAGGAGTCCAGATTTGTACCGTTGCTACGTTGCATTAAAAGGAACCAGTTGAGAGAATTCCAGCTCCAGACAAATTCTTGGAATGTCCAACTGGGAGAAAACCTCAACCCATCCCACTTGGCCTGGGCAAGTCTCAGGATCCCTCAGGAGCGGCTTGGAGATGTGGTTAGGGGGAAGGACGTCAGCACTGCCTTCCTCGGCCTGCTCTGCAGACACCAGAACCGGATCCCCCATAAATGTCAGCAGATGGATGGATGGATTGATTTGTAACAATGTGTGTATGTGCCATTATGCATTTGCACTTTCTTCTATCACGTAGGGAGACACAGGCCACCACTATGAGAATACTGTGTGCCCAACAGGGAATGCGCACTATTGTTTTTGTCTAGGCCTAATCCATCACCTTGAGGTGTGTTTGTGTGTCTGTGTCAGTCTGCGTGTGTGTCTGGCAGAGACTGATAAAGACTGTCCATCAACTCTGTTGAGCTGACACCTGTCTATCAAAGGAGCAAACAGCTTGGCAGAGATAGATAGTGATGGAAGTGTATTTGTACACACCCATAAATCAAGTGGCAGATCACAGACACAGTTTCATGGTGATTATCTTTAGTCCTCGCACGCCTAAAGAAATTACTGACATTATTCTTGTCCTTGTATGGATCACTTACATATCAGGGTAATTGTAGGTGGATAGGATGTGTTTTATCTAGTTTCTTTCTTCTTAACCTCTCATTTCTTTCCCACAGTATAACCATACGGATTTATGAAAAGACACACATGCATGAAACCTACAAATAACCTATAAATAGTATTACAAGTGAAAGTACACGTGTCTAAAAATGCATAGAAATACAGTTCACGCTCTTATAACTGCTTTCCTCCGTTCCCATAACCCAAGGCTGGTGGGGCCATTGTGTTGTTGTTGAGTATTCACATCATTGTTTGCCTCCCCCTGGCTCCTGTGATTCCCTATAAGAACACCAAGCCCTTTGATTGGACTGCCTGACGTCCGGAGGAGATTTACTCTTGTCATGTATTGATCAGGACCGGAGGGCTGCGCGCGCGTGTGTGTATAGATGTTTCTGTGTGTGTCTTTATGAGCTTGGTTTTTTTTTGTCCTTAGATTTTTTTTATTTTTTATTGTGTGCCAGCAAACCTTTTGGCCCCTGCACACGCCTCAGGCTGCAAGCACTGCTATTGAACTGCTAAACAGTGGCCCTGCATGTAGTGACTACTTCTCAACACACACACACACACACACACACACACACACACACACACACATGCTAAAGGTTCCAATAGTTCTCTTGTAAATAATATTGTGGCTTGTCATCCCTGCTGAAAGTAGGGGATTGTGCAGAGTTCTCGTTTTAGTTTTTTTCTTTTTATAATTACTGGAATTTGATGTAGGTCTCAGATATGAAGTAACCTATACAACAATAATGTCACAACACATTTACCTGCGATTACCTTAGAGTATACTGTACCTTCCATATACCTGTACATAAATAAAGATCTTACTCAAGGTTGTAGGGTATGTGAACAAGAGTAAACAGCTTCTCTTATTTTTACAGCCATGCCTGCCTAATCTAACAAAATAAAAGCTTTTTTTTTTTCTCCCGCTCTGCTCTTCATGTTTTCGAATAGCCCTTTGTGTCCTCATGTGTGTGAAGAGGTTCAGAGGTAGCTAGTTATTAAAGAGGATATATTTTTGCTGCTCATTTGATCCCCATCTCTTCGCCCTAATCCTCATCCTGTTTAAATTGCTCCTCTGGCAATTGTGATTGTGTACTGGTCGAGCTCAGAGCTCCTGGCAAACGCACACAGACGCAACACCTTCCATGTATGCAATTGAATAGCTTGTGTGAGTCTGTGCGTGTGTGTTTGTGTGTGAATGCTTGCATATCCCCCTCCCACTCTTTGTCTCTCCCAGGGCTCAGAATGAGTGATAAATTCACCCCTTAATCTCTTTCTGGATTCTTCCACATGCAGGGTTTAGGTCAATTGAATGTAACCCTTGCATAGTGACAGTGAATATCTATTAGGCTGTAAATAAAAGAATAGGATCTCCGACTGTTAGTTAATGAGCAGCGTATTCCTTGAGGGTAAACAGCTGTAAGATCACCAAAAAAGAGCTGAAGCTGCCTTCCTTCATTAGGAGGTTGACGATGGTTATGATTTTTATACATCCTGTTTAATTAGTGCTATTCTGATTTCCTTACACCAACAACGTCCTAGTCAGCCACATTTGAAACTTGATTTAAAATTAAATATGATTAAACTGCTCCCCCTTCTATTATCCAGAAGGTCAAAAGCATCTTGAATAGAAAATTCCCACTTTTCTTGTTTTAAAGTATTTATAGTGTTAGCTCTATAAGTCAATGTATATAACCTATATGTGATCCGTATCGGCGTTATATAATGTGATCCTGTTGGCTTTCCTACATGCCTCCTTTGCATTTCTAAATGTCTCTGCTCTGCTTTTGTATATTTCATGTTGCTAACAGACAAATAGCAACGCTCCACATACTCCAGCTGCGAGCCTCCGACCACTCATTTCCTTCTCTCCTGTGAGAACCACCACTTGCTTTGTAAACAGCACCTGGTCCACCTGTGTGAAATTAAGAGAGCGGAGTGGAGGTGTTTGCCTCAATTCCACATTGTTTATGTGTGATTACCCTTGTTACTGTAATGCACTTGAGTGTTTTCGTATGTTTGTACACACTGTACGTCTCTCTTGCTTGGCTATACTGTGTACTGTCCAAGAGTAAATTGTACTTTATTCATTTTTTTATTTTGTTTTTGTGTACAGTGAGTTCTTCTGTCTCTAGCTTTCTCTCATCTGACCATCTATTCCAAGGTCAGCTTTTCAGCAGGCTTACAAGGGAATGATACAGAAGATTATTGCCTCGATCAATAAGCTCAAAATGAAGCAAAGGGGAGTTTACTTTATTGACTTTCTCGTGTACAGTGGCAGTTTTAACATTTAATTGTCTCTCTGTATTTAGCGCAAACTCCCATTTAGTGCCCGACAACTGTGCCATCCCAGGCCTTCCTCGTCTCGCTTGCCATTCACTCGGGCACCATTTGAAACGGCCCCTCATAGCTTAATTATTAACAGTGCTATGCTGCGCTGTTGTACTGAGAGACATTCAGAAAGCAAATAAATAAATGAATGGCTGTATTTTCAGTAGCTCACTGTCTCTCTCCCTCTGATGCATGATTCTCTGTCTTTGGAGATTTTAGCAAAACTTGGGGTACGTTTGGTATCAAAGCTGTGTTCCCTCAGCTTTCAATCGACAGGGCAACAAACCCTCAGGTCCACATTCCTACAAGGGAGCGTGAGGCGAAACTGAAGAGAATCTGAGTGTGTCAAACTCAATATTCTTCCATAATGTACTAGGCCTCTCTGGCGCATGCTTGATCAATTTCATTTATTCATCGGCCAGCCAGAGCTATCCCTCTTGTTTTTCTATATCCATTTCATCATCTCTCTTTTTTTTTATTCCTTCTTCTCCTCCCCCCCTTCAGGCCCTGGCCAGTGAAATACTTTTAGACGTTCAAGAGGTCAAGCAGCAGTTGATGAAGAGGAGGAGGTTGAGGCAGGCCAATGCTGTGGCAGCACAGGGCCGCCTCTCAGCCAAGTCCATGATCAAAGCCAAGACCATCGCTGCCTCCATCCTCAATATGTCAGAGTATGATCTGGCAGACATAATGGACACTGACCAGGTAAGGCCAAGGGACAGTGGGTCAACATTTTATAGAAACGCTTACTTGAGGATCTGTATCAGGTCTATATTATGCCCAGAGCATGCAACATAGCTATAATAGATTTTATGTGCTGTAAAATTTCAAAACGCGCTAAAAGTTTTCAGGGAGTTTAGCTTAGTGATTGCACCATAGGACTGACAAGACATATCATCAATATCGTCTTGTAGCCTCGAGGTATCTTTGGGTCAATTGGGACTAAATGTGGTGCTCGAATCACTGTGGCCATCATTTGGCGACAGATGCAAGATTTCCACCAGAAGGGTTATAAGGGCTGGTGCTAAGTATCTTTTGATGAGCGTCCGATGATGGACAGAATGCTCTGCTTTTGTCTCACCATCTCTTATCGATGGGTAGGTGGATCATGGAAAGTAAGCAAGGTCCAGCACTGTAAAGGCCACACCACATATTCTCACACCAATCCATCAAATCATGCAGCTCAATCAGAGCTCCAAAGCTTCAAATATGTCACTAATAAGTTGAGAAGTAAGTTGCAGTGCAACAGAGGAGGATGTGGCTTCATGTTTAAAGCTGGTGTTCATGCTCTCGACAAGCTCAAAAACCCATCAACACTTTCAGCACCTATCAACTTGATATGAGATTTAATACAGCACAAGTTGAGTAAGTACAACTCTTTTCTTCCGGCTGAAAGCAGTCATTGAACTGAAAATCTTTGCTATTGACGATCGGCTGCTTGCCAAAGTAAGAGTTTCACACTTTTCTCCAACTTGGTGGGGCCTTTCTCTACCATAGATCATACCCAGCTATGTCATCAATTAGCAATACCATGTTACAATCAACCACCCACCCCTGGGGACTTCCTCCCATCTATCACAAGATGAGAGAGGGCCCTGCAGGCACTTACTCACACTTGAAACCAATTTTAGCCCTTTGCAGCTCAGCTCCACCCAGGAGATGACAGGGAACAGTTTCTCACTTGACAAAAAGTCCCCCTCATTGGAGCTGAAACATCTGCCTGTAAAACACTGTGTACACCACTTGTCTCATATTAATGGTGGTTAATGGCGTTCTGCTTGGTGCCCTAACATGCTGCCTGTGTTCTTCCTGTTTCGTTAATTGAACATTCATAGTAGAGATGCATCCATAGTCATACGAATGTCGGTCTGATACTGACTCAAATAGTTGGATTGAGTACTGTGACAATGGGGCAATCTGGTATGAGATACCATTATTTTCATAAAATACACATTTTATACATTTATGTACATGTATTTGTTAGTTATATTATGTTTTACAAAGTTCAGAAAGTGATGTTTAAGTAAAACCTGATGAAAAATGATCCCAGTCACTTCCACACGGTGAGGCTACAGCTTATCAATTAAACAAGAGTATTGGATTGGTACTCAGTATCAGGTAATACCCAAAGCTCAGGTATTTGCATTAGGACCAACTAAATCAGATAGTTAATCCCTAAATCACAGCACTGTCGAGAAGGCACACATTCACCAGATAATCATACGTTTTTTGTCACAGTGACGTTAATAGTTTATTCTATAGAGACAATCAAGTGCGCCCTATTTTGACTCGCTACATGTCCGCCCTGAACTCTAACTTTGCTTTAGCTGTGCACACGATGCTTCTCTAGTTGTGAATATATTGCCTACAACTCAATTTGAAAGTTTGGCACAGAGTTGAAGTTTCCTCATACTTGTTTCAGAAATGTGATATCTTTTCCCCCCTCAGTCAAAGAAATGTTCGGACCTTTTTCACAACCCTTGTCAATTTGTGTGTATTTCTTTTGGACTTGAGGACGTCACGAGACACGAGGTTATCAGGATGTCCCAGCAGTCTTCAACAAGTCCAACACATACCACAGTGAATACATTTATTCACTGGGTTGTGCGATGCCAGTGTGCTGAATTAGAACCCACGGCTTAATAGGGTTTGGTTTCAGTCTTCACTTTTACTTTTAAATGAGAATACTCCATTGGCAACATATCTACATCTCTTTAGTTTGGCAGATTTTGCATGCCAACAATGTGAGCAGAAGTTTTTAACATTGTAGTGGGTTTTGAAATCAATGTACTCTTGTATGTAATGCCGATAAAACCTTTCTTTTATGAATGATTCCTTGTTGTGGTTATATTTTTTCAGAATTTTGTCTAATAGATGATCTTTTCGTGTTGATTGTATTCATTTGTGTTTTGTTTTTTTTAATGTATAATTGATTTTCAAAGAGTCATACAGAAATGTACAGCTGCTCTCTTACCCACACACATATATGCAAGCCCACAAAATCAATGCGATGGATGTATATAGATGCAAAGAAGGCATCAAAGTGGGCTCAAACTTAAGTGCTCCACACATGTAGTGCGCTGCACACAGTTATTTGCCTCTGTCCATTCCACAGTGGGTAACAGAGGACCAGAGAGGGCCGAGCAGCTCCGGGCTCCCCTGGCAACTTGTTGTGGAGTTAATGATCCAGATGTAATAAGCCTGTAATTGCCAGACCAGTTTGTTTTGCACCTAATGTTTGATGGAGGGTCAGTGCTTTGTTATATATCTACCAAGGGTGGGCCAGCACACTCCCTCTCAAGCACATTCACTGTTTCACACACCGTGTTCCCCCCTGGCTTGAGGGCAGTAGTCACAAGAATGGCCCACTCTCTCACCCTCTTTTTTATCACTTGCTAAAACAACCACACACTCTTCCCGCCCCTGATCACTACCTACTTTCTCAGTTATTTAGAGCACCAAGCACAATTAGGCATGCACTGAAATTAGCCGAGACCAACTGCTACCACCAAGGATAACACATGAAGGGTTCCAGGAAGCTGGGGCACACCAGGGAGAAAGACATCCTTACTAATTTGCCATGGATACAACCAATGCCCACATCTTAACAGTCCCAGCCTGGTCGCTGTCTATCTTTGTAAATTGTTTTGAGCTTTATTCAGAAGAAAGGGGCACATTGCTTTGTTTAGTACAACACATCTTTATTGTGGCTGTAGAGTTAAAATAAAAAAGAATTTTTAAAAAAAAGGACAAATGAGCATTAAATACACCATGTATTGAACATAGAGATGTATTTTATATTACTTTTATGGTGCTGAATTTTCTTCACACTTGAGACATTTGTGTCATCAGCTGCTTTAGATGAAATAATAGATGTAATATAATGATTAATCGGCATGGTCGCACTTCCCATGACTGTGAAAAGCTCTTTTTTTTAGTTGTATGGGTTGTCAACATTTCCCGGCCGGACTAGTATTACTAGCGCTATGAATATTGTGTGATATTCAGAGCACACTCTGGTGAGGTCGCCACCTTAAAGGGAACTCTAAAGTTCACATAAGTCTGCATGAGCCCCTTTGTGGACTTTTGGCATTGGACAGCCCTTGCCGTCCCAGACGTCACAGGAGCAGCCTGTTAGGTCAGGCAGTCTGCAAGTGCAGGGACTTTAAGATTCTGCCACACACACACTTTTGTTCCCCCTCTTGCCCTCCCCGCTTCCCTGTGAGGCGGTACAAGGCTCGTCACATCATTTCCAGCAGCTACACCTGGGGTTTGAAGTGAAGAGGTAACGCATTAGTGCTGAGGTGTACATGGCCACGCCGTCGCTCTTCTTTCTGTTCATTAGCAGTAACAAGGCTACCACTCTGTTCGGTCTTTATACATGAGTAGCATGCAAACGTATTCCGGCGTACCTCGCCACTGAGTCTCCAGAGAGCTGCCTCAAGGTCCTGGCTGGTGTGATGCTACAATTTTGCCCTTAAGCAGGATACTCACAGAGGCCAATCTAAAGATACAGCAGCAGGTTCTCTCTGGAAACGTCAAGTGACTTTTGTCGGATTCACTTGAAATGTTACATTTGCTCTCCGTACAAAACGCTAACATTCTTAGGATTTATTGGAGGTATTCTCTCTCAGCGTTGGCATGGTTTTCTGTGCATCCTCCATCCTGTCATTAAAATGTTTTTGCTGTTGTGTTTGCAGGGAGCAGAGACCCGTTCAGCGAGTCCAAGTGACCAGGAGTGGCTGGACCACCTCAACCACATCCTTCAGCAGAAGGTCAGGATCACAAAGGTTACTCATTCCTGCACACACACTAGATTCTAGTGTGTGTGCAGGAGTAAAAAAAAAAAAATAGATATTAGCTGCTTCTCTTCGGTTCATTTTATTTTTTAACAAGATTATGGGCTACTAAGTACATTTTCAAAACGTAATGAAAAGCCCGAAGGAATAATCAAGGGACGGATACAGAAATTATTTTTTCACTTAATTTACATTGCGAGTCATTGGCCGAGCAAGCTCTTTGCTGATTTGTTGTAGATTTGTAGAACAACTGTTGTCTGCAGTGTCAAATGGTAACATAAAACTTGCACAAAGATTTTTCTTTTGAAAGTTTCTGAGACTGAATCGAAATCGAGCAGAAATATTATTAAAATCAACAAATTCTCCAAAAAAAACTTGCAAGAAAACATGGTTTTATTTCCAAAAGAATGTAAGTGAAAGTATAATCATATGTGCTTTATAGAAGTACAAAGGATAATGGTTAGGTTTGGTTATCACTCCACTGTTTCAATATATATTATTCTCTTCATTTATCATTAGTGGGTAGTTTCTCTTGATTGTTTTCCACATGGTCAGATGTTAGATTTATATATTAATAAACTATACAGTATAATTTTGAAGATGCAAGAACCAAGATTAGGGGTTTTTGGCAAGCCGGCGGACTCATAGCTAACAGTTGTTTGCTGCTAAAATAATATTCATCTTTTTAGATACAGCTCCTTTAAAAGTTATTGTTACCAAGGTTAAGTTTTATGTTTTACACAAAAAGTCATTTTTTGTTCGATAATTTAGTTGAAGATAATAATAATAATCAAGAAACAATTAATTGAATTAAATGGAAAAAGTTTTATTTCCATTGAAGCATTGAATGAATGCATTATCTTTGCATTTACATAATTATTTGGATGTTATTTTAGCCCAGCATTGAAGATGTGTTGCTTTGTCAGTCGAGAAAATTTTGGGCACCAGTTTCACCCTTTTTTCATTCCCACACCAATGTGTCCTGCTCCAGGCTCCCAAAAAAAAGCAATGATGTAAAGGATAAAACAAAGAAAAGCAACTATAGCCTCTGTGTGTGTGTGTGTGTGTGTGTGTGTGTGTGTGTGTGTGTGTGTGTGTGTGTGTGTGTGTGTGTGTGTGTGTGTGTGTGAGAGAGAGTGCAGTGAGAGAGAGTGTGTGTGCGCGCACAGCCACTCATCTGTGAGTGCTCTGCTGGAGCTTTACTCGAGTGCTGTCAACGTCTGCTCGCTGTGATATGTGTATGATTGAGAGTGTCGACTGTGTGTATGTGTGTCTTGTCTGTGTTCTTGTCAGCGGCTGCCGCAGGCACTCATGCGTCGCCTCCGCACCACGACACACACCAGACACTGTTCTCTTGTTCCCCAGATCTTCTTCTGACCTTTCCACCTTCCTCTCCCCCTCCCACACACACACACACACACACACACACACACACACACACACACACACACACACACTCTACTGAATCCATGTTTTTCCCTTCTAGCTGGACAGCTCTCAGTCCCTGTTCTCTGTCTCTCTCTGCCATCCTCCACTGTCCTGCATTTCTCTCTCTCTCTCCCTCTCTCTCTCTCTCTTTCTCTCTCTCTCTCTCTCCCTCTCTTTCTCTTACTCTCTCTCTCTCTGGCTCAGACCCCGAGGCAGCTTGTTAGTGGGGAACTAAATATTGATTTGGCGGGCCTGTCGATGCCGGGAGAATGAGCTAGTGTCCACCAGAGACCTCGGCACCAGCAGCCTGCTATCGACGTTTTCCGTGGGCAGAACAGGGGTGGTGGAAGGGGAGGGAGCGGAGGAGCTGATGTGGGGAGTGGAGGAGAAGAGTGGAGTATGACAAGGCTGAGACTCGCCCCGAGGTCTCTGTGGGGACCGCTGGGACCACAGCAGTCATCCCCCCTCCCCGCAACAGACTTTTTCTATCCCCTTTCAAGTCCATCTTGTTCTGTTTTTTGTTCATTTATTTATTTTTAATTTTTCATCTTCTCTCTATCTCTTCTGTTTTTTTAAAAGCATGCTGTTGTATCAAGGGGACAACGGACTCTGTGTCTGCATGTGTCGCTCGTCTTTTTTCTGACAGGGCTGGTGTGATATCTCACATACTAAGAGAGAGACCAGGCGAAGGGTCTATGAAGACGCGCTTAGTGCCTGTCTGTCGGTTAATTAAGGTAGATCTCCTAATGTGAAGCCTTGAAGACCTCGATGATAACATGCCTGAACTACAAATGTCTGCTGATGCTGAGAAGTGAGTGTCTTCATAGTGAGGGAATATACTTCATGAACTCTCATACTGGAACCCCTTTGCCTCTCTACTTTCTGTCATAGCTTATAAAAGGCTCACCAAGCAGAACATCTGTGAAGTGGAATGGCCTGGCCTGTCACCCTGCCTGTGACACTAATAACACACTCCCCTAATAGTGATATGATCCTACCCCTGAGCTGCACTCTCACACACACACACACACACACACTTCTTCGGTTAAAAAGACACAGCGACAGAAATAGACCCAGTGAAAGAAAAGATGAGAGAGAGATCCATGTCCTTAACTGGCTGGCTGTCACTGAAAGAGGATGAGGATGTGTCCATCGGTGTGTATTTCTGGAAATGTGTACGTATTCGTGTGTGCATGTGCACTCTCACGACAGCCTCATCTTGTCACTGTCAGTGCCTAATGGAGCTGCCAGTGGGACAGCACTTTATTATCTCAGTGGCCCTGTCAATAGAAAACCCATCACTCACTCTGCGTGTGTGTGTCTGTGTGTGTGCAGATGTGAAAGAGCTGAGGAGTGGAATGTATGTGTGCATCTGTGTCTCCGTGTGTGGGCTGTTGCTCACCATCACTGTTGTGCACTGCCACATGTCAACGTAACAAGAAAGAGAGACATCCACAACACATTGGCAAACGGTGTGTGTGAATGCGTTGAATTACTGCTCCCTTCATGCTGAAGCAGTGGCAAATGAAACATTGCATTCATTTCCTCGTCTCTCACCTCTACTGGTGAGTTAATGAAATCAAACGCTACGCCTCTCAGTGGAGAGCCACCATAAGCGGCGCTCCATAGTCAGGATCGAGGGACGGTGCTATCTAATAATCATGAGCAGGCCAGGGGGTGTGCTGTATGGCTCCACCGCAACCCACCATGAATAAGGCCAGCGGAGAAGATGGAGTGTCCATGTGGGCCATGGGGTCCAGGCACCGGCCCGGGGAAGCATTGATTTAATTGCCTTTGGTTTATTTGTGGAGTCCTAATTATTGACTGGAGGTAGAATTTAATGGGCCAAGTCTTTATGAAGACAGGGAAATGACTGGCTTCTGCTGCTGGCCAATAATGAACAGGAGGAGCATGTGCATGCAAGCGTGTGCACATGAATGCAAACACACACACACACGTTCCCTCCAGATCATTTTTCAGACTCATTTTGTACACACACACGGACCCATCTCAAGCCTCATGACAGCATAATAACATTTAAAAAGTCATTGACTCTGTTGATTTCTTTATGAGAGGACAGTGGTTTGGGGTGGCGCTGAGGGCCTGCTAATATTTACTTCACAATCACACCCGAGGGAGACGTACAAGCATCACTTCTTATCAGCCTCCAAACTATAACAAGCAGGTGAACATTACATTAAGACAGTAGTAGAGACAGGCCAGACCCATCTGGACTGGACTTGTTATAAAACATGAAAGGCGTTTATGGATGGACTACAGGGCTGAACATTTTCCTGTAATTTCAAAACCTTATTGAACTTTGGGGAGGTGTTGCTGCTGCTTATTGCTATGATGTTAATGGCACCATTTATCTAAATTCAAATAACAGACTTTATTCATGTCACCTCTTGTCAAAGCCTCTCATCATGTTGGTGGTTCCCCAGGGCATTACATCATTAAACCGTGGTATTAAAGATATCAAAGGCTCCATGCCTTACAGTGCTAATGCAGTGGGAAAGTTTACTATTGTTACGATGCTGTGAGGGTGATGAGTAGTGTGTTGTGTTGTGTGGCTCATTATGCTGCTGTAATGACAAGGAAAAGCTATGAGTCCCACACTTCTCTCTGAAGGAAAGTGACTCTAATTAAGCCTTATTTAATGATTGGGCTAATTAAATCAGCCAGTCTTTTTCTGTCTCTGTGAGTGTGTTTGTATGTGTGTGTAGGGGACTGAGGACCAGCCTTTGTACTGTAAATATGTCACTGGAACAGTGGCAGGGATTAGGGGGGAGGGACCCCCAGAGGAGACTTTACTAATACCAGAGCACACTGTTCAACTTGCATTTCACATTAATAGAAAAAGCAGATGCAGCCTTTTGCGTCTGTTTCTTAGCCATTAAACTGTTGGAGCGATTACTTAACCACATTTCAGGAGATGACTTCAAATAGTCCGGGTGAATAATCTATTATTCTTGAGTCGTGATGCTATTTCGGAGCTTTAAGGTTACTGCTGGTCTGATTGTACCCTTTGGAGCATAGTGGACTTTCGCTCTTTATGTTACGACAAGAAGAGAATTAATGATGAAAGTAGACATTTCCTCATTAAATGGATGACGAGATGTGTTAAATTCCCAAACATCAGTGAACAAACATTGAGAGGCAACAATTCTTAGCACCTTCTTGCTTTATAGGTGACAGTTTGCTGCAGGCACAGACACTTTTGTTGATTGTAACTGCTTCCCAGTACATTACCTCGGCCAATGAGCCCTACTGTTAATCACGGGTGTGTTCTTGATTGCTGAATCCACCTAAAGATTGCTCCTGTTTTGTATGGATATCACCTTTCTATATTTATACCCCAATCGTGCCTGAATCATCTCATTTTCACACCTAATGAGTAGGAACCTGAAACAAAGACCCGGTGCATTCCTGTGTTTAATCTAGGGTGTATTTAGGTCAGATCCCTAACAAATGCATGTTGCACACTGAAATGATGTTTCCAAACAACGTATCAAGAAAAGGAGAGATTTTTAATTACAGTATTTGTGGCCCCAAGTGTCCAATTCCCTTTCATATCAGTCTCTAGTGACCTTAAGGGAGAAAAGAGAGGGATCTGCTCCGCTGCAGGAGTAGGTAATTACGAGGGAGAGGGAGAGAATAGGCTTACCGGTGCTTTCGTGATTTTCTTACCTGAGCCCCTCTTTGCAAATGTGACATATTCATTATCAGAGATAATCAAATGCAAGACTTTTTAGTATGGTGCCTTTGTGCTTGGGCTTTTAATCTATTTATCATGCTGTTGTTGTTGTTATTCCCCCGTTTGATAAATTTGATTTTCAAACAAAAGTGAGAAGATCAAAGATCAAAGAGCTGTTTTTTCCCCCCACTGTAATAAAACTACTGTAACTACTTCTTCTCCCTTACCTTGAGTAGTGGCCTAGATTGGAGACGGCTCACCAGCCAGGGACCAAAATTTATAGCAAGAATCAGTCACCACTCTGATAATGCTCCTGTCATACAGTTGGATCCTAAACTTAACTTTTTTATGGTTATGATCAAATCAACCAGTAGAGGACAGTTTGCTACAGTAGAAAATATACACGGTAAGGTACTCTGTTGTTACAGGTATACAGTTAGTCACTCGTGTAGGACATTTGAAGGAGCCAAATGTCACTTTTTTCAAGAGGCAACATCTACCTAATTATACGGGGCTGTCACATTTATATTATTAAGGTGGTTAACCAGTGAATAACTGAGAAATAACACTTGGTAGTCACATGATGACTTCATGCAGAAATTTGAATGAAGCAGCCCCTTCTGTCACTGTTAGGCTCACTGATTCTCCCTCCTTCATTTGGACCCACTTAGATACCCAGCAGCCTGACACGATCTTTACATCTACTCACAAATTGGGCCCTTGGAAATAATTGCTCTAACCTGTTCTGAGGGAGAAGACAAAAGAGCTGGGATGATCGATCTTTTAGGAAAAAAGAAAAGTTGATGTGTGTAATGCCACTACCAGACAATGGTCACTGGAGTGCTGCAACTTTGAGCTGCACCTCGCCTTGGGGTGTGCCTCAGGCTATAGAATAGCAATGTCATTTAATTGGCTCATAAAAACACCTTTTGCTTGCAGCTCTTATTCTTGTCTTCACACACACACACACACACACACACACACACACACACACACACACTTGTCAGTGTCAGTGGCTTTACTTGTCAGTTCACTTCTGAAACATGTTCATGAAATCACACCTAGACAAAGGTCTGCTCTGCAGGGCCTGTTGAATAGTAATGATGTGAGTTAGCATGGCTTATTGCTACAGTAGCTTTTTTAGTGTTGCCATAGGGGACAGGGCCTCTTGCAAGACAGCGGCAGCGTTGCTTAGCGCTGGTGTTGGCTAGCTCTGCCAAAGGGGACAGAGGCCCAGCTAAATCAACTGTAGCATAACATTAGTGCCAGTTCCTAACACTGCCTTAAGCAGCCCAGGGGATCCAGTCGAGCAGCTGCATTACAGCTTACCCCCAACCATCCTGCAGGGTATCGGTCCCCAGCAAATGTGGCTGTTGGATGAATGGAAAGGATGGAAAGGATGGTCCTGCTGCTCGGCCTGTCCGTGAGCCCGTGTGTGAGTGCTTGTGTTTCCCTGCGCCAAAAGCTGCTGATGTAAGTCACACACCAATAGGGAATATGTATGTATGTATGTATGTATGTATAGAGAGAGAGCGAGAGAGAGAGCGAGAGAGAGAGCGAGAGAGAGAGCGAGAGAGAGAGATTTTCTCAATGTACTTGGCATAAATCAACTTCATAAAGGTTTATGAAGATGGGGATAATTTTACATGTGGTTAAGACGCCAACCATATCCTGCAACATCCCTTATTCTCTCTTTCTCTTGTGTCTTGTCGTCTCTGACTAAGATTAAGAAAAAGTGAATGTCCAGTTTATACTTACAAATAAAGAGATTACAAGTATATAAGGTTTAATATGTTTCAGACTTAAATTACACTCCATTTGGTTTATCTAGACCATGTTTACCTGTTAGTGTTGTTTACCCATATTCCCATATCAGTACTTTTAATGATCCAGTCTCCCTCTTTGCTGTCCCATAGAGCCTTGTGTTGTGCCTGTGTCTCTATTTTAGTTAGTTTGTTTGCATAGTTAGTGGCTCTAAGTGCAATTAGCTGATTGGGAGATTGTGCATGCCGATGTGAATGTGTGCGTGAGACAGGGAGGGTGAATTCTCCCTGAAGGACAGAGGCAGAGGGAGATGTCTCAGCAGTTACTTCAGTGTAGTGGTTCTCTGAGGAATAGCGCCGTGTGTTTGATGCATCCAGTGCTGTTGGAACTGACTCCCCACTGCACACACGCACACACACACACACACACACACAAACGGCACATGGGACCTTGTGTTCTCTGCTCCTGTTACCTTTAATGAAGAGGAGAGATGTGTCAAGGGGCATGGGGACCGCCTGTGTTTGAGTTCCTGAGCTTCTTACTCTCCGGACGTATTTGAAATTGATAAGACGATAGTTTCAAATGTCCTTAAAACATGTCAGCTGCAGACCTAATTCCAATATGTGTTTGTGTTAATCACTTCAAAGCAACAATACCTTGTATTCCCAGATGCAGGTGTTATTCAGTGAAGTTTTTTTTTTTTACGGCAATTCAGACTTGAGTCAGCCTGTTTTCTCTGTGTATGTTTCAGTAGCTTATGTTTTCACATTCTCTTTCAAGAGATAAAAAGCAAAAGTTTTATGATATAGAAGTCACTATTTTCAGCTTGGCCAGTCCACATCTCATCTCACGCCATGTGACTTAGAAAATTGCTCAGGGAATGAATTTGTCTCCCTTGCATGAAAAAGGCGCTTGTAAAAGGCTGCACATAACTTGAAGTGAATATTTATGGGTGATACAGTATGAATGCCTGCCTTTGAATGCCTGCCTTTGATCAGGTGCCCTAATGACCATAAAATCCTTGTGTTGATTCAGAGGAAAAACAAAATTAGCCAGAACTCAGAGGAGAAGCCTGCCAAACACATATAGGTCCTTCATACGCAACCTTTATAAAGCTGTACGATTAAGTGGACATCAGTTCCCATCCTCTCACATTCCCAGCATAAACACAGCCCAATAAAAACACAACAATGCTCTAAATGTCCCCGGTGATGTTCTTGATGTTTTAATTATGCCTTGAGGCGTTTCTGCTGAAAAGTGATCAACGTATCCCTCTGGAGAGAGGGGAGTGTGTCATGAGCCCACCAGAAAAGGGGAATGATTGTCATTTTCTTGTGCTTCTGTCACAGAACACGACTCACAGCACCCGCATGTACATTGCAAGACGCCGTAATCATTCCCCTTGTCTCTAATGGCCAGGAAGAGACATCCGACACGATTACAAAGTACGATGAGAGACAAAATCCACAGACCTTTTTCAATGCAAAATTAATTCTCAAATTTAGCTGACGCTCTTATGAGGTTTGTTAAATTGAGTGGGGATCCAACGTTATAGCCATTTTTGACCACATTTCCCCTTTTGTTTCTTTCTTAAAGGAATACTTCAACCACAAACTGACCATTTATATGTCTGTAATTCATCCCATGTTACCTTTTTAGTTCTGGAAGAAAATGTTTTTCTCGGATGTCTCCGCGGTGAACGAAGCATCAAAACGGGAAAAGGTCTTGATGAATTTACATAGATGGGAGCCACCAACAGCAAAACTACATCAAAACATTTGTATACAAACTCTCACACAACTCGTGCAGCATAATCAAAGTCTCATTTATGCAAGTACCACCAAGCATTTTCCCTAAAATATTACTGTTTAAAACCCTTTGGACACTGCACACGGACGAGTCGTGGGACAAACGTGGGACAGTTTATGCAGAAGTGTTTTAAATAGTGCCGTGGAGAGGAGGTAACAGAATGAGGGAATTTAATTTTTCTTAAAAGATGAATTTGGCAGATGCCCCCTGGAGTATTCTGACTCATACTGCTGACTACTGTTAGCTTGAATCTAAGAATCATTTTTTCCGCAGAACTAAGAGGGTTTTCTCTTACATTTAAATTCAATCAAGAAGGGACGTCTTCATTGCCACTATGAGCAAGAGAAACAATTATACTATATAAGGGGACTTAGCAAAATAAGCTTTTCATTGTACAGTGAACTGCCTGTTATCTGTGCATATGCCAATACAAATATCTTGAATATTGAATCTACTATAGTAAACTAGAACTGTTTGGATGTACATATGATCATGCAAGTGTTTTAAAAATAAAAAAAAAAGATTTAAAAAATTTGATTTATTTAACAATCTAACATTACTGTACCACCGATTAAGAAGGGACTCTCAGGGGGAAAAAGTAAAGCGTGGGATTAGGTGTTGAAGCTACTGCTGTGTAACCTGTTTTGTGAATTTCTTTGTCCAAACACTCAACATGGACGGTCCCTCAAAAGTTTCACAAGTCCTCAGGCCCAATTTGAGGTTCTGTTGTTTCACAAAACAGCACAAAGGCTCTCTGAAAAGCTGCCAGGTGTCAAAAATCTGACTCTTTTTAAAAGCGGTGCATTTGTGTGTTTTCCCCGTTTTATCTAACCCCTACAACCACCGCCCCCACACCCTTTCTCTATCCTTTCCCTCCCTTGCAGATCCCCTCTGCCGGCCAGCTAATGGAGGCTCTGCGCGTGAAGATGAAGGAGAGGAAAGTGCTGACAGAAGAGCTGGCCACGCTCGTAACACCAGTCAGCGAAAAAGCCTGACTCCCTGGGCTGAGGCTGGGAAAACTGTCATCCTCTTCTTTTTCTCCCTCCCTTCTTCTCTCCCTCCCCAGTTCTTACTCAGTGGGAGCTGGGCTGAGCCAAGCTGAGCCGGGGTAGCAGAACCAATATTTGTAAGAAAAGCGCTGTCGACTCACTCTGGACCACTGGCTCAACTCAGCAGCCTGGCTTTTGTAAATGAGCCCTCGACATCTGTGTTAGCGCTCAGTGCACTATGTCTATCAGACAGGGCCCTTTAGCGCCAAGCTAATTTACAATGCAGCCACTCTCAACGCAGACCTGGGGTGATAAGGCAAATGCTTACTTTAATGTTTAAGTTAGACTCTTTTTTTTTTTTTTTTTGCTCTGTTTTACCTCTCCACCTAATTTATTTGGCACCTGAAGGACCTCGGGATGCAGGGACTTGACCTAGCAATGCCAAGTCAACACTTTGAGAAAGTCAAGAGTGCAGCACAGAGCAGAATATTCACTGTAAAGTTGGATCCATTTAACAGAGCACTGCACTGCCCTGAGAGAACATATGCAAGGATCGAAGCCCGCTGAAGTATTTTCATCAAATGCACTAAAAGAAATGATTTTGTGGATGTATACAATTTGTTCTAGCATCTGATCTAGTATTACAATTATTTGTTGATAATGTATTACTTAATTATGTTAAATATCCATGATGTCTGCTGAAAAGCTTTTCCTAATTTCAAAATAAAAATCCACTTCCTCTTTTTTTGTGTCTATATTTTGTTCTTCAAAGACGGCATTATTGTTCTGAATTTCATGGTCGTATTTTTTAAATGGTCTCTCTTATTTTCCCATCAGTTCAAAGGACTGTCAGTCAGAGTGTGATGGTAACTGAAGGTGCTCTGGTGGACAGCAGGGTGCTCACACCTCTCATGATTGACAGCTGACTGTTGGCATGGTTCCTGCCTGTAACAAGTGACCCCTGCTGTTGGCATCATTAACAAGGGTCCACATGAGCACACACAGCCCAGTACAGGGGTGTATGAGAGGAGTGGTTACATCCTTGACATAACTACCTCCAACCCCTTTTATCTGTTTCCCTTTTCCTCCCACTCGTATTATTCATTTTAAATATTAAACCATAATCCTGGTCTCTTCTGTCCTTGAGTTGGAATCTTACACAAGAGACCACACACACCTCCCTTCAAGTCATGCTTTTTTACATTTTTTTTGTATTTCTTCTATACCTCTCCTAGCTTTTGTTTTCCTCTTCATCACATTCCTCCTTTTCTTTGTGTTATGTATAATTAACAATGGTGTGAAGAATCCTCCGTTCAGGAATTAAAAAGAAATAATTCCACTTTTTAATCCCCCCTCCCTTCTCAAATATATGCTAATGATGTCGTTTTCCTTTATCTTTTTATAATAAAGGATTAGGCCAGGACTGTCTCTAGCTGCAACTCGGGGACCAATTTAGCTGGGATCCAGGAGAGACAAACCCTTGTGGTTAATTACCATTCATTAACATAGTTTGCATCTTTTCTTCCTCTCCAATACCCAGGAGCCAGCTATTGTCAATATTTGTCCCATATAAATTTCTGCAGTTTTTTCCCCCAGTCACTGTCCTCCAGGGTAATGCGGCTAATGACAAACATTAATAACTCAGAGAAATCCGGTGGCGCTGTGGGTATAAAAGAGTAAAGCAGTGGTGCCACGCAAATTATGTCGGCGCCCCCACCCTTTGCTGTCTGACTCTCTCTCTCTAATTCTCTCTCTCCCTTTTAGCGTGTAATGCATAGTCAACATGTTTGCTCGCCGAGCCCCGGCCTCGGCTGACACACTCGTGCTATTTCTATGACATATTCAAATGTGGGCCCCCTCAGCTGGTACTCCCTTGGGTTTAATTAACCTGGCCTTGCCTCTGACGCTCCCTCAGTGAAGACGTTAAAACGATCTTGAAAACACCCTTCAAACAACCCCCCACCCAACACACACACACACACACACACACACACACCATGTCTTCCACTAGGCGCTGTATATGATTCATCTCTTTATTTTCTGTGTAGGAATGGCATACTGTTCCCTTCTTTTCTTCTCTTTCACACTCCTTGTCTTCCACCCTTCTTTTTTTGTACAGCTCTCATTAAGAGTGCTTTCCTGTGGGAATCACTTTGATCAGTAGTTCCAAATGCAAAGTTTTCTTCTCTTCCCCTTTTATTCATTCCAACACAATCAACTTGGTGTCATTTTTTGCTCTCTTTTCTCTCTGTCTTTATCTCTTTCTCTCTCCCCGACTTCTTTTCAAATCCAACTTTCTTGTATTTGTTTCTTCTTTTCACGGATTCCTGCAGGACATTGCTCCTGGAGGGGTAGAGGAGGTCAGGGTCACGGGTTGACTTTGGGGTCGATCGATGATTTGTGTATGCGTGTGTGTTTGTCTTGTATTTGCGTGTGTGTTCGTGTCCCAAGGCTTCTCTGTGGTACTTTTAAGTTCCCTCAGTCTGGTGTGAGTGCGTGCCACTTGGGTGGGAAGGCGGGAAGCCCACAGTACAA
Organism: Clinocottus analis; assembly: GCF_023055335.1. Classification (NCBI taxonomy): domain Eukaryota; kingdom Metazoa; phylum Chordata; class Actinopteri; order Perciformes; family Cottidae; genus Clinocottus; species Clinocottus analis. The sequence goes on along the minus strand of NW_027175954.1, from coordinate 5,309,047 downwards.
AGAACAGTCGAAGCCCAAACCAAGAATCTCTGCAGTCTCCATCTGATGCACAATTAGTCCTTGCAGATCTCGTCAACCAGCTGTGGAGTGAGTAGAAAACAGCCTCTGGTGATCTCCCTTACTTCACTGACACAGTTTCACATCCGACTATTGCTGCCAATGTACCAATCTGCTTTGATTTCACACGCGCAGACACTTGGCACTCAATAACAAGGTACTTGTGACATACAGCCAAATGTGTTTTTGACAAATGTATAATGCAACATGTTTACTGTTTTCATTGTGTCTATCCTTCATGTTTGATCCACAGGGAGAAGGTTCAGAAACAAAAAGTAGATGCTCAGTTTATGACGCTTTTGTATTTATCTCTGACTGTTGTGTGGAATTTTTGTCAAGAACCTGATTATTTTTCTTTACTTGTAGATCACAGAATCTGTGATTCCTCAATGCTTCCATGTATTATTTTCTTTTTCATTATATCAGATGCCACCTTAAAAAGAAAAAAGGGATCACACTCTCCTGATGCACATATGCTATGTATACAACCTCATTGATCTTCACTTCAACAAGTCCCTTATCCTCCTCTACAGCACTCCAGACATGAAACAGCAGCAGATTATGGGTGGATGCGGCCCGCCGTGGGAAGCTAGGGAGCAGATAAAAAGGCCAGCCACTCAGGGGACTAAAGCTATGTTTTGATGCTGTGTGATAAAGCAGAGGCGTAGGGTAAGAGGAAGGGGATAGTTACAGGATCTATACACACACATATATATATGTGTATATATAGATATAGGTATATCTATATATAGATATATATATATATTTATTTATTTATTTTATCTCCTCTGGCTTCCTTTTTTGGATGTCTCTTTGTCTTGTCCATCGTAACCAAGCTGTTCTTGCACTTTTCTTGTTCTTTGACACTCACACTTTCTCCGTCCCCATGGACTGTCCTAAGCCTTGCTCATGGCGGCTGTCTCTCTAAAGCCATGGCCTGAGCTCCTGGGGAGAAAAAAAGAGAGGAAAAAAGAATGGGAGAGAGGTTGATCTGGTCTCTAATCCACCTTCTCTTACAGCATAGAGAGAAGCTACAGTCCACAACATCACCTCAGAGAGAAGTGACTCTTTGAATGTGACTAGCTGAACCCTCTGGTGTCCTTACGTCTAATCTGGGATGTTGTCTCAAGCGGTGTAGAAGATGTATCGCCTAATACCACAGGTCAGTCCCACTGTCATCCTCGGGTGGACTATATTGCTATCAGAGATTCCATGCTGTCAGATATGCCGAGCTTCGAAACCGGGGATTTTTTTTGTGAGGCTCTGAGTTCATCAATTGGCACACTATCCAGAGGACCGTTTTGTTATGTGCATTCAGAATCACAATAAACAGCTCAAACTGTATCAGTCTTCATTGGTCCTAGCTGTTTTAATATAGAGAGCATCCTTTGTTTTCCGCTCCAGCATATATATAATAACACCTTAGTCTGTGGTGTATAGCTCCTCAAAGCACCTCTCCACCTTGGCTAACTTTTCCAAGCGCTCATTAGCGGACTGGCTGAAGTTTGGAGGGTATGAAGCGGGCTGGCAGATTACCCCCTGTAAAGTAGCACACCTCAGGTAATCACACTAATGAATTCAAGCAACCCCCCCCCCCATTCACCCACCCCTTATTCCTTTCTCCTTTTCCCTTTACTTACTTTCTCCCTTTCTTCCACAGTGGCGGGTCGGTGCAAAGAGTGCCAAACAACAAAGACGTGTTTGTTTGCATAATATTAGCACTGCACGCTCGCACACAGTGGCGGGGGCTTGACTGCAGGACTGACTGGAGGCTTCCCATGAACACAGGTGGAGCAGGGCGAGCATCACTGGGACCAATTAGAGCAGAGCACAGGTACATTAGCATGTTTGAGTGGAGCGGGATGGCGTGGGGATTGGTAGGCATTATGAAACACATGAACACATGACCATGGCCTGGTGTGTGTTAGTGGTTCGTCTCCAGTAACACAACTGGCATATGTGTGACAAATGACCTCTGGTCTGCTGCCCCGGCCCATCCTGGCTTTTCCATCTGCACCTACACACACATTTTCCTCACAGATACAATTGCAGCTTTTGTGTAATAAAGTCTAAACATAACAATTTGCTAATGTTTGCAAGATAATTTAAAGGAGTGAAAGCAGACATTTAATATGAGGATCTCAGTCGCCCTGCAAAGAAGACGTGTACCTCTGGTCTCATTTTTGTGGCTCATGATCATACGTGAGGGTTGGAACTTGAATTCAGTGGCGTAAGGTTGTTACGACGGACTCCAGTGCGCAACATTATGATGGGCCCTTGTGCACACTAGTTGTTAGTTATGAAGCTCACACACATGACTGCTCGCTCGTCTTGCAGATGTGCTTACCTTGTCAGTATTGACAGATGTTTCGCCTAAACCGAATCGTCTCGTCACATGATCAACTAGAAAGTTGACATTTGACAACATTAATATTATCCAATAATCATCATTACATATCTGTATATGATTTATTTATTTTTATACCAAAGAAACTAAGACATTTTTTATTTCATTTAAAGTTTTTATTTAATGTTATGTTTTAGAGTTTATATAGAATAAGCACATGATTTTGTCCTGGATTGCTACGAACTGCTGCTGAAAAAAGTGAAAACCAAGATAGAGATATATACCAAATGGTTTAACCTTCTTCAATGAACACTGAGGTCCATTTTCTGCCTTCATATTGTTCGAGGTCCCGCTCTCTTTATGGGTTCTGCCCCCAGCCAACAGGCCCTAGTGCAGCCGCACTGCCTGCACCGCCTGTCTGTATGCCCATGATTGATGGCTGGCTTGAAAGAGGTTCTGGCGACTCAGTAAGGGAACTCGTGGCGGAGAACCGTTGACCTCAACCAGGAATATTAGGATGTTGTTGGTAACACTGTGGACAAGATAGAGTTGATGAAGCTGCTGTCGGTAGAGCTCTGAAGTTTATGTTGCTGTCTTGATTTACAGATTGTAGAGGTCATGATCAGTGCTTGATCTGAATAGTGTACCTGTTTTAAAAAAAATAAAAGTAGAGGGAAGTATGGAACCCAATAATTGGGTTGTCAATAATAAAGAGTGTCACTCTGCTCGGCCTCCCGACGAAAATGAAATACCAGGATGCTGGAGGGGATGACCTGGCCAATTGCAGATTCCATCATAGCCGAGGCAAAGGAGACACTAGCTCTCTACTTTTGCAGAGGTAGAAGAGGGAGAGGGAGTTGACCTATCCAGTTTATCGGTGATTTAGATGAACACACAGTCTAGTCTCCGATGAGGAGTGTGCACTTAGGTGACTTACTGTGTAACCAATTTTGGCTCCAGACCTCCTTTTTCCTGTATTAGAGGTTTTTTCTCCGCGTTTGAGTGTTTTCCCCCTGTGTAGGAGTTTTTGTAGGAACCACACATTATTTCCAATACTTGTGTTTGTTGTATGTATTTGTTCAGCAAAGTCTTGGGAAAAGAATGTATATCTGCAAAAAAAAAAAAATCACTTTTAAAAGATATTTTAATTGTAACTATGAACATACAGCATGATATGAGCCAGATTCCCCAAAAATGCCTCCTTGAGCGGTCAATAAGACACCTTTTTGGAAAGATGAGGACCTAAAGAATCAGAATCTGCAACAAAAATCACAATAAAACAAAAGCCTTGGCCTGTTACAAAGGAGTTTCAGTCAAAAAACTGTGTCGTTCAGTTTAAAAATGTAAAAATTACGTATTTTATGCCAAAAGATTGTCTGAATGGGGCATGCTGGGACTTAAAATGGGCGTGGGAGGATTTCCAAAAGGTTAAGGTATGTGGGCCTCATGGGACCATTGAGCTCAGACACCACACAGCTTCACGTCTGAGGATACAAAATATGTGGTTCATCAGATTGGGAGAAAGTTGCTGTCCCAATTGACCGAGTTCAAGTATCTCTGGGGCGGCCTTGTTCCCATGTGAGTAAGTTGGAGCATGAATTTTAATAGGTTATGAAAGTAAAGGAATTTTTACATCAGTTAACGTTTCAAATGTAGAAAAACTTAAAGTGAAACTTCAGCTCAGAATCAAACATTTACTGCAGAAGTAAGACTTAAAAAGTACAAACGACTGACTTTTATAAAATATGAACGTGTCAGTAATGTGTTAATCAGAAACTTTATACTGTTCCCACCTTCAGTCAGAGATGATGACAAAAAATGAGACCAATCGTAAGTATAATAAAGTTAATGGCTACAATCTCATATTTCTTTTGAGCTCAGCCCCCATCTGTCTGTTCTGTGCAGGTGAGATTTATCGCCTCATGAGTTAAGACAAATGGACACTCACCTCAGGCCACTCACACACATACAGATCACTGAGCCGTGGGACCAAGCACTTTATCAGAGCTGCCCGTCGAGGCCAGCAAGCAGGAAAACTGAGCAAAGAACTGCACTCAGGTCACTGTCAGCCGGTTTGACTTATCGCTCCTAAATCCTCTGTTGGAGAGCGGCTCACACAGAACAGGTGCTCAGGGCGCTCCTGTAATATATATGAGATATAGCATCATACATATGCAGCTTTCACTGTGGAGCTGGTCTGATCTGATGCATGTGTTGCATGGCAGGTTTCAGGCTCTTACACGTGTATGCATCATAATTGCTGCATCATTTCCTGCCACCAGGGGGGAGCAAAGCATCATTGATTGTAAACCTTTGAGCAGAGCTGCATAGTGTGTAAAAACAGGACTTGTAGTAGCATCTAACATATATTATGTATCATTTTAGTTTTGACATCCTCATTGATTATGTAGATAAACATAGCTTTGTGATTAGTGATTATTTTAACCCTTGAAATTATGCATTTTTGTGACCTAAACTGGTGGTATTTTAAGTAAGTAAGATTGAAGTAAGATTGACTTATGCATCAGTGATTAATAAATGATTAAATTGCCCCTGCAATCCATTTCCAGGATTACCTTGCCTTACCTGGCCTTTAATTTAAAGCATGAGTTTTGTTTGGTTTCTTTGTATGAGCAACAGACAGAGAGACGGATAGAGGGATAGATAGATGGATAATTGCTTTCTTCTTCCACAAGATGGCGCCACTAACATAACAAATGTGTGTCCCCGCTTTAACCAGGACAGCTTGAGTTTGGTCATCACACAAGTACATAAAATTACACTCTGTTTGAGAACAAAAGCAAAGTAAGATGGGTTAATCTAACCACAGTGTAGATAATAATGGAGTTGTGGAACAACAAATAAATCATTAAATGGATACAAAGAAGATGTAATTAACTGTTAATATTTATATATTGTGTGGCTTGGCCCACAGTTCAGAGCCTGTGTGTGTTTTTGCATTCCTCACACCCTGTTTGTGCGCTAATGGTGAGGCGTATGTACACTGCACACAGTAATTACAACAGTTTATTGGCCTGTTGTTTATACGTTGTGTTTGTTCTTTAATTACGCTTTGAGATCAAGAGACAAGCTGTGTTTAAACTCTTTAGAAAGGAAGAGGTACACGATGACAGTAATAATGTGACATTGCACAACTCTGTTATGTCCTAAAGGTTGCATCTCTAGACATAGAGCTTATTATCTCCACGGAAGCAGCTTCAAATATACAGCATCTATTTGGTTTATTTGGACATTTCACAGCCGAAGACATGGCCATATTTAAGATATGATAGCCCATTTAGTGATTTCCCTTCGAGTCCTATTCCAGGGCTGTAACAGTGGCCACATTGGATCCATCTCTGACTGTCTAACCAAGGAGTCCTGCCACAGTGGACCAGCCATCTGGCGTCGAGGAGGCTGCCTCTGAGCTGATACATGTGTGCAGGTGACTTCATAACTTTAATTCAGAGCAATTATTCACATTAGTGCCGCTGATCCGTGCAGGATTTTAATCCAATCAGCCAAATGATATTGTGATGACTCGGATTTAGTTTGGGCGGTCGTAGCTGGTTGGTACAATGCAGTTATATTAATAAGTAGCATAATAATAATAATTATATATATAAGATATTATGTGCTACATAATATAGTTTAGTTCTCTATGAATTGCATAAGACTTAAAAATCCACAGCCACTATTATCTGTAAATATATGTCGAGACGATTGTCTTCAGTTTTGTTTGAAATAAATCAGGTTTCCGTCCTTAGAGTCCAACATACGGCCACGATACAAGAGCAGTTCTGTGCCTTAACGCCTCATGCCTTGGACTGATTGATGGCACCAGCAGGAGATGGCACAAGTGCATGATTAATTGTGTTGATGTACTCGTTCACACATATGATTTGGAGTTAGTTGACAAATGTTTTGTCCACAAGGTGGAAAGCTGTCAATAGCTGACAAAACAATGGCACCGCAAGGCAGAAAAAGATCTCCTCATGGACCTCACAGTGAGACTGAAAACCTCTGACTATGAACTGCTGTTTGGTCAAACGTGAACTTTCGATATCGGCATGAATTCAGTAATCAGCAATTGAACTTAATAAATGTCCTCAAGTTGTAAAATCGTAATGCTGTCTTGAAAATTGTCCTTAAAACGAAGGTGTGACTTAAAATATATATATATATATATATATATATATATATATATATATATATATATATATATATATATATATATATATAAATATATATATATAATATTATATATATATAATATTATATATATTATATAATTATATTTTATATATATAAAATATTCTCGTTTGACCACACTGCTGTATTTCTCTAAAAAAGTCAAAGTCAGCATTGTTGTCGATTCCTCAACATGTACCAAACATACAGAGGAGTTGAAAAAAGCTTTCTCTCCTGTCTAAAGTGAATATAGATAATAATAATAGAGTGCAAATAGTTTGTTTTTAAAAACATTGAGACAACATGTGTAAGCTGTTTGAAAAGCTTGAAAGTTCACGTAAGAGTCAGTTTCACTGATGGAGGATCGTTTCTCTCTGTTGATGGGTGCTGTCCAGGGTGCTGAAGCAGTGGTACCTGTTAAAACTGTCAGGTTTCACAAGTCATTAAGTCTCATCAAAAATGTGAACACTGAATTGTATAGTCAAGTATTTCTCAGGTGGTGTGACGCCACTCCATCTGATTTGAAGTAAAGGCAACAAAACCTACAGTAAAGCAAACACTTGATCTGCCAACGCTGGTGCTGAGGTCAGGTCATGTTTTACTGCTGAGTCTAAACCAGTGGTGAAAGAAGGATTCCGATAATTTACCAAAGTACAACTACTAATACTCCAAAACAAGTAAAAGCCCTGCATTCAGAAACCTTACTATATTAAAAGTATGGAAGTATTATCAGTAAAATGTCCTTTTAAGTGCAATAGGTGCCAGATGTAGTGGCATATCGTTCATTATTCATCATAACTATTACATTGGATAACATGCACAAGCACTTCACTTCAATTCAGTTTATTTTGTATAGCCCAAAATCACAAATACAAAATTTGCCTCGGAGGGCTTTACAATCTATACACATAACATCCCTGTCCAAGGACCTCACATCGGATCAGGAAAAACTCCCCCAAATAAATATACTTCGACTTTGTACGCTCAGCACTTGAGTAAATGCACTTGGTTAGTAGTCCAGCACTGGTCTAGTCATATTGCCGCCGTCCCCAAGTGTGTCCTCCTCCGTCTCCTCCACCAAGTTTAGGTCAGAAACAGCTCAGCCTCCTGCTCGTGTTGTCTACTCAGCCGCGGCGAGGAGGCGGCCGCTTTAAGAGGAGCTGGCTCTGACGTCAGCGCCGTTTTAGACATGTGGGTCTGACGTCCAATAGTCTGACCGGGGCTTTAGTCAGCCCCTTTCTCACAGGAGATCCCTCAGCTCAACACCAGCGTACACGGGGGTTAGTCACGGTTGCAAGATCATCACCAGATACAATTAGGGCCGAGATTTCCTCCCTCAGCATCAAGTCCATAATTACTGCCAGCTAGAACCACCGTGCAGCAACCATGTCTGTCGCGGGGTTTAAGAAGCAATTCCACAAAGCCACTCAGGTAAGAGGCACGCGACGCTCCGGACGCCAGACCTCCTCGGATCGTCATGTTGGGAGTGTGTTGTTGTCGAAGAGCAGTGGGGTGCCGTTTGCAGAGCAGAGATTTGTCGTAATTGAACAGCTCGCGTTGCACTCCTCTCCTCTGGAGCCCGCTGCTGTCGTCGTTCTCCATCTGTTCCCTCTAAAAAAAATCACTCAGTCGCTGCTTTCCTGGTGCTGAAATCCACTGAAAAGATGGTGCAGCGTTGCACCAGTAGAATAATTTATTAGGGTTCTCGTGTTTTGCACTGCATTCGCCGTTGTAATTGACCGACTTTTAAAAAAAAATATATTATTATTTATTTGATGCATGAACGCGAAGGCACGCGATCATTCGGGCGTGTTTCTACGGGGCCGCCTGGGAGGCAGGTGACACGACCATGGAATGATGATGATGATGATGATGGTGATGTCGGGGATGTCGGTTTCTCTCGGTACCCTTCAGATGACATTCCGCACAGAAAAGCGCCAGAGCTGCAGCTCATGGCAGCCGCTCACACTGATGCGCAAGTTGTTGCCCCCAAACGGAGGGCGGTTTAAATCGGTGCTTCTTTCAGCCAACCACAGTGGGAACTCCGACGCGCACGATGTTATGCAATCGTTAAGTGCGCCTTGGCGGAAATCCGCTCCTATCAGCAGCGACACGCCATGACCCCGGCGCCCTCTAAACGCACTTATCTTTTATTGCGGGACACAGTGCTGAATTCAATCAAGTTTTCCCTTTCTAACGCTGAATCACGTGACGTTTCTGGACACAGGCCTAATGCACGATAATGTATCCTGCTCAAGGTTACTCAGAGGCTTCCTCTACCCATCCCTGCATAGTTGTTTTGGACTCAGACTCTCAGTTACATCGGAGACCATCAGAGTCGTGGCCACAGGTCACCACTGGGATCTTGACGGCCGAAGACTGGATCTGTCCCCTCCCCACTGACTCGAGGGCTTTGAGTTGACTTTTATTTCCGATGATAGCTGTGAGCTCCAGCGTCTGAGGAAGGTTGTTTCTCGGCGGTGAGTCACAGTAACACTGAGAGTCGGCTTTAGGCCTCACACAGCAGGACACCAGGAGCCTGGTTGAGTCACACTTACATGCTGCTTGATCCTGTCCTTGCTCTTCAGTTCACCCAGTCTCTAAAATGGCCCTATACAGCGCCCAGTTTGCTTCATTCCTCCACTGTGACGCAGGTAATAGTTTATATCTTGAAGGCCTGTGTCTGTAGATATCAAAACTCTATTAATTATGTGTTGGACCTGAAGAACTGAGACTAATGCAGCAGTTTGTGAGAACAGGAGTTCATTTACACATTTAACAGCTGGGATCCAATATGGCGATACTCTAGGGTCTAGTGTTGTATTTTTAGTTAATTTATGCTGCCATTAGTTATTTATATTTTTGCTTATATCACATGACATTTGAGAGGCTTGTAAAGATGATTAAAGCACACAGGGATGTTGCTATTCTTGAAGAGCAGCTATTGCAGATCAGAAGAACATGGTATCTCAAAGATGCATCATATTGAAGGATTAAATTAAAAAGAACAGTTGAATTGTTTTGTGTTCTGCTGTTAACAGACTTCCTCATTGGAAGCAGACAGCAGCTCACACAGGACATTAGATTGCTGCACAGATTGTGTTAATTATGTCTGATGACAGTATTGCCACCCATTACGAGAGCCTTGGCTCGCCCTGCAGATGTTCTTTAACAGCCCAAATGCGTGTGTGTGTGAGGCGAGTGTGCATCAGAGCATTTATATCTGTAAATATGCATACAGTTATGTGGCTCTCAGTGTGCATGCATAAAGAGATGCGGTTGAGTGTGTAAATATGCAGGAAATGCACCTGAACTCACTTCATTATTTCTGAGTTTTACTGCCAAAACAATTGAGGCAGCTCGAGGCTCAGAGTTAGCTGTCTATGTGGTCTCCTATTGTCTGTCCGTTCCTCAGCATTACCCCCCCCCCCCTTCCACACACACACACACACACACACACAGCCATCACTCCCAGTGGCAGAAGGCTCCTATCAACCCCTCTGTTTCCATGCCACAGCCTTGTAATCCAGGCCCAGACTCACCAAGGCAGCGACCAAGCAATCTGGCTACTTACAGACACATCCTCCAACTAGACCAGAGCAGAGCCCCCACCCCAACACATAAAGAGGAGGGTCAGAGGGATTAGTGGATGGGATTTTAAAAAAGAATCAGACAGGAGCTTGGCAGAGTGGTTATCAGCGTTAATTAAAGGAATAGTGTACATTTTTAGTGAATATGCTTATTTTCTTTCTTGCTGAGGAGATCGATGCCCCTTGCGTGTCTGTAAAGTTAATATGAAGCTACCACCAGCGAGCTGTTCTCTTATTGTAGCATAAAGAGCCTGGTTCTGTCCAAAAGCAACCAAATCTGGTCAATTGATGTTGTAGGATTGTTGGTGCTTTCACAACATTTTTACACTCTGATCTTTTTGTTAGATAATCAGCAGTAACGTGGATATAAGTGGGTCACGGCGAATTATAGAACAGCTAGAACAGTCTGAGTTCAGGACATGTTATCACTTAATGCAGCTTTTAGAACAAGGAAAAGACAAATATGCCACATTACAATATCAAAAATCTAACGCAATATTTCGGATCACATTACGATCGTAATGATATCAATATATTACTTATCCCTACAAAAAACAATCAAGGTTCTATAGTAAACTGATGCAAATTCTATAAAAATCAAATATTGGCTTACAGCAGTCTTGCGCATTGATTTCACATTTAATTTGTCTCTAGCTATGGAAAGCAGAGCCGTGTGGACAATTTAGACCCAATATCTGTGATGACAAAAAATGGCAACACAAAACATTAAGTGGAGCTGCGATATTGTCAACTGGTTTATTTGTAGATTGGATCACTTCCTAAAACGCAGCATTGACCTTATAACCCCATGCTAATTGCTAATTAGCTGCACGTCTTTGTCTGAGTGAACAGCATCTCCTTTGTGAGAGATGGAAAAATCCTCATTCATGTATTTCTGCATTTCTTCTTGCAGCATTTCTTCTTCATAGACTTTATGCATTCTGCAGAGTCAAACAGCCCATAAAAGGCTGGATGCCACGGAGTCACAGGAGTTTTATGAGATTAACACAAACACACACACACACACACATGTTCACACAACCTCAGCTTCACTTTCGTAAATACATCACTGGGTGATTTATTATGTATTTAATGGCAAAACAATAATTTATGTCACACAATCACACTTTTCTCCAATGTGAGACGTCTCTCTCTCTCTCTGTCACCCAAGGACATCCCGGTTCATAGTGGTGCATTAATCATGGTGGCCATTTTAAATAGAATGGAAGCACGGGGCATGAAGGGGAAACCCCAGCAGGGCCACTACAAATTGCCTTTTTTTAATTTATTTATTTTGATTTATTTATCCAGCCGTCCATTACTCATTCTTTATGTGAATTGTGTTATATATACTTCTTCATACAATGTAATAGATTTGAATAGCTCGAGACTATTTGCACTTAAGAAAATAACGTCAGCCTGCAATGAAGAATGACGCCCTGTACTCTCCTTATCATTTCAAGCTAAGACACCTCTTTCTGTCTGGCATATTTATTATAAAGGTGGTGATTGCTGGCTTTTTGCGTCACAAGTCAACTTCCCCTCAGAGTCAAATGAGTCATGCTTTGAGCAGATGCCACTTTCATGATGGCGTTGTTCCCATGGAGAAGGTCACGTTCGCGTGCTAATGTGTTAATGTGGTGAGACTTTTTTTTTTTTAGGGTTGTTAAATCCTGAACTTCTAGAGAACAAGTAAACTGCATTGTGCGTCTCCTGCGGTTCTGCCTGTTCTTATATTTCAATCTTTGAAATTTGTCTAAAGGTTGCAGAGAGAATACTTTATCTCTGAGTGTGCGCTGCCAGCAGGCAGACACAAATATGTTCATTAAATAGAAACTGCATGAGAGCGATGGGAGATGAAGAGGGCGGCAAGGAAGCGAGATGCAATGTGCCAGAGTGACTGAGAGGAGGGAAACAAAAGGAAGAGTCTTTTGGGGGGTTTGGTCTCGTAGCTTTTCCAGATAAAATGGTTGCTTTGCGTCTTGTCGATGTCAGAAAGATGCCATCAAGTTTCCTCACAGGTTCGGCATCTCACATGTACGTCTGAATCTCCGTAAAAACCATGTCCCATAAGGTTAGTCAATTTGAGAGTTAGCTGAACACTACATCCCTACTACATCTTGTACTGCATCATTTTGTCTGTCTGTATTTGAGCGTGGAGTCCCACTTTGAGACCCGGCTGCATATCAAATAAAAAGGAGTCCTTTGCTCTTAATCAGGTCCATAATAGTCCACTTCACAAAATGCTACCTGTAAGGGATTATTGTGTGCTGAATATACCTCCAGTATTTTGCAGCTATAATTATTATTCTATATTCCTATTCCACGTGAAGTCCATTTGCTTCAACATAATATTCAGAATCATTAAATGAATGAATTAAATCTCATACCGGGGATGAATTCAGTGTATCTTCCTTAACACAAGATTTGAGTCAATTCCATGAACATTTCTTTCCAAATTTAGATACTTGGTGTTTGAAATTGAAAACAAAATACACGTCGTCTTTTTCTAGCAGCGCAACTCCAGGGAGCAATGTCACTCTTTATGTTTAAGTCATAATTTCAACGTGAGACTGAGAAAAGTCTGAGATCCTGGCCAAGACACCGTCGCCGTACCGCTGCAGAAACAGCATGCAGTGTTATGTAACCCATGTCCTGTATGTAAACAAAACGATCTGTCAAGGTATTGTAGCTCCAGAACATAATTCATCTGTCAGGCTCCTTTTAGGATTTAAGAAACACCGATCCCATTTGGATGGTGTACATTTCGTACAGTAGCTAACGGAGCAGTAATCCTGTGTTTTGCAGTCAGCTCTTGTTCGACTCGAGGTTTCCCAGTGTGTGTGCAGAATACTAATGAGTACTACTACACGTCTCGCTCTCATAGCATTGTGTGTCGCATTATGATTTGGCAATTGGTAACGGTCTTGTTTTAGGTTGGCGCTTTAAGGCAAATAGTTAAGGAATTTCTTGGTCCATTTCTTCATCTATATGTGAATGCAGATAGAGGCTTTTCCAGCTTTACTTTCCTCAGAAAGGGGTCTGTGTGCGCGTGCATGCGAGTGTGCATAGTTGTACATCCGTGTGGGCCCGTGGACAGCGATGGGGTCTTTGGATGTGACTGACGCCTGCAGGGCTTTAGGGCAGCAGATTGTGAGTGGGTGACTCATACAGCCTGGATCCTCGCTGGGGCCTACTGCAGTGCAGCGTAAAACAGATCCAGCTGGGAGATAACAGATGGGTCGGGAGGGGCAACGAGAGTGGAGCGAGGAAAGAGGGATAAGAGAAGAGAAGGCAAGAAAGGGGAAAGAGAAGTGGATTGAAAACGGCCTTATGCAGTAATAAGGAGTGGTAGGGAGATAAAGGGAGAATTCAAGCCAAGGGATAGTGAAGGCGAGAGCAGGAGGAAGGAGTCTGCCAAGTCAAACAGGAAGAGAACGTGCGATCCGCAGGGATTTCTGGGATGCATGTTATTGCAGGCTTTGGAGACTGAATTTGATCAGTTGTTGTTGGTATTGTGCTAGTTTATTATTTACTCATAATTCCCGGTAGCGCTAACAATTGCTTTCACCAAATATTGTGCCTGTCATTTTTTTCAATTAGTTTATTTGTCGTAAAAGTATATAAAATGACCATGAAAACCCCTTCAGAGCTCTTCAAATTGACTTTGTCAGTACAAATCCTCAACATATTCAGTTTACTCCGATCTTTTTTATTAAGAAGCTAAAACAATAATTTGTGTGGCAATCATACAAATTTGTTTCTGGTAAATGTTTTGTAGATCAACGAAGATTGAGACGCTTTGTGGTGTCTACGAACAATTGTAACCCAATAACTACGTTGGTTTCAAAGGGAAGATAAGAATATTTTTTACTCAACTTATACACAACTCGTACACAGGCAGGTATATCCTTTCATTCAGCCATTTCATTGCAGTCCTGAATCTTGGCGTTTGATGTCAATCGTGCAGAATTGACCAACATGGGTGTGACGCAGAGGGATACTGGGCTAAGTATCAAGCGTAGATGCTGTGTCACGTCTGTTATTCGCTCATGAGTCAGAGGACAAGAAACTCATTGTTGAAATGATCTGAATGCATTGTCTTGTCCGACCCAGTGCTTCCAGTTTTGGCCAGGTGTGGATCAGCAATGCAGCAAAAGTGATGCTGTACTGGATCCAGTCCAGCAGTACAGTCCCCTGCACCAATATACATCCCATCTTTTTTTATCTTGATTTATTTACTTCCCTCCGAGGGCCTCTTTTACTTTTATTTGACTTCCAGCTTAAAAACAAGTTTTTACTCACCACAGTAGAGCTCTTTCTCCATCGGGACACTCTGCTGTGTTTTGCTTGGGCTTGCTAAGCAGGCATACAAGCAAAGTAACCATCTCTATATGTTTTATCAGATATTTGATCCCAGCTTCTGAAGGCTGCTCCAAACAGGGAAGTCTTTCACCGGTCCTCTGCAGCAGTGAGACTTTTTTGACAAATACGAATGTAAAATGTCACCACGCATTAGCTCACCTCTAACAAATGCGCTTGTTAATTGCCCGGATACCTCATAAATCCTTTGGCGAGCATTACAAAATGTTTCCCTGTCATAAACAAGACTCGCCATCTCCAGAGTTGCTACGACACCATAGAGGTGTGGCCAGAAACAATAGAGTAAGTCCATTAATCTAAGAAACGTTGAATATACTGTCAACGGTATTGCTTTTGACAGGACATGCACATGCCGGAGGGTTGGAAAACTGGACTGTGGAGTTCTCGGCGTTCTGACGTCAGCTCCGTTCTGGAGTTTGACGACAGTCCGACACACCAGTGCTATTCTTGGCTAGTCCTTTGGTCAGACGGATGCTAGCGGCACATTTTCAATAAGAGCACTACCGAGGTACACTCATTGAATGTCCTCGTGTAGAAGAAACGTGAATGAGCAATGTTTAGCCGGTTTAAAATCTGTGAAACAGAAGATGATGAGTGAAGGAAACTTTGGTGTCCTGCAGATTCAGTCATTCTGGTTTAGTCGCTTCAGTGTTCATGGTCGCTTTAGTGTTTGGGGTTTTTCGAACTGCTGTTCGTCACTGCGTGGTTTCTTTCTGCGCTTTCCACTCCCTTATTTCTCCTCCTACCTCCAACATCAGTATTCAGGCCATGGTTGATGTTTTATTCAGGACTGGCATATTATATATTCTGAGCATCAACCACTGCAGGAGAGACGGCGGTCGGCTTCGGGCTGGTAAAGGGAAATTCCTGAGACCTGTTATGGGGTAAAGGTTTGTCTTATCAAACATGATGAATGAGCTTTGGTACTTTGGTATTCGCATATTTCCACTTAAACATGTAATGGTATTGGCCATTGAATGCCTAAAGTTCAAGATTATTACACAACAATAATAATATTAATACCTTTAGGTTTTTCATCAATTATTATTCCACAGTTCATTTGTAGCGAGAGAGGAAACCTTTTTTAATTGTATTCATTTAATCCTAATTTAATGAGGCAGTATCTTTGAGATTATGAAGAGAAAGTCCTGAACAATAAGTATTTACAAGATCACGACCATCAAAACTGAAGGAACGAAACTGCATGGAAATGGCTTGGACATTGATAAAAATAAATTCAACCATCTCCATACTCATAAACACAAACACAGTTCTACTTCAGGGACATAGAGGTCACATAATCCTGAGAAAAGTCTATAACCCCGAAGTCTTTACATAACTTATTTCTGTCCCACATTCACCGTGTTGATTATTGGCTTTTCTTAAACTGCTGAGGTTGTGGAGAGCAATAGTGTACCACCACTCTGGCTGTGAGGCTGTCATGCATATTGCATTAACAAACTATATATATATATATATATATATATATATATATATATATATATATATATATATATATATATATATATATATATGGCTACAGTGATAATGTAATGGTTTGCCAGAGATTGGTGTCAGAATAAAGGGGCAGCATATATCAGGCCGAGAGAGGAGATGTGTGTGTCAGTAGTACATTATTATTGTTATGAAGGCCATTGCTGGTCATTTGAAATTGTAACTACATACTTCTAATATGTATGGGACTTGTTGTCATTTCTGTGTAAACATCATCAGCATTTAAATCACTGCAAAGTATCAGTAAGTACTGTACTTTGATTGGCAACCAATTTATGGGATCAATATGAATTTGGACCGTAAGAGGATAAACCAAAGTTCACAAAAATACATAGATAGAGAAATCATTTCATGGCAGGTATATAAGATATTTCACCAAAATAAAAATAAAAAATAAAAATTTCTGCTGAAAGAAGGGATCATCCTCTGAGGACTATAAATGCATGCACAACATCTAACAGCAGAATGATCTATAACCAGTGTTGTTGCTAAAGCACAAGAGAATGACGCAGCATCTGTGATTTATATTGTGGATGACTTTGCTGGGAATTATGTAAAGAGGACATGTGTTCAAGTGTGGAACAGAAAGGAAGAAAGCGGGAGGAAACATGGTATAAAGAGGGGATGGAGTGTAGCAGAGAGCAGGAATAGATGAAGGGAGGAAGTAATGGAGAGAGGAGGATGATGTTGGGAACAAAAAAGAAGAGGAGGCTTTGCTTTCAGGCAGCTGCAGCATCATGCGCTCAGTCTAATGCCTAATTTGGCTCATGAGAGGACCTTAATGAGGGGTGGATGGGAACAGAGCATGCTTTATTTTACATATGTTTGCTAAAGTGAGTGTCCAGCAAGTTTTGGGGGGACAGAATGTATCTTGTTGTACTTGTATGCTTACCTTTGTCCAGGAAAAAGCCATTTGGGTTGATGTAGCCGTATTAACCATATTAACTCGGTGCACACACGACGTCCTCCCACTGACTGCAGAGTCGAGACTGAATGGCTTGTCAGGGATTATACTGAGATTAATCAGAGCACGGTGACTTTGCATCCTATATTGGACCTGTGTGTGAGTCAGAATCAGAGCGCTGCAGCGGTAATCTGTGAAACGTGGTGCATGTGCCCGACCAGGCCACCAAATGTACCATGTGCCGGGGTCAGAGATTCACGAATCCTCCTTGCTGGTCCTTTTTTCCACATTATAAATCACTACTTCCACTGAAAAAAACACTCAAACATGTTACAGGATTATCATGTGAAGAGGCAGGTACAGCGTGTAGCTTCAATTTCAAATCTTATATGTAAATCAATAATTGTCACTAAACCCGTACAATTATGTGTAATTGCTTTAACGTTTTTGTTTACCGGGCTGTTGAGTCATGAATAATTTAATCACACGGGGGCTTTGTGTAAACAAGCCTCTTCATCATCTTCCAGACTTTGGGTAAACAAAGTTATTTTTCTGCTGTTCAGACTCAATGTGACAAACACCGCCCACAGTGGATTAGACACCTTGAATTCAATGAAAAAGAAAAGTAGATTTTTAATTGGATGGTCTCGAGTATGCATGCATGTAGGTGTGTGTGTGTGTGTGTTTGCACAGCCATGTTAGCAGGTGTTTGCAGTGTAAGTTCATTCATTTGAACAGATGATTGTTATGTTGTGCATTGGACTGAAGTAAAGGACGTATGACAATCCTTAGAGAAAATATAAATTTAATTGAGTTTTTAGAGAGAGAGAGAGAGAGAGAGAGAGAGAGAGAGAGAGAGAGAGAGAGAGAGAGAGAGAGAGAGAGAGAGAGAGAGAGAGAGAGAGATTTTCTTTACATCTATAAAATGATGTTCCAACATTAGTATTATATATGTAATTTCGGCAAGACTTTACCATCAAGTTCACTTATTTAGAACTCATAACCAGTATAAAAATACATAGTTAATCA
This sequence comes from Clinocottus analis, assembly GCF_023055335.1. NCBI lineage: Eukaryota > Metazoa > Chordata > Actinopteri > Perciformes > Cottidae > Clinocottus > Clinocottus analis. The sequence goes on along the minus strand of NW_027175954.1, from coordinate 5,291,031 downwards.
TATGTTATAATACACTGTAATGTAGCAGAGATATATTATTGATATTTTTGTCAACAGTAAGTGTTGGCTGGTGTAGATGATAATAGTAAAACAGTTGTAATGATGTAACGTATTTTTCCCAGCAGATTGATTATGATTGTTAGCAGATAGTGACCAATAATATATACTAGTTGCTTAAAATGTTCTTGATTTTTGCTCTTCTTTTTGGGATAGTCGCTTAAACATGTCACTAATAATATGACCACTGACATAAGAGCAACCATTGTTTCCTGAGTTTGTGTCTTTCCAGTTTGCTAACTGCACACTGACAGCTTTGGGGAGACTTCATCCCAGCAGAGCTTCCAATATGAAACACAGTCAAGCCTCCACACAGTAAATACAAAAGCCATGTAAAAAAAACACACACTTGGCTTCAAACCCTAAATTATTGATCCTCAACCTACTTTCTTAGCGTGCGCACAAACAGACAGACGTCTTTTTATGCATTTCATTTTCTTAAGCAGCGCTGACCAGCCTCACTCAGTGCCAGATTATAAAGTACACCTCACTAGAACCAAAGCAGTAGCAGTCCTTCAATGAATGGTCTGTTCATGAAGGTTATAATGCTCAGTTTGTGTTAAAGCTGTTCAGAGAGGCGTTGATTCAACTGTGTGGTCACTTAGAGACTATAATGCGCGTGCTCTTGAATTGTATTGCGTTTCAATTATTTATGCCGGGAGGGTGAATAGAAGAAACACCTCTTGCCAACAAGCTTGAAACAACAATTGTGATCACTGATGTAAAGGCAGTAATACACAAGGTCACAGGTATTGATCCCTCGCAGACCATCTATTGACCCATCATCTGTACTTTATTCTTTATTTTACTGATTTGGTTGACCTGTATTTAACATCTATCTCTTTGGAGTGTTTTCACTGCTGACTTGTTTTGGGGCGTTCAACTCAGAATACCTCGAACTGTGGATTAACTTGCTGAATATTTCCCCATTTTACGCTTTTGTTGATAAAATGCAGACGTATGCCATGATCATTTTTGAGAGCGCAAGATGACATCTTTAAATTGCTTGTTTTGTCTGACCAATAATCCAAAACCTAAAGAGATTAGGTTTACAATCATGAAAAAAAGCTTCAAATCAGCACATTTGAGAAAATATTTGCCTTTTTCTTTTTTTTGCTTGAAAGATTACAATAATCAAAGTAGTTGTGACTTAATGTTCTGTCTGTAGAGAAATAATTTAATCATTTCAGTTCTTAATATTCTATCATTCCTTAGTGCATGTCTCTATAAATGTAAAGATTCTGCAGTAACCATCAGTATTCTGGGTATCATTTTATTATTGATCTCCTCTAGACGTGATCTTCTTTATGGAGTGGAAATCTAATCAGACCCCTGTTGAATAACAGATAGTCAATATGAAATATAGAGGATGTTCGCCTGCTGAGGCTTTTCAATTTTCTTCTCTTTTAATGGGTCATGCTGGTCTCTGGATGTATTAATATTATTGTTTATTTTGGGAGGGATCGGTGTGGCATGATTGAAAGTCTGTGGTCGTGTTTGGAAGGGACAAATCTGTTTGGGGGGTTTTTTCCTCCTTTTTTATCGATTCTTGTGTAGAAGCACAGCTGCTCGCAGGATCCATTATTGTGCCGCTAGTTGCTTTAGCTCGTAGTTAGAAGTGAAAGCCATTTATCTTCATCAACAATGATAATGAATCTTCTTTCAGCCTCTGCAGCATTTGCTCCAGTCCAGTCTGGTGTTGTATGAAAAGCTCCCGTGAAACGATGTGTTGAGTTCAGGGAGCATTGGTGTCTCCTGCGCTCTCACAGACAACAGGGACGATCTGTCCACTCCTGGTGAACGATGTTTTCCCCTAATGGTGGAAACACAGTTTCTCTGCAGGCATGTTGTCACAGCCTGACTCTATCTTCTTTATCTTATTGGTTCTGGTGCATTTTTCTGCATAATTTGGACCTTTTTATACTGAGCTAATATGCACTATAAATATAAGTATATGTACGATACACAAAAGAAGACAAACGTTAATGCAGATAAAGTATGTTGTTTCATAATATAATGTACCTTCTTGATTTGACATATACACACAATGTATTATTTTTGTTACCAATTAATCTACAGTGAGTTTTTGGTTTGTAAAATGTCAAAAAATACAACTTTGCAAATGCATCAGGCAAAAAAAAGCATCAAAGAAGTTGCAATAAGGACATTTCTGTCACTTTTTCTGGTTGGTTTCACTATGAAATATATATAGTATCTCATACATTTTTTTTTATCCATCAGTTATTAAAACTGTGTATATTTTTTGCTTTCCACACATTTTTTGTCTTCTTTTCGTCTCACACATTTAACTTTTCCTCTTTTCTTTTTTACACTAATGCATATGACTTAGATAGTTGTTTCCAGACGCGTCAGTGCTGGTGATCTCATGAAGGTAATGAGATGTGGTTGGAACCTCCAGAAATAGAGTCAAGATTATTTTATTACATGAGTCATTGCTGTGTTGGCTCTTCCATTAGCTATATAACAATGGACCTCATATGAAGACTTTAATTCTGTCTTGTGTTCGGCATACAACAGAACTGCATTGTGGATTACATTTCGAGCAAAACCCCATGCTCTTAAAGTTTCACAAATAAGTTTAAAAGTCCGGCATGAAGTACTTCTGTTGCCCAAACAAAACTACGTTTCCTCTTTGTTTTGTTTTGTACGTCAATCATATGCTTGAACCGGCTTTGAAACAATAGTTCAGTCCAAAGAAAAAGGTTTTCCTCAAAACATATTATTTGAGAGTGCATGTTTAGTTGTATGAGAATGTTCTGGGAGACATTGTTGGAATTTCAGTGAGTTTCACTTGTTTTTGTTGGGCTCTCTGAGAGAATTGGTTTCATGTAGACTGATGAAGTGAAGCTACACTTTTGTGCTCAGTGAGAATGTTGCTAAGTTTTTGATACCAGCACAAATCGAGCCCGTCAGTGTGACAGCGTGTGCGTGGATGAGACGGAGCAGTTGGTGTAAAAGGTTAAACAGCTCACGAGGAGGACAAAGCAGAAAGGGTCTTCCTGCTCGGAGACACGTGGTTGCATCTTTTCCTGAACCGTACTGTTCCCTTGAAAGAGACAGAAATGATCGAAAACTAACTGCAGGACTTCCCACAACAAGTCGAGGAGGCAGCAGATCTATAAAATGGCTGCTGTGTCCACTGAAAAATGATTATATACTTTGTTTCTGGGTTCCCCGTGTATGAAAGCCTCATCCGTGGGTCACTTAGGATAAAGATCAATGTGTTTCTGACCGGCAGCTCAGTCGCTCTCTATCAGCAGTAACTCATCTCTTGAAATATTATGGATCAGATTGGATATCATTCAAAATTGACAAGACATAATGAGGTGGTCCAAGTGCATATCAAGTGCGCCAAAAATGGCGCTAATAAAAGCTGAAGCTGCGTCAGTGTTTTATAAATAAACTGACAGAAGTTCAACCCAACCAGCGGCGAGATCTTACATATAAATGATGTGGTCATGACACATCTATGGATAAAAGACACACGCACACACACACACACACACAGTGCAGGCAGCAGCCTGAGCTTTAATAACTATCATCAATACAGATTTTCAGTGTTCATGATCCTAGACAACCCCGTCATTACACCCACGCAGATCGAGCTTGTGACTCTGATGGGTAAACATTAAAATGATATTACTATGGACTCGCTGTATGAATGTAACACGTTTCCCTTTTCAGTTAAGTGCTGGGAAAAGTTGAGTCCTCTACAGGCCTCAAAGCTCTGTCATTATTTCTTCAGAGAGACACTTTGTGTTTGAAATGGAAATTGCAGAGTGGCAATCGAGTCCAGAGAACGAGAGAAGTGTGTTGTTTATGTGTGTTTGTCCAGGAGTGTGTTTGAGTGATGGTGAGTCACTCCATGGGAGGATAAAGTATCATTTATTAATCATCGTTTCAGGGTCATGCTCCGCTCTCTGTCTGCTAGTGAATAATGGAATTGAGAGACATTTACTTTTTTATGTTTATGCTAATAGATGGTATTTTGTGCAAATAGTCATCATCTTATAATGGTCTCATTTTGATGTCGAGTACTCCGTTCCTTCTTTAGGCTGTCTTCAGAGAAAAGCCTCTCAAGCTTTTATTTTATTTAAAGATTAACATTCAATCAGCAATAATGGATTTTTTTGCTTTACCCGGAGTCAAACCTGGTGCTGCCCAGTAAAACCAGTACAACCAGTACAACCAGTACAACCACAGTCTTGACCCATCCGCAACTAAATGTTTCTTTCTGGAGTATTTATTCTTTTATTCTATTGTTGTTGTTGTTGTTGTTTTTTGCTTAAATGTCTTGCGCTTATTGCTCTATCCTTGTTTCAGATTTCTAAAATCTGGGAAGAATCATACATTTTTGTTGACGGTCGTTTAGGCAGTTTAAAAAAACAATCAGAGCAACTTTGGGTAAATTATTTACAGGAATAAAACCTTTTAATAATTGATATTGTACGAAATGGAGATACAGTCTGATTATCAGACTAGTTATTCAGTATGAAGAGAGAGAAACAAGACAAAGTATGAACAAAATGAGCACAAAAGGTACTGAGTGTTTTGAAAATAATTCTGAGGGAATTAAAAGAGAGAGTTGAACATATTGAGTCTTTCACACCTTCTCATGGATCCTGGGCAAAACTAGAGGTGGTCTGGCAGAGAGACAGAGAGTGTGATTGTGCAGAAAAATACGAAGCACGAGCAAAGTACAGTTTATTATAAAAGCAATTTTAGCATAACTGCATAGATGTTTGAATTATTCTTTTCATTTACTCACAGTTCTATTAAATTGTGCTCTCCTGTGTGACCCAATTCATTTCCAAGAACTGCAGACACAGATCTGCTTTGCTGCTTTGGAAAAATGCAAAAAAAAACAACATACAAATAATTATTGTCCTAACAATAATGTGCCATAAACGGATTCAGCTGTTTCGCACAATCAATCCAATCCAATAGCTCGACACATCGCTGCCACCGTTCATGTCGTGTGTGTCATTATTCATCCTCCAGCTTTGTCTCACCACCATCATCATCATCATCATGTATGCCAATGCTCACAATCTCTGGCACGCTTTCCTCACTCACACACACACACACACACACACACACACACACACAAGCACAAACACACACACTGCCAGCTGGTTTCCCTTCCCCTTTCCTCCCCTGTTCACCGAGCAGTTCATGGATGGATTTGAGTGTGCACACATCTCCCCAGCTACAGACTCATCCCTGCTGTTGTTACGTAAGAGCCGTGCAAAGATTTACAAATCAGATTATAATAGCCACAGGCCGCACACTCTGAGAGGATAGAGGTCAGTAAAGCAACATGCAGAGCCAGTGGACTGATGCTGGCATGAAACGCTGGCACCCTGTCCTGTCTGGGTCCAGTCAGTTGGTACTCGATGCCCATCTGTCCTGCAGGTATTGAATTGTCTGATCTGAGCAACCAATTTAGGGCTCCGCTTTTGTTGCCACCGCTTGTTCCTGTTTTGTACGACGTTACAACCAGGCGTAGCTTTGAATTTTGTCCCATCTAATGCCGCCCCAAGGCCTTGATGGATTACTGTCTGTACAATTATACGGTTGGTTCTAAATCGAGTATGAATATCCATCCACAGTTTGGTCCCTCTGGCGCTGCAGTGTGTCTAGGTTTTAACGGTGGCAATGTAGATTCCAGTTAAGAGGAATGTAGTCCGACATATTGTCGAGTCACAGTCCAGCAGTGAATATAGTCGATGCAGTGTTGCATGAGAAATGTGACGATGAGAACAGCGAGGCCTTGAGGCTGTTTGGAGGTGAGAAGAAGAAAAAAAGGGAGTGTGGAACAAAGGGAGGAAAAACAAGAGAGGCAATCTGGGGGAAAAAGAGACAAGACAAAGATCTTCTGGGCGTTATGCAATTGTTTTTGGCTTTTCAAGATTTGGCACTTGTGTGTTATAATCCCAACCGATCGAAGCATTCCTGTTTCTCTACCTCTGTCCTCTTTCATTATCCTTTTAATTCTCTTACCCAAAACATGTCAGTGAAAATAGAGAGTTTGAAGGCCAGAAATAGGTGAAGTACATGTCACCTGAACCTGTAAATGACAGAACGAAAAGAAGTTGGGAGATGCTCACACAGGTAGGTGGAGAAAGAGAGGTTGTAATGCTGTCAGAGTCAGATCCTCCCAGTGTTGTCCAACAGCAGTGACTGTCCTCCTAATAGCCTCACTAATCACTCTTGTCATTTTTAATCTCCCTCTTCCACCCTGGGCATATTTAAAGCAACGGCCTCCGTGTGCCTGGCCGGGATTAGACTAGTGAGCAGGAGAGGAGGAGGGAGGAAGAGGAGGCGTGGGAGACCGGAGGAGGGAGGAGAATAGCAGCAGCAGCAGCAGCTCACATTGGGTGCCATGTGACTGATGCTAATGCTAACAGTACAGTTGTGAATGCTAAAAATAACGGCTCACACAAAGGTGAACTGGCTGTTGTGTTTCAGGTACACTGCAGTCAAACTAGATTATTAACGTGTCACCACAGTATGTCTCAGTCTCTGTATATTAATTCATACATTGTGAACATCACAGTACATTTAAAAGTCATGATGTTTATATCCTCCTGCAACGGCGCCAACCATGGCCAGAGGCATTATTGTGCTTTTCATGTTGTTGTACTTATTTCTTCACAGTCCACCAGGACTCAAAGATGAACTGACTCGAGGTCATTGAACAAATGTCACTTTGATCGTGACGAGATTGCACACAAATGGCTAATAGGACAACGTGATGATCACGTTTTATCCAACGGGTCAAAGTTCATCTTCACAGTGACATCCTAATTGTTCTGCAAGAACCCTCTTCTGGTCATATTTCAAAGTCAAATCTATTTTATTTATATCCCTATATCACCAACCAAAAACTTGCCTCAAGGGGCTTAGACAACATCCTCTATCGACATCCTCTATCCTTAGACCCTCGACTGGAATGAGGAACTACTCCCAGGCTTTGATCTGGTCCTTCATCCCTCTCTTCCGCAACAAGCTGCCAAGCTGCCAATCTGCCACAGCTCATGTAGAGAGGGTGAGAAGGGTTATCCAAGGCGGCTTTGATTTTGTCCCTCGTCGTCCTCTCCACTACTGCCTCCACACTGTGCAATACAACCTGATCGCCTTTAGCTTTTTGAGACTGCTGACCTCCAATTCTTGATGTCACCAACCCAGAACACCACCTTCCTTCAAAGCATGTGTATTCCCTAAAAGTCTTCACTACATGTATTATATTTTTCTGGACTGACACGGATAAAAACTGCAACTTCACTGCTAGATACGTACAGTGTCTAGCAGTACGTACCATGTATGGTCCGCGAGGCAGTCAGACTAGTTGTTATCTTGTTTTGATAGTATAAGTCCTTGGCTTTTTTTCCTGTATTTACAAATGTACCTTCTTTTTTTTTCACCAACAGCTTGATGGTACTTTTAACAACTGAGACACAGAAATGACAGATTATTGTTGTGTTGTCTTTCCTCAGAGCGAGAGAGAGAAAATACAAGCACGACTGCTTTTTCAGAGTTAAGAAGTAATGGATTAAAATGCAAACGGAAGAGCTCCCCTTAGATTACTTTTTTGCAAAGATGGATCCACTAATCCACAATAGTTTGTAAAAAATTGAATTTATGTAAGATTTTTTTTTTAAAAGCAGATGAAGACACACAAGAACAAATAAGCCAACATCATAGCCTCAGTTGGTGTGTGTGTGTGTGTGTGTGTGTGTGTGTGTGTGTGTGTGTGTGTGTGTGTGTGTGTGTGTGTGTGTGTGTGTGTGTGTGTGTGTGTGTGTGTGATGTAGTATTGAGTATTGATCACACTGTGTTCTGCTGTTAGTTGTGTAATCTAATCCTGGACTCCTGTTTAAGAGCAACAGCAGACGCTTTAAGTGTCAGAGTGCGTCGGTTTCCTCTTCAGCAATTTAATAGCATTAGTTCAGGGTGTCCTACAGGTGTAAAACCCTGCTGCTTATACTCTCCTGTTGTGTTCCCAATAATCTCTGTGAGCAGTTTGCTTTATGGAGAAGAAAATACTGTCAGCCTGCTGATTTTATATAACAGAGTGGGATCCAGTAAGTGGTTGTTATTTTGGGGACCGAAGTAATAATTACATCTATCAGCGTTGGCTGAAACCCTAAAAGTATGGAGCGACACATTCTTTAAATTACTCATAAAAAAACAAATGTATTGTCCTGGCTGAGAGCTATGAGAAGATTTAATACCAGTTCTAACAATCGTCTCGTCGCACTCTTCCCGTTCAAATATATCTTTTCAATTTAAATTGCATTTGAACATCCATTTAACAACAAAATGAAACCAGTAAACAAGTTAATGGGGAAGACGATAAGACAGCGTGTCCTGCCGGTTGATAAATGTCATGCAGATCAGTCATGACTTGCTGTGAGTCGAGAATCTCTCTCGGCGGGAAATGCACTTGAAGTTGACCTGTCCACATCAAGCTGGTTTCCTCACACCTTGTTTTGTCATTTGAGCCAAAATGCTGATGTGCCTTTAAAGAGCCACTGTGAGAGCATGTCAGGACACGCTGCTGTCTGACCCATGTGATGATGCAAGAGGTTTTCGAGACAAACAGCCAGGGGAGGATGCCCAGCAGCCTCCGGGCAAAATCTCTGGGCTATTTTCTTCTCCACATTTAATCTGGTCCAATTTGGTTTGCATGGATGCCAGTTGGAGAGAAACAATGGAGAGTGAGGAGAGCAATCTAATTCATTGGTGTACTATAGCTGAAGGTCAACTGTGTGTCGTTTCTGGTGTAGTTCTGATTTGGTTACGATTGTTATGTTTTATCTGCTTAATATTTAGTCCAGAGTTAGTCCAGAGGGAAACATTTTATGATTATTCCAGATGATGAATCCTGAGGACTTTAGTTCATGAACACATAACTAGACATTTCCAATCGGCCTCTAAAAGCTGCACTCTGTTGTAGTGCTAATTAGTAAACGCTAGCAAGCTAACACACAAACCTAAGATTTTGGTGAATGTGGTAAACATTACACCTGCTTAATATCAGCATATTAATGTTGCCTCTGCGCTGTGGAAAGCTTCACAGAGCTGCTGGAGGCTGTCGTCTTGATCTAAGTTCTACATTTAGCTCTTCTTATTTTCACCCGCCGCCACAGCGACGCTGCTTTAGTTTCACACCTTGTGAGTCTGTATGCTTGTCATCATGGCAAAATGTTGTCCTGGGGACGCGTACTCGTCCAAATGTTTATGATAATATTTAATTCAATTTGTATGCAAAGTATGTGTCATAAGTCTTCCAACAGAAGGGAGTCTTTGAATTACATCATAACAGAAAACAATTGCTGCACCGTATTTGGAATAGCCCTCGTCCTGCAGTGAAACCTTATCCCTGTACTGCCTCTTTGTCTGGAGGCATCACAAATCAGCTGCATGCGAATTCACTCGCACTATCGGCGCCGCGCATGACAGCCTTTACTACTACGAGCGCTTTGCATGTGACGTAGCAGCCTGTGACGTCCCGGGTTACACGCATCATCTCTCTCTGCCACTGCTGTTGTTTCCCAGCAGCCAACTGCGCATTTTTCCTCATCTCTGTAAGGTTCACTTCACACTGCCTCTGCTGCTGCGCAGTTCACCTTGCCGTGTCCTTCCCCTGCAGGGAGAATAAGGAGATAGAGAGAGAGAAGGTGCGAGGGGAGGGGGGAGGGGGAGAGAGAGAGAGGGAGGAAGAGAGAGAGAGAGGGAGAAAGAGAGGTTGGTTCTGGAATAAGGGACAGATAATGGGGTCAAAAAAGAGATTGGTTGTGTCGTGGTGCTGCTTCCCCGGGAGGAATTAGATTGCTGGTTTCCAGTAGCTTGGTTCACATTTACTTAGCGTATAGGTGCTCGCTGCGCGTAAAGGAACAATCACCAGTCCCGTGGTTTTTAGCTGCCATACAGTCCTTTAGCATCTCTGAGTGTGTGCACGGTCGTCCTGGCATGCATTTTTCATCACTGTGCTGAAAATGCTGTCTCCTCAGCTTGCAGCCATGAAAGCACAACACCGGCTCCGTCTTTGCTCTCCACTTTGCAAGTGTCTGGGGGTTTACCATGCGTTGACAGCAGCTACGGGCAGCAGCCTGCACAGCAGCGCTGTTCCACTTACTCCAAACAGCCACCAACAGCTCATTTCCATTCATTCAGTTGCTCTTCCGCTGCCAAGCTATACGCATGTCCCTCCAGGCCCCGCTTGACAGAGTTGTTTTTCATCAATTTAGCTTTACAAATAACTGACTTCCTCTGACTCCGACACCCTGGACTCTCTTTACCTCTGAGCCAAATCAATCTTTGATGTGGGGACACACAGAAACAGACTCGTGCACAAAAACGTCCATCTGATTTTAGAGCTTTGAAATGCTGTTTGTTCATCTGTATTCATCCTCAGAAGTTCTGCTGGTGTTCTTCCACGTAAAACTGACCTGCTTATAATATTTGCACTTTCTCTTGAATGTAAGTGTTCATGGTGTGTTGACGTGTTCCCTGTAAGTTGTATTGGTTGAGGTACATTTGTTTTCGTTGATGTCATTATTCAGTTCGTTTATAAGCTGAATTGCAGGTGATTTGATTCAAAATTTGATTAATCGTAATTTTTCACACTTACTTCAAACATTTCCCAGTTTTAGTTCCTCAATAATGATAATTTGTTACATTAATTGTCTTATTAAATTGACCAAGAGCCTCTCTTTTTTTTTTTTACAATTTTAATGCATCATAGATCTATAGATTCTCAATAAACTTAACTTAAAAAAAAGTGTCGGTCACAGACCTATATGTACACATTAAGTACACTGTCAATACAGAACAAATTAGTCATTTATAGCCCTTAAATGAACTGTATTTTTTGCTAAACACTATATTTCCTTTTGAAATCCTGCATGTAAATATTACAGTTAGCAGCCTGCTGATTTCCTAAGTACCTTATCTTTCCTAAGAACTAATGGAAAAATATTATAAATAAGTGTAAGTTTATGGACACAAAACTAAATAAACCTACTAAATTAGTTCAAACCCTGCGTGAAGTGAATGGTTTTCTAATAAAAATGAGTCCTCTTGAAGTTTTTCAACCTGGTTTCATAAACCTTGGTTTAGAATATCAGAATATTTATCTCTTTACAGACAGAATACTTGATAATATCCCACAAAATGGCGACTGTGAGGCACAGCCGTTACTCACTGCTACATATAAAGAAAAAGATGAGAGCTTCATCCTTTTGATGCTAGCTTCCTCTTTGTCAAAACATGTATCTCAGCTCCAATGATTCATTAGCGTGTGTGTGTGTGTGTGTGTGGGTGTGGGTGTGGGTGTGGTGTAATGCGTACGTGCCTCAGTTTTCTATCTAAAAGAAGGCCATGTTTTGTTGTACATCCACGTCTGAAACCAGGTAGAAACTCCACGTACTAAACTCCAGTCGCACTGTACCAGGTGTCCTCTCCGTCAGTACAGGAAGCCATTAGACGGCTTGGTTGAACACCAGAAGCGTCACCACATGCGTTGCTTTCGGTGGCACAGCTGCGGACACACAAGCGCACACACATAAACACGGCCCATGTCAGACATGGACGTGACACCACCATTGCTGTTTTGCAGCCATTTCTTTGACTCGCACACACCTCCATCTCTCACAGCTCAGTTTGTCCACGTCTTCCGAGCGATGCCGCCGTCGTTTCCATCGCACTGGTTTGTCTCGGATCATCAGGTACAACCAGCGAGAGAAATAACAGGAAGTTACAGACGCTGAGACGCACGGTTCGCACTGTCCCTGGTAACCCGAGCCCGGGGAGGTATCTGTCTCCATGGCAACCAACCCGAGGAGGATTCAAAGGCAGTGTAGTGATGTGTAGGTAGAGCTAATGACAGGAAGTGTGTGTGCGTGTGTGTGTGTGTGTGTGTGTGTGTGTGTGTGTGTGTGTGTGTGTGTGTGTGTGTGTGTGTGTGTGTGTGTCATTGCTGTCAGAATATTGAGCTTCTTCACAAGTTGTATCAGAGGATAGTTTTGCTCAGATGACTCATAGCATATCCCTCCTTCCCTCCTCCTCTCCTTCCCTCCTCCTCTCCTTCCCTCCTTCTCTCCTTCCAGCCTTCCCTCCATGCCTCCCTCCTTCCTGTGTGGTTTACACATTTCACTCCGTTAATTGCATCTGCGTCCCTATTTCAGGATCTTTGAATCGTTTGAAATGAGATTCACTCCAAGAAAAGATTAATAAACTTTATTTATAGAGCACTTATCAAAACAAAAGTGCTTCCCAGTCAAATAAAATACCAAAGTGATGAAATACAAGAAGGGCAATATTCTACATAATAAACAAGAAATGCAAAGCCCATATGTCAGGAAATGCTTTCTTATATAAAATATGGTTTTAGAAGAGACTTAAAAGAAGACACAGCTTTATTAACACACAAGCTACAGTATGTCGCCTTTAGTTTCCAGCTTGGACTATGGAAGAGACTGAAGACTACTGCCTTTGGATCTCATACTATGCAAAGGTTCATAATGGATTTAGAGGTCTAACTTATAGTCTTGCGCTAGGTCATGAAGAGCCTTAAGATCTTAGTGATTACCTTTAATCAATCTTAAAGCAAACGTGGAGCCAATGTAAAGAGGCTCCAACAGATGGGATGTGCTCTTATTGGTTCTTGTTAAAAGACTAGCAGCTCAGCTCCGTACAATCTGTAGTCGATTAAAAGTGTTTTGACGAAGACAAGAGGAGATAAAAGCAGGAGCAAGAGTTCCTGCGTCCTGAAAAGTTCAAACAGACTTGGTTTTTGCAATATTTCTGAGGCGATTGAAACGTGATTGGACAAGCTTTGTGATGTGATGCTCAAAAGAAGAAAATCAATCATTTGTATTGTTAGTATTATATATGAAAGAAGTAAATGTAACGTGTGGTTTTTCAGTCTTATACTCGAGGAAAGACTTCATCCACTGACCTTAACTTTCATGGTTTCTTTAGTCACGCGCTGTGACATTCCCTGAAATCTTTTTTCCCCTCCCTCAGTCCGTCCTCTCAGGGCCTCGTCTGGCCTCGTTGTGTCAGATTGCTGCCCCCTCGAGCCATCTGGTTACATCACCGATTGGAGCTGGATGGTTGCGGAGCTGGAAATATTATGAGAGAGGGGACAGGCGCCCAAAGGCCTTGTTTCTGTGTTTATGTCTGTGCACGTGGCTCTGTGCCATGTCTGAAGCTATAAGAGCCAACGCTCTTAGCTTGTTGCTGCCCGTACTTTATCTCTTCCTCTCTGCTGCGGCGACGGAGAGTCCCTGCATGTGTTGTCAGTGAGCCTGTCACGTCCAAAGCAGGAGCCAACAGACTGCCTGTTGACTAGATTGAGTGAGACGGGTGTATTATTATTATTATTATGTGCATGAAAAATGTGGGTACAAATATGTGTGCCTTTTCGTGTGATCTTTCCCCAAAATGTAAAAGACGCCTTGCAACAAGGTGTTTAAAGCAGACACTGTTTCATTTAAAGGGGTCTGAATCTTGAAAGTGTGAGCACCTAAAGCTGTCAGAGGTTTTATTCGTCTGCTCTACAGACACGTGACAACCGTTGATAACACATTATTACTCAATTCTAATTTGTTTAAGATGTTTTAAACTGATTGGAAGATGAGTTACAAACTCCTGACACTGTTACCCATGAGCACCGGCGTTGCTGCAGTGAGAGGTGAGACTCACGCTGCTGTGTGATCTTTAATTTAATGGATTTTCTGTTACGTGATGCACAAGGTCAAGCCGATATCCATGCTTTTATTGTTTGACTTGATCTTTATAGAGACGTTGTGAACCTGATGTTGCAGAAATCCAAACTAATTTACAGCAGATAAGCGTCTGACTAGTTCCTGATAGACCGATGAGGCAGGCTGAAGTTTATTATATAACGATATAAACTTCTACATTTTGACAAATGCAGGCGGAGAAAGAAAATCGTACCATTTGCAATCTGTGGGATTTACTCTCTCTCTCTCTCTCTCTCTCTCTCTCTCTCTCTCTCTCTCACCAATATGTTTTTGCAGAAGGTTTTTATTTTGTGCCATTTCAATTATGAGCTTCACGTCAGTATCGAGCATTGCAGAAGTGGACTGACCTTTCTGGAATTCGCAGCATTTCCTACGTTCACATTTTCAATCAATGCACCATCCTTTTTTTTTCAAGCTGACAAAAGCTAAAAAACCTCAACATGTTTGTCTTTGTTTGCTTTGCAGAAAGTGAGTGAGAAAGTTGGAGGTGCGGAAGGAACGAAGCTTGATGAGGACTTCACTGAAATGGAAAAGGCGAGTCTGAACTCTTTTAATTATCCCTTTAATGGAAAATATGTGCTTTCTTTTATTATTAGTTTACCAGAAGCGTATTCAAATGTTTTTGGGATTTCAACAGACTTGTGTCTTGGATATATCACTATCACGATATCTGCTGTATTATTGGAAAACTGCTGTCAGGTTATTAGATTATCAGAAATAACAACGTTTCACCAGAAATATTTCTCCTGCTAGTTTTAGATCTAAAAGGGGAAACAGTTTGTGACTCTGGGTTTTAATTCAAAATGCCAAAGATGGTTAGAGTTATCAACTCTTTGTTGAGAAAATATACAGCAGAATGATGTGTTTGTATTGAAGTGAGTCCTCTTGAGTCGTTCGTCATAGCACTCGTGCTTTTCCAGCTGGAGGATTTTCCCCATACTCCTAGATTTATCTACGAAGATTTAGTCTTCACAGGCGTGTTCATTCTGGCAGGTTTTGTTTTGACTTGATCGTTTATAAATCATTTAAATGATGATTTTTCTCCCAAATTCCTCCTACGACAAACAAAACAATGTCACTGGAGTTTGATTTGTATTGGACTCAAAACATGGCCTGTTGTTGCCAAAATGTTACTGCAATGCCACTATTTTGTGAACAGTATTTATTTGTGTGTGTGTGTATATGTGTGTGTGTGTGTGTGTGTGTGTGTGTGTGTGTGTGTGTCTGTTTGTTTGCTTGCATTCCCTGAAAACATCAATGTCCTGAATAACATATTTCTGTTTTTTCATTTTGCATGTACATGAGGGGCTTATGTGTTTTGAGCATCAGTGCATGATAGTGCATGTGTGTATTTTACATGCCATCGTGTGTGTTCATGTGCTCGTGGTTCCTGTGTGCTGCGGTAAGAGAAGCCGAGCGGTCGGGAGCTGGCGAGTCTCATCCCACTAATGAAGGATATCATGGCCAGCGCTCAGCTCTGCACGTCTCTCTCTCTCACCGCACTGAAGAACAAAGCAACACTTTCTTTTATCTTGTTTTTTCGCTCGCTGTAACGGACGCATAAATTATTTTATCACTGTTATATTCATCTCATCCTCCCCCACAATCTTTCAGTAATTACCTATTTTTGTTTCTAGCTACATCTTTTTTTGAATGTTGCTTTACGTTGCGGTTTACAGAAGATGGACACCACTGCTCGGGCAGTGCTGGACATCATGACCAAGACGACTGAGTATCTGCAGCCAAACCCAGGTGACATAACCCAGCTGTGAAAGACCATAATGTGACATATTGTTTACATGCAGGCTTGTTTCCCAGCCGTCAATATTAAAATATGTAAAGAATATTTTTAAAAAAAACATATACTATGTAGCTTTTAAGCAGCAACATGGTCACATACATAATTTACACCTACAAACATATATACTTTATATGATCAACAATGCTTCGTTGAATCAATACAACCACTATGTAAATATTTTCTTTTAAGTACGTTATTGTGAAGAATTCTTTTTCTTTTTCTCTGGGATATAATTCTTATCTCTAATATATATGTTTACATGATGTTCATCTCGCACTAGTTACAGGGTTTCCCCACGTGGATTAGCGGCTCAGAGGAAATGTTTCAGGACCTGCTTAATTCAGCTCAGTAGGTTTAATTGATTGACCGATCACACCATGTGATCGGTCAATCAATTTCACCGATGTGATCACTTCATACTTCTGCTTTGAGATTATTAAACAAAGCAGGGAAAAATAAAATAATCTGGACAGTCAGGTGGGGACGTGAGAGGAACATTTGCATCTGGAGTGGCGGTCAGACGGAAAAAAGTTCCTCACTGGACTAACAGACTCTGCATCAAGTTGAAATCAGTGAATTGATAAGTAACGCACATACATCATGGTTTTGCATGTGACGACTGAAATACACACTAGTGTGTTGCTCATTGGCCTTTTAAGTCTCCAAGTAGAGCAACTGAATATTTAATCATAATCCAGTCACTCTGGACATATCGTTTTCAGAAAAAAAATCAAGCTGGACGTCATCTGTAAACAACAAAATTACACTCAGGTATTGTTTTAAAACGTGGCCAAACGTCCGGCGCAGTGGTGCTTGTTGTCATGAGTGCTTTGCCTTCACAGCAACCAGAGCCAAGATGAGCATGATGAACTCCATGTCGCGCATGCGGGGGCAGGAGAAGGGACCGGGCTACACGCAGACCGAGGCCATCCTGGGAGAGTCCATGCAGAGGTTTGGCAGGGAGCTCGGAGAGGAGTCCAACTTTGGTGAGCAGCATTGAAGCTCCTCGCAGGAACAGAAGAACACTTTTGTTACGTCTGCTTCAAAAGAACAAAGTGGAATCATGTTATTCCCTCAGGGATGCAATGTTATGAAAAATGCATGGGTCTATTTTTCAGAGAGTGAAGGTATTAAAGAGGAAACCCTTCAGAATCTGATGTGGATCCTAATGAGATAATGTTCCTGCAGATGGACCTTTTTACTTTTCATAGGTTGAGACGCTATTCATGTTCAGTTGTTTTGTGTCTAAAAGTGTCTTTACCTTTCCAGGCCTTGCTCTGATTGATGCGGGGGAAGCCATGCGTGAGCTTGGAGAGGTGAAGGACGCTCTGGACATGGAGGTCAAGCAGAACTTTATTGATCCAATGCAGAACCTCCACGAAAAAGATCTCAAGGAGATTCAGGTACGAGAGCAGAACGTTGGTGAAAAACCGTAAAAAGAAAAATGCAACCAGCAATCCAGAAGTCATTTCTTGGTCAAACATTCGACTTCACTCTCTGGTCTTCTTTTGCAGCATCACCTGAAGAAGATGGAGGGTCGTCGTCTGGACTTTGATTATAAGAAGAAACGTCAGGGCAAAGTGACGGAAGACGAGATCAAACAGGCGCTCGAGAAATTCGACGACTCCAAGGAGATTGCAGAGCTGAGCATGTTCAACCTGTTGGAGAGTGATGTAAGTATTATGTTTCTCACGTGTACCTGTGTTAATCGCATCATTTGCATTCAATGTTGACGCAGCTGGCTTTTTTGGGGGGGTTTGTTTTTGGTGTTTTGTTGAGTTTGTCAACACAATGATTGAATATTCTGTCTTAAACGTTCTGCTGTCGCGATGGCCACGATCTCTACTATTCCCCTTTTCTTCTTCAAACCATGTTAATCACAGGGTCATCGCCCTGTTCTTGTTTTCTACACAAACGATTGATCAACGGATTACATGTAACCTACCGCATGTAATCATTTTATCAAAATGAAACCGAGCAGGAAATGGACTAAATGACTGAAACGTGATTGTGTGCATGTGGCAATAGCTGTTTACTTCAATTTGTTTGCATAATGTGTGACATTTTTATGTCATAACACTAATTTATAAAGTGCCAAAAAAATGAATACAGTTTATTAAAACCACCAAGAATATTGGTTGAGCCAGCTCACCATGAGGTTAGTTAATTAGGTTAGTTAGCTCTGGAGCTTTCTATCACACAATCTACCTCAGCACATGATATTTGTCTAGTTTGCAGAGAGTCAAATCTCTATTTTAAAGAGCTTTTTAAGGACTTCTTGTCCATGTTGCCTTACAAACAGACAATTCCATCACAACAACTCAAGGGAGATGACATTGAAAGCTCCAGAACTATGCAATGCTTTTTCCAAGGTCAATAATGAACTGCTCTCAATCCTGTGTGTGCTTTTAACATTCCTACCAGACGTACTGTAAATCCCCAAAGAGCACGCAGTTTATTAGTTTTAGCACCTGAGTTTAAGGGAATCTGAGTCCAGGTCTCAGTAACGATCATCATCGTAGGTGATGTGTTCTAGCAGCCGCTGTGTCGATGAGTAAACGGAGACATCTTCAACAGATTGAACAGGTGAGCCAGCTCGCTGCACTGGTACACGCTCAGGTGGAGTACCACAGTCGCGCTGCTGAGATCCTCACACAGCTCTCCAGTAAGATCGACGAGCGGTCAGTACTCTTCCTGTTTCACACATTTGTATTTTATCGTACATTTTTGGATGTTCCAACGATAACATATTATTTTGTCGTCATGAACTGATGTTTTTCCTCGCAGCATTGCGTCAGAAATACACTGTGGTCATTTTATTCTCTATTATTTGTTAATTGGGTGATTGTGTTGCGCCGCAGGATAAGGGACACTACTGTCAAACCGAGGAAAGAGTTTGCTCCTAAACCACGTACGTCTCTGGACTTCTCCTCCATCAGTGAGAACCACAATGGAGGCATCCACAGTGCCCGCTCTCCAGGTGAGACCCAGAGTGCATTCGCTCAGAAACATGTCCAGAAACTAGTCCTGGGTCTGTAAATCCACTCAATCTCATGAGTTTCTGTTCAGACTGATGTGAAGTAAGAACAATAACATTTGTTGATGTATTTTTTTTTTGTGAAGGAAAGTTTCTGGGCTAGTTTCTATGATTTTTTTTTTTTCCTTTAACAACCCTTTCTTTGTTTTTAATTTGTACAATAAATTCTCAAATATCAGCCTGAACTGATGCTGGTGGGGGAGGAAAAAATGTGTGTGATGCATCGCCAAGGCACACGGTCATACACACGACCAAACACATAACCCACCCGCTCCCATTTCACTCACCAGACGCACAAAACCCTCTGATATTCTAGCTTCTAGGTTTGAGATGGTAGCCACACTGACCAATCACAGCGCATGTTCATGATCACGCTCGTCTCGGGTCTTGAGAAGCTCTTCCATGTATTTTAACCAGACTAATCTCACATAGAGGAAGAGAAGTGAAATGTGATTGGATAGAAAATGCTGTTAAACAAGTCCCAAGAAGCCATACAAGAGGCCTGAAGGAGCAGATGAAGGCAGCTGTGACATGAGAGACTCGACTGAGAGCGACAAATAATTTTAATACATGTAGTATATCTGTGAAAGACAATTACAATATAAAATAGTGATAACTATTTAAAAAAAATATTTTTATTTTTAATTATAAAATAGTTATAACTTTGTGATCCTGTTTCGGCCTAGAAGGACCTGACGGCCCACCACTGAAAATATGTAAAAAGGCCGATATTTGAGAATTTACGATGTTTGCTAATTGCTTTCTTTTTTCCCAGTTCTTTCAGTTCCCACCGTTTCAGTTATTACATGTACTGATCAGAATATCCCTCAAACCAGAACTAATCAACACAACTGTGCGCTCTTCTCTTTCCCCTTTATGATTTGTGTTTATTCTTCCAGGGGCGAGGTCTCCAGGTGAGCCAGGTCAAACTTATCCGTTAACCCGTTTCTCTGTCTGTATTCTCACCAATTTGTTTCTTCAACATCACCCTTCATTTACACAAAAAAGAAAACCCCTCAAACATCTTTATCCTGCTGCTTTCCCTCCCCGCCTCGCCCTGGTGTTGTTTTCTCCTCCCTCTTTGCAGCAAGGTCTCCACTTGAGACAAAAGTGAATCCCCAGAGAGATGCAACACTATCTCTTCTATCACTTTGACATTTTTTGTTCATCTCTCATTGTGTTTGTCTTTGTCATAAGAAAATTGTTGCAGTCAATAATACAAATTAACAGACAAACAAGTGCTGTCCGCTCACTATTCCAAGAACGCCCGACCTGCAGTAACAAAGAAAAGCTTAGCGGCGGACGAGCGTTTGCTGTTTCTGTTTTGTTCTCCTGTCAGTCCTCCGATCGGTCTGATCCTCTTGTTTCTTTGTCTCTTTCAGTTCATTCTCCCACTTGTGTTTCTTCTCGTTTTGTTTATTGACCTTTTCATTACGCCGCCTTGCCGCACATGCCCATCAGTTCACTGTTTATCCATCTCGAAAAATGCTTCTGCTCTTTGCTCACTTTTGTTTTCTCCTTTTCCATTCGCAGCAAGATCTCCAGGTGAGCAAGGGTGACTTGGGAAGAGATGCAAAATTGCTCTATGACTGTTATTGTTATCCTTCTTTCTTGACTTTTTTTGCAAATGTATTTTTTGTTCGCAGTGCAGCTCGTCTGCTGTGCTGTTTCTGTACTGTTTAACTCCTGGTTTCTCTTTTGTCCCTATTATTTTTATGTTTTTATCTTCCTTAAATTGTGAAAGGAATTGTCTGACGTTATGAAAATGTGTTTACTAGCTCCGTGTTTGGTAAGAATATTAATACATCTCTTATGTCTGGACGCTAAATATGAAGCCGCAGCCAGTTAGCTTAGCATAAAGACTGGAAACATGCAAAGGACTAAAGCACCGAAAGCTCACAACTTGATCAGTTTTATGTGTGGTATGTGCTGCCCTGTTGAGAAATGCAGCTACGTAGCTGTTTTCCCCCCGATGGCCACAAGGGGCAACAATGAGTCCATCCCCATAAGACAAACTGAAACGAGCAGCACTATTACCATACTAGAGTCATGCTTCATCAAAGAATCATTTTTGAGAGAGAAAACTTGAAGGACGAAGACTAAATGGTTGTTAAAGAGCAGCGCAGAGCCGCTTCACTGCGTCTCCCACACATGACACATGTTTTCTCCTCATTCCAGTCTGTATGCTATGCTAGCTTGCTAGCTTGCTGGCTGTAACCTTAAGAAATATGAGAGTTGTATCAATCCTCCTATCTGCCTATAAGTGAGAAGATAAGCATGCATATCAAATGTATAACTATTCCTATAACCATGGGATGACTCTTTATTATTTTCTGGTAACTGATGGTCATGTTTTGTGTTTTTCTCTTTGGCTTTCTCTACTCCCCTGTGCATCTTCCTCTGCTTTCCCTCTTTCAGCCAGGTCTCCAGGTGAGCCTTTCTCAAGCAATCATGTCGTTAATCTATATATGCAGCATCTCATCTCTTATCTTTTACCTCTAGTCTAGTCTCAGGTCTATCTCTGTTTGTCTTCTCTTATCTTCTCTTATCTCCTCCACTCTTCTCCAGCCCCCATGGACCAGCCCTGCTGCCGCGCACTGTACGATTTTGACCCTGAGAACGAAGGTGAGCTAGGCTTCAAGGAAGGCGACATCATCACCCTGACCAACAAGATCGATGACAACTGGTACGAGGGGATGCTGCACGGCAACTCTGGCTTCTTCCCCATCAACTATGTGGATATCCTGGTGCCGCTGCCCTAGGACGTCACCACGACCAGCTGAGTCTGCGAAGGTGACTAAACAGAGCCCCCATCCCACCTACCCCACCCCAGTATTCCCAGTAACCTTTTCCTTAACATTCCTACCAACCACCAGTACTCCGCTTTAAAGGAGTCAAAACAGCAACAACACAATAACAGACGAAGATTGATGACGAATTAAAGCAAGTATGCACCAATTGAGCGTAAAAACTTGAAATGAGGAAAAATCTGCGTGTATGTCGTTGCTTCCCCCTTAATCCCAGGAGGTGCATTCAGGCTTCCATAGTCATTTTATCCATTACTGTCCCGGCTTCTGTCTTGGTTTGAGTTGGCTGTCAGTCCGTCATAATTTTGTGAGTTTATCAGAGCAGCTTTGCAAAATCACGCTTTTCTCTTCTCATTCACTGTACTTTGTGGAAACCTCTACAGTAGATAGAAACTTTTCTCTCACATACTAGGAAAAAAAAAAATTGGTCCACGTGCTTCATGTTTGTTAGAGACTCTAGGTCAAGCATGGTTTCAAATGTTTAACGTTTTAACTTATACAAAAAATATGTTGAGCTAATTTTGTTTTGTTTGAATATTCCTCTTTTTTAATGGTTGTCGTCTCTCGGCGTCCACAATTCTGTCCAAAGGATGTCCTCACCTTTTTAACTCATCACAGTTTTGACAAAAATTGTAGGCTAGTTTCATCTAGTTGATAACTAACAACCAAGATTACCCATCCTATATTTATTTGATTCATATCAACATGTGCACGTATTGGTCATATGTGATTTAAATACCAAAATGACCTGCAAAAACCAGAGGCAACTCCAATTTTAGCTTCAAGGTTTTCAGACAGCACGGTGTCAGTTAATCTGTTCGACGCAACCGGACGAAGCTTTGCAATCTGTAGTTCTTTGGTATTTTAATCTGGACAGGTGAAACTGTAATCTTAATATGTGACATTACCTATCTGAGCCAGTGATTAGTGGAGTGATGAAATGATTTGCAAAAACAAGTTGTGCAGTTTAAACTGTTTGAAGTGATGTAAGAAAACTATGGTGCATAAGTTTCAATCCTCCAACGTGTATTTTATCAGCAGCTTGTGTGAAAATGGTTGATGTATTGTGATATAATAACTTGTAGGACTTAACTGCTCATTGGGGCAACTGTTTCCTTCTGCAGCCAAAGGTTTAGCTTTTATTGCTGCATCCCTACTAGTCCGATTAGTATTCTGTAATTTAGCTGTCTATAAGCTATTGATTAAGGAGCAATTAGGCCTAGCCAGGAGCGCACAAATGGCTGAATGGAATGAGATTTTGTTTTTTATCTTGGTGGAAATGTTTTATTCATTGGAATGATGCAACCTACATTTAAAAAAAAGAACCTTTTCTCCAACATAATATAGACTAAAAGCTGCAGGTTTACCCTTTTCATGTAATTAAAATCCTCAGAAAAAATGCAAGATTATATACATTGTTTAATTCTCACCAGCTATATGGTTGTATGCAGTATTGTGTGGGATTTAATGTTTAATTTATGTACTGATAATGAGTTATTACAGTACGTTTTACTCCGCTGAGCAGTGAGGTGCTGTCAGGCACCCGTTATCCCTGGGGTTTTATTCTCTGTGATGTCGATAAAGTATTAACCCTACTGCAGA
Source organism: Clinocottus analis (assembly GCF_023055335.1). Lineage (NCBI taxonomy): Eukaryota > Metazoa > Chordata > Actinopteri > Perciformes > Cottidae > Clinocottus > Clinocottus analis. The sequence goes on along the minus strand of NW_027175954.1, from coordinate 5,267,928 downwards.
ATAATCTGTGCAGCAGTTGACACTATTTTCCACCCATCTTGTAGTAATGTTGTGCGTGTACTTTGGGGGCGGGGTCTGGGTTTGCACAGGGACGGGGTTGCAAAGGACCTCTGATGCTGAGGTGTTTCAAATATACTGTCTCTGACAGTGTTCCACATTAAAACAAACACGGCTTTAATCAAAGACCGATTCATTATATTAAGTAGAATTACAATAAATGATGCAATATCAACTGATATCCACATTATTAAGTGTTTTTTTTTTAAGGGAAGCACAACTTTAACGGACAGTATACTTGTTGGCTGACTCAGAAATAACGATAAAGGTCATGAATTTATTTTTTAAAAGCAAAACAATTCCTTTTCTCACTTTTTTTTTAACAATTGTGTGTATCTTTGCCCTCAATGAGGACTGTACAGCTTTTCTGTGTTTTTGTTTTCACCTTGTGTGTATAATTGCGCATCCACAGTAACGTATCTTATTTTTGTAACTGTGACAAGAGTATACACATACAGTATAGATGTATATACACAGTATATTATCCAAAAGCAATGTGAAAGGAGGGATTCTCTGTGCTGCACATGATTGTCTTTGGATTGTTTTTGTTTTATTTGTTTTTGTTTTATTATCTTGCACTGGATTCTAAGACTGTATGCTTGATGTAAAGAAAAAATGTGATAAGTCAATGTAATTTATTCAAATAAATACAAAGAAATAGATATTGCCCCGCCAACTTTCTGTTCATAGAAACACACACACCTCTTGATTCTGTCGCAGACGTGAATCTGTTAGGAAAAAGAATGACTTTTCAAAATGATTTATGATGTGAAATCATTTTTATATGTTGCTTATCAACTATTTACTATCACTATCTAGTGGTTTTTAGAATATAGAGAGCACACAGCATTTGTAGGAATCTAAACTGAAAGTTCAGGTCAAAAAATCTCTCTGAGAACATCGAAGATGACTGAAATGTTTTAATTCTCCTGTTACTGAAACACTATCAAAGTCACTACTACGACTCCCAGCCAGGACAAAGGATATGAACATAAACACGTCTTAGCTGGGATGTACAGACAAACTTTGTAAAGCATGTTCAAATAAAAAGTTTAATCCAATAATTTAAAGTAAATATACTGACTAAACTGATTATTAACTATCACCTCCCAGGTAAAAGGAAAAGAAATAATACGAATAAAAACTAACTTCTTAAAATACTTGCAGCAGATTAATACCCAAACTCTTCCAGTCGGTTTAGTTACAATGATTATTTTACATCATATCTCGTCACATGAGACAACGTGACGACGGCTACTGAGACTTCAAGAAAGAAAAACATTTCATATTAAAGTCGGTGTCGCTCTTTCAACTGAGTTCCTGTCAGAACATCGCTGAAAACACAGTCATCCTGAGTTTACTGTTCAAGGTCTAGAAAATACTATTTGGTGTCTTCAGAAATACAAATATGCAACAATAAAAACACACTGTGATTTAAAGTGATTATTAAGTGTCTCTGGCTGTTTCTGTAGCTCTGGTACCTTTAATAATCCTGTAGGCATTAAGAAGATGTGTTTAACATCAGAGAATTTCCCTTTTTATGATGAAGTCAGCAACCTTTTTAGTGTGAAGCTAATCATGAAATTCTTTATGTCCAATCCAAAGTGTTTGTGCCTTTTCTATTATTTCAGAAAGCTCTCCCTGAGTCCAGGGCTTCAAAAGGACATGTGGCCCTACCAATGAGACAGCTTTTTACATTAGCACTAGTTCCTGCTGTCAATTGCAGCAGCGTTTTCAACAGATGGCTTTCAGTGCAAAGTGGTTTCAGGTACGGGCCCGAAAATTGTCTCCTAATATCTGAAACCATTAAAGCAGCGCTGAAGCTTGTTTTTCGGTCTTTTTTGGAACTTTTAATTAACAGGGCAGCTGCGAGTTTTTACACTTTTATTGTTACTTTCTCTGAGCACAAAGCTGCGTCTCACTGTTGATTTTTTGGAAAGAATCCTAGAATATTTTACTCTATAAATAATAGTACAACTAGCAGTGTTCAATTGCACTCAGATCAAAGCAAGAACCGTCAAATTGAATTGTACTCTGTGTTATAATTTAAAAGGGAAGAGACAATTTATCATAATCATCTTAGACGATAAAATTAAAGAACACATTCCACTGCAAAAATAAAATCCATGCTCTTATCAATGTACACAAGAATAAAACAACACACCTCAGACCCATGACATCCAAACAACAAAACTAACAGCAATATATTATTTTCTTTAGTCTAACATTTGCACCTGTGCATACAAGTGATTTATTATCTATAAATAAACACATTTTCTCAGTAAAGCCTCAGAACCATGAACCAGAAAAAGAGGCCAAAACTCAGACAATTATACAAAAATATAAGAAGTAAAGTCAAACTTCTGACTACTTTTTATTTAATAGATTACAATTAAAGGGCATTTCATATACTTCTGTGGAAATTCGAGAAAAAAAATGTGTTGAATCTATCACGTAATTTCCATTGTATTTCAAATGCAATTGTGATTAAAATATAATACAATGAAATCCAATGTTGTGCTGCTGTAATAAACTCTGTAAAATGCATTACTTATTTTAAAAACCGTTACAGCTCGAGTACATGAGCCCTTAATTCAAATATTTTGCCCAATGAACCTCTTTTGTTCTCTTTACAATAACTGTGATACTTTAATATAATCTCCCTTCAGTGCATCAGATATGAGGAACTTTGAGTCAAATCACGAGCCAGCTCGTAACTGTATGACAGTTGTGAACGTCAATTTGGGATGACACCTTTGGGTCCCCACCCATTGTCTGTTACCACCAGTCAATCTGGCTACACCCTGTCTTTGTCCTTACAGTTTAACCCTGCGCTCCCCTACACTCCTACACACACACACACACACACACACACGCACAGTAAACACACACTAATATGGCACTCTGGTCCAGTTTATGGGGTCGTGCAGCAGCCTCAGTCAGCCAGGTCTTCTTTCACAGCATCAGTGCATGTCACCCTCACGGTCACACACCCTGAGCCTTTCGCTCGACTGATGAGTGTAAATAGACACAGCCCTTGTTTTGTTTGACATTCTGCAAGTTAAATAAGTCTACAAACACTTGCGCCAACCACAAGGTACAGTGGCAGCCATTGTCATGTGTGTACAGGTGGATACTATGAATATAGGGCGTCTCCTTTTAAAGGCTGTGTATGAAACGATGCCAACTATCTTTTAAGGTCGCTCTGCTGCTGTGTAAACATTTAACTAGAAGTAAAGCGCCCTCTAGTGGTGGAAAATGTCCTGCGCTCAGTGTGTGTGTCGAATATTTACATGCCTTTTTACATTTTGGACCCTTTTTTATAGATATATTCACAATATATGATAGGGAGGAGTAAAAGAAAAAAAAGGGGATAATTGATTCATAACAGTTAGGATTTTGAAAAAGAACGTAATACACTGGACCTTAAATATTTATATGTACAGGCAACTCACTGTTTGAAACATAAAGTCTTTCAGGCCCTCTTCCTCTTGGTTGCAGCAGATCACTGAGCAGGGGCTGTTATTCACTTTAAATACCAATAAAATATAAGGAAACAAAAAATAAAGAACTTAAGTAAGAGGTTATAATGTATTTTTGTGTGTTAAGAAAAAAAAGTTTGTTCAGCAATTTCGAAACTGTTTATTTTTTATATTTTATTTGAGAAGAAAAAAACATGACTCAATTAAAGCATAAAAAAGGTCGAGGGGGGCGGTCACTTCACAAAAAAAAAGAGTTTGCTCGAGTCCAAAAATGAGTCATCACTGCAGTTGTATCAAAAGAAAAACAAGTCTGATTTCAGTCCATCTTGCCTTGTTCCACTGCTAAATATAAAAAATACCCAGATGTGTCCACCCTTTGTGTTTCTTCAGGGTGGCAACATATAGTCCATTATTTGATGAACAGATACTTTCAATCAATATTTTGACAGAAAATGTATCTGCAAGTTGTTGTTTTTTTTAAATTGATGAATCATTTATAAGTTGTTATTAACAATTCCAACATTACAAAATATTTGCTGATTTTCTTCGTCCCATTTGATTGTAAATTAAATACATTTGGAATTCAGACCGTTGACGAGCAATTTCATGACATCGCTTTGCACCCTGGGAAAATTGTGTTGGGCATGTTCCACTATGTTCTAACATTTTATGTCGATCATACTAAAACTCTCGACATAGCTGCAACTAATTGTTAAATATTATTTTCTCGATTAATTGTTTCGTCTATTTTAGTCAGAAAATAACTATGCAATTGTTATTATGCAAACTGCTTGTTTTGTACGACAAAGAGTCATATGCCCAAAGATATGAATGTTACAATCATAAACTATAAAGAAAACCAGCAAATCTTGAATGCAGCAGAACCAGAGATAATGTAGTTTGTCATTGTCCCTTGTTAAAACCTGGCTTCAAGATAAGCCACGATACAGCTTGGCTGCAGACAGTGTGATCAGAGCATCATGTGGTATGCTAGTAGCACCTTATAGACACCACTTGCAGCGCAGAAGCCTTGATACAACTTATCAAAGCATCAAAATTGTTGCAACATCGTTTTCTGTCCATTGACTAATAGTTTCAGGTTTAAAACTGTGAGAAAAAGAAAGCCCTCTTGTGTAGTGTTTCCTCAAACACTGTGTCAGCGAGATGGAAAGAAAAAAAGAACTGAAAACCACAACACTCGTGGTCACAGTGCACGTGGAAAATCCATGTCCAAGCAAACAAAAACACACTGACTCCGTGAACAAACACACACACACACACACCTCTCTCCCAGGTAATGTACGTAATAGTGCATCAGACACAACCACACACACATGCACACACACACACACACACACACACACACACACACAAACACTGTAGATCTGAGGAGAAGGGGGGGCAAGACAAGCAATCCAGTAAAAAGCATTCCTCAGACCCTCTCCTGGTGGGTGGCCTGCTTGGACGCTGCCCCACAGAGAGACAGCAGCTCGTCTTCACAGCCATTGTGTCTGCGCCCTTCATCCAACGTGAGAGCCACTGACTCACTTACGTAGCCGCTGAACATTTCTAACAACAGCCAAATGATCCTTGACCACCACTGAGACAGATATTTTTTTTCAAGACGTGGCGACTGAATGGTTGTTCGTCAGTTGCTTATATGGACTATAAAATAAAGATAATCATAAAGGTGTTTTCAGCTATTTTGATCTATGTTGAAAAAGTCCTTCCTTTCCAAAATGTCTTAAAGCTGGCCCGTCTGCAGGAGTCGGCTTTAACAATTAATTTAGTGTGCGTGTAAAGGGGAGTGACGCGACCCACTCAGTCTGACGCCCAGCTAACCAACCATGGCGAGCTTAAACTGGCAGTGTAGTCAGACACTCCATCATATTTGACACTTGAATCAGCCGCAGCCCTTAATGCTTGAATGGCAGGCTGCATGTGTTTCATGGCCAACCCCAAACCGCAACCGACCGCAAGACTCCCACACCAGTTACAGACATGTTCAACATATTCACGGCGGCAGAGAGAACAATAAGTATCGAACTCAGGTGACTCCCACAACGTGAAAAGTGGTTCTACGAGTTACTCGCAGGTGCAATATGATGTGTGAATTCTTTATAAGTATAAGAAGGAACACAAAACTCTCTCGTCAAACTCTAAAAAATACTCCAAAACTCACATTGGACAAAAATCCATTTCACCGCTGTAAATCTATTGCCGAGCTTTTCATTCTTTTAAAATCTACGCAACATATCAAGATTTCCACATGTACCAAATAGTCTCAGTTGCCAGTTCACCATGTACACAAACAACGTAGACAGTCTAATTAGTTAGTAGAATTAGTTATTGTTTTATAGAGGTATTGATTGATCTTCATAGTAATCTTTGAGGCTGTAGTTTATATTTGAGGCTGTTGAACATCATTGTGTTCTACTTTGTGTTGTTTCCAGTATGTAATTAACCCTTGTTTGATACAGATGGGACCGTTTTCTTTTCCATGGCAGCCTGTGAGCTGTCGTCTCCATTCTCAGCTGCAACGTTTTAAAATAGTGATATATTTTGATACATATGAAAATAAAAAGTTGTTAAAAATGTAGAAAATTGACAAAGTTGTATATTTCTCTCCCTCCGAGGTCATCTATGCTACTAACTGTAATAAAGCAACAATTCACCAGAAATACTTGTTTAAAAAATGTACAGTAAATAAAATTACCATATAACAATATCTTAGTAAAGGCACCAAACTGTGGGTTACACAGTCTTAGACTGTCATCGTTTTGGTTAGGTGTACCTAATAAACTGGCAGCTGAGACTGTAAACCGCACAATTCATTCAGGAAATGTTGACGTGATGATAATCCTCCGATGAAATGGTGTAGCCATAAAAAAAAGATCGTCATAGGTTTGCACATTAAGCAGTATACAGTGGTGGTAGAAAGACATTTAAAGGTACACAAGTATAAATAGCAAAATACACTTACAGTAATAAACTTAGAAGCACTGGAGCTAGCTTTACCTGCTTTGTGGGACAGTTTGATTTAAACATGGCATCATTATTTACAAAATCATTTAAATGTTTTGTATCTAAAAGTAATGGATACAGTCACGTAAAGTACAAGTACCTCAAAATAGTAGTACAGTTCTTGAGTATTTGACCCTTCGCTAACCTCCGTCAACCGCCGTTCATCACGTTACCATGAAGCCACTCTAACCGCCCTCCCTGAATAAATACTGTTTCATTCCCGGAGAACCAAAAAAAGGGATTTCAGAGAGAAGCAGACAGAAGGGTCTGCAATGTGCATTTAAATGGAAATCGGCCTCATGGGATAAACTATCTGGACAATGTGTAATAATAATTGCATATGTTTACTTGTAATGGAGCGTTTCTATGAAGCGTTCATGCTACTTTGACAGAAGTAAAGTATCTGAGTACGTCCTCCTCTTACACACACACCATAGAAGAGTATGCAGAAATTAGTATAAGGAAAATAAATGAAAGAAAATAAACCAAGATTGAAGTTAAGACTGCTGAGACACACACCTCACACACACACACACACACACACTCAGAGCAGCTGTTGGTGGGAGTGTGCCAGTGTGTGTCATTACATGTTTTCCTGTGGCGTTCATACATAGTTTCTCTATTCAGCAGGAAAGCCCAGCTCTCAACACCACACAGAGGCAGCTAATACCCCTGTCTGTCAGGGCCGCTCAAAGAGCAAGTGATTGGCGATGACAAATGAGGCAGTAAGACGGGTCCGGCAGCTACATGGCAGCGGAGACAGGGAGCAAAAAGAGAGGAGGCGGGGACTGGAAGGAGCATGAGTGCCAACAGGAGGAGGTATTTCAGGTGTGTGTGTGTGTTCTTGCATATTTGTTCGTAATACTGCGAGGGTCTCTGGGGGTTTGACGCCACGCTTGTCCGTCTGTCTGAAAGAGGTTGAAGTTTGTTTCCGGCTTGGCATTCACTTCCAACACCAGCTCTGCCCCCATGAGGGCCTCTGTCACTCAAGCTTACACACTGGAATTTAAAAGAGGGCGAAAAAGTGTGGGTGTGGGTGTGGGTCTCTCTACAAACGCATCCATTTGTAATAATGAGAGGAAGATGTGACAAGCTTATGTGCCAGACTTGACCTCTTCGCTTCATCTTGGTAGCGTTCTTTAAAGGTTGGATGCTGAATCAAAAATGGTGAGAGGTTTCTTTAGGACAGGACACGCCCTGATAACGACATCACACAGGTGTGAAAGAACACTTTTACTCACTTTATTCACAGTGTTTCCATCCTCAGATAAGACAAACCAGCACACATTGTAGGCCTCGTTAACACGTCATTCCTTTATCCATTATCAATAAGATAAAATGCAAATTATCTTCATTCCACTGAGGGAGCTTGTATTCTTCTGCTCGGGAGGATCATATTGATGATGTGAACTTGTGACCTAGTTACGTGTGGGTGGTTTGAGGAGGTTAATTGTAAAAAATGTAATTAAAAAACATCAACAATGGTACACGATGCAATGCACCCACATAAATAAGGCTTTTGAAGATCATTAATATACATTTGAACATGTCTAATATTCAATGCATTGTGATTATGATCAATTCCTTCCATTAAAAGCCCAAATGATGTTTTTTAGGCAAGTTAGACATTGTTCAATAATGATGTACTTAATAAATGAGATCAATTTAAAGTCACAACATGTAATGTAGCGTTCTAAACTATTCATCCAAACATAAACTTTCTATGACCTTCTTTTCCTTTTTGAAAGTTTCACTTTTTTCACAGTTGCATTATGATTTTCTGATGACAAAAGTAACACTGATAAAAGCTGATAAAACACCTGCAGACAGGATGCTACTGCTGTTCAGTGATATCTTATGTACACTACACAATTTGTCTACTCCAGCAGGCTAAACAACTGGGGTTTGAATCATTTAGGCATTTGGCAGAACTGACCTAATTAACTTTAGTGTAGCTTATTCCTGGCCATAAAGTGATCACAATGGTTTAGCTTGTATAATATTTTAAAGTGTGAGCCAACAGTGAATCATCGTGACAAATGGAGCCAGGCCGAGGGCCGGCCGCACAGCATGCAAAACAGGACAATGGAACAACATTTGGTGTGCAAATCCACCAGTCCATTCAAATAGTGTCCAAAACATAAAGTTGATACACAAACAAATCAATTAACCTGAGGGAGGTGAAGAGGAGGGGAGGTGGAGGGCCGCACATGACACCTTGCAAAGAATAATTTAACATTTAACGACTCTGACTGAAACAAACGAAACGTAACTCCCGCTGCTGTGGCTACTGTGTCATTGAAGAGTGTCAGGATTTCTGTGAACGGTGTTAAGGAGGAGTCTCAAGGCCGTGGAACCTGTCCGTTTATAGATCTATTCTCCTGCTTTAATCCCGGAGACAGTCACACCCATCACACTGCCATTGTGCAGCTGAAACCGCTCTATGCACGACAGAAAGTGGGTGCTCGAGTTGATCACCCTACAAGCACAGTTCAAATCATACAGATAAATGTGCATGCACATAGGCGTGTAAACTCAACGCCACACACGCAATTATACCGCTTGGCTTTCAGTACTTTGTGCATTAATAATCTGCTTAATCTTAACGGTATTCCTGCAGAAGTCAGAACACACAACATGTTTGTAATATTCTTGTCTTGCATAACACTGTGGATGCAAAACTACAGTAAGCAGAGGAGGTCAAATTTAAACCAAGAGCTCAATCTGTAAACGGTGATGGCTTTTGATCACAGACAGTTTGTGAGATCATTTAATTTAATAAGTGTTCTCCTCTGAATAAATTAGACTAAGATGGAAGTGTATCATCTGTTGGCTTCTTTCCTTCCCAGACGGACTTTAGTAATAAGATCTCAACAAATAACTAAAACTTAAATAGTAAATGGACGTCTTTGTATTTCTATAGCGCCTTTCTTGTATTTCTCATGTAAGCTGTCAATCAACAATTTAGGTTTCAATATCTTGCCCAAGGACATTGTTACATGGCATGGAGGAGCCAGCGATCGATCGTCATACATACGACCTATAGGAGCTTTAAATGTATTTAATTGGGTGATATTTGGATTGATGAGCGATGTTGACTCACAGCAAAAAGGTTGTGGCTTCGAGCCTCCTGCCAGGCAGATGTGGCTTTACTGTTCCCCTGCTGCCTGCGTGGGTGATGTGGTTTCCTCCCACAGTCTAAAGACATCCAGCAGGTTTGGTTAATTGGAGACTCTGTGCTGCCTGTAGGTGTGAATGTGGGCTTGAATATTTTTTCTCTATTGTTTGTGTCAAGCCCTGTGACCCTCAAGGATAAGCGGGTATAGCTAATGGATGGATCTAGGCTCAGGCATTAAATCTTTGTAAAAACAAAGTTTCCCACAGACACACTATTAGTATGAACCTTTCCGATGACCTCCGTACCTCTGCCCTACTTATTCCTTTCACAGCATGGATAATAATAGACAGTTGATTATGTCAGTTAATATAACCCCCCCTGTGACAGCATAGATGATGAACAGACCATGACAACACCTGTGAAAGCTAAACAAAGAAAAGGAAAGTGTCTGCTTTGGGACAGACTTCCCACCTGCAGCTGCACAGAGAGAAATCCAGGTGAGTAGGTTTCTGATGAGGGAGATTATCAGCATTGTTCAACAGTATTTCCTCTCATCTCTCTCTCTGGCTTACTCACTCGTTTGTAATGTTACCTGAACAGTTGACCCACCTTTAACCTGTATTTGCACCTGAATTTGTCTATCTTTGCCAAGCACAATCCCGGGGCAGCTCATGACAAAACCACAAAGACCATTTATTATCCGATGCGTTAAACACAAGGAGAATAAATCCTTATTATGTCACATATGACAACAATCTGAAACTGTTTTAGGACTAAATTGCTTCAGTGTTTGTTTTTTTTGTGGTTTTCTTAATTTGTTAGATTTACAATTAGGAAGAGTTACATGTAAATAACATTCTTTTAAATGTATAATTACAGCAATTATACTGGTAGGAGATCTTTGAAAGACTCTGCCCACAAAGGGAAAGATATGTTGTGCTCGAGTACCTGATTGCTGCACACAAGATGTGGCTTGTATTGGCTTTTACCTCTAAGTACAGATAAGCCACATATGTCAGTGATTGAGGAGGTACAAATCCCACTGTAACAGACACACAGGTGGCACTCGAAAGAAAGAGCATACCAGTCTAGATTTCTCTCTTTCTCTTTGGCCAATTGCCATGCAAGGCTGAGTCAGAGGGACAACCTCCCTCCGCACAACCTAGATACAGGAATGCATGAGATCTACAACACCCAAAACACTGCTACCTCTCTTTTCTCTTGTAGACACACACACGCACACTGATACAAGTGGGCCGCTCTGCACCGCATCCTGTTTGAGTGGTCATGCTCAAGTCTCTCAGTCAACTCATGCACAAAAGTGTGGTGCCACCGATACCATGCATGTGTGTTGTCTTTCGCGGTTGAAAAGAGGTTTAATTATATGGTCATAAATTGTTACAAGACAATTACCAGACAACTAACCCATAATTATTAATAACAACAATGGACTTATTGATCGTACCCGTCAAAGAACCAAAGCAGTCATCCAGCGTATCTTATTAAACATAACTGAGGTCTAAACAAACTCACACAGAAGTGTAAAGTATAGTAGCATACACTTTGCAAGTAACTCTCCATTTTTTTGGGCTGCAAGATAATCAAGAAGTTCGAAAAGAAGAAAGCGTTTCAAGGTGTTATTCAGCTTGCGATACAGAATCGCAAGCTGCCTTTGTTTGGCAGCTACGCTGAACATGACGCACTGAAAGTAACATGTAACACATTGGTGGTCCCCAGAGGATGAATCATTATGACTGGCAATACCCGAACATTGAAAGGCTGCTGCCAGTGTACTGTGACCCACTGGGCCTTAGCATGGAGGATTTTATTTCATGATGTACTTTTGTGTGTGTTTTGAGGATGTTTTTTAAAATGGGTTACAGTCCAGCGGCGGCACAGTTGCAAACGTAGATATAAAGGTTTGGAGAGCCCACCAGCCATCAGTTGGATTAATTGTGAATGCACGATAGGAAACAGCAGGTCTGAGATTTGTGTTCTTTTCCCTCATGCTGTCGTTATCTAGCAACCTTAGCTAGACCTCCGACCTGAATGACGCCTTCAGGCTGACGCTGGCCCCATAATTTTTCTTACAGAGAAAATATTTCTCAAGGGTTCTCCCCCTTGAAGATCTAGCAACACAAGCGATAAGCGCACAAGGCCTTGCAGTGCAGAACTGCTTTAGGAAAGGTTTAGGAAAAGATTTGAGTTCAAATAAGTGTGTTTGCTACGAAACTTAAAGATGTGGTGCTATTTAAGTACCTCAATTAACAAAGCTAAGTCTCCTGGAGGACAGTTTGTATCTCAACCTCCTCTCTATGTGAGAGCACGTCCTGGCTCACCACGACATGCGTTTTATACGAGTGAGTTTTATATGACTAAGTATAATACAAATAGGGAATGAGAACAGCTCACATCATTTGTGGAGGTATCACCAATTCTTTTACAAAATCTACTTACAGTGTATCATTCATTTATATACAAATCCATCATCTCTCCGTATTAAAAAAAATCAACAGGTTTAATATCATACAATAACAAACATGCATTTCCAGAGCCAAGGCCCTTTCTACAAATGCTTCATCTGCCAGGCTTAAGAAGACATGTCAGGAGTTTGACAGCTGAGAAAACACAACACTGTGCTCAAGGACATGGGAGGAAGCTGGATGAATACCTGTATCTTCCTGCTTAGGAATCAGAGGATTTAGGCGGCGGTGAAAGCCTGTCAGCAACGACACACACTAAAACCTTGTTGTGCATCAATGAAAAATTGCAATGCCTGTGACAAAAGCAGCGATCATGATGGAGGTAAGATAAAAGATGTTGAAAAAAAACAAACTGTCCATTATTGCTGCAGGGTGGAGATACATGATATTTGGGCAGGGTGCCCTTCTCACACAGAAAAGACCGACAAGGGAGACGATGTAATGAATCAAGTTTAACCATATTCCTCCTGGTCATGGGTGTTTCCAAGTCGTCACTCTATCTTTTTTTTCTCTCTCCACAGTTTTTAGTTGAGAATTTGATGTGTGACATTTGGGGAAATGCACGTGAGAGTTGCTGTTAGTAGATCAATTACACTATCATGTCTGTGTGGTTAAAAAAAACCTAGCTGAGATAGCTGTTTCCCCCTTTTCCAGTCTTTGTGCTAAGCTACGCTAAGTGTCTGTTGGCAGTAGCTATATTTTAAAGAGAGTGGTATTAATCTCTTATCTAACTGTCAGCACGAGAGGAAATAGGTAGAATAACCTGCTTTTGAAGCTCGGGTAGAAATTAGGACACAACGCATCTAAACTTGAAATCAAACCTTGAAAACAGGACGCTGGATCCTTAATCCCAGACTACTGAAGAAAGCCATCTCGCCCAAAACATCCGTGTGGCAAACAACAGAATTGCATTGGTGTGCTGTCCGAGTCTTTTCTTTTAAATCTTAGGTTGGCAAATTATCTAAGAAGCATGGGAAGTTGTCCACCCCAGCTTTTGCGTGCCATTACGTGCCCACACACAGACGGCGATGCATCGCACGACTCAAGGGAAAAGACAGCAAAAGCTTTACTTCACGGGAAATACTTTGCCAAAAGCCACAAGAGCTCTGTGTGGTAACAACTCATCTTCTCTGACTTTTCCCCTTTCCTTTCTACCTCGCTGTCAGACAACAGATATACACACGCACACGCACACACACACACAGAAATGAATCTGTGTAAATGAAGTAGAACGAAATAAGGAGGATAGTGCTCGACTTCTATGTCCATCCTAATGTGCGATCCTGTTGTGCAACTGAGGTTCCTTTCAGGTGCAGGCACGGGTAGAAATGCCCGTGTGCAGCCGACCTGGACTCTGTGCAGGCTGAGACGTCTGTGAGGCGTTGCCACGCGGATCCTAACAGAGCCCAACTGACATACATGCACTGACATTTGCAACCAGGCATGACTATAATTGTATGCTCTGTTACAGTGCAGGAAAGAGATACTGTCTCTATCGGGTAAGCGGTGAGTCATTCTGTGTGTGAATCATACAACGTAAACCTGATCCACAACTCTTTATGAATCAAGATTTAAACGGTATATCATTTCATCTACTGTTAAATGAACAGACCAAATCTATAAATAAATACATATGATTCATCTGCAAGATATTTTTTTCTCAGCTTTAGAATCGCACCTCTCAACTTCCAGCATGAATATGTGTTGATTTTTTCAGTGATAATTATTTGACAAGTGCTAATTAAAGTATGACTGACTGACTCATGGAGCTGGTCTTGCTCTCATGCAGCAGTACAAATGAATCTAACCATGTTTAAATGTGCTCGTTGCATTGTTTTTTAAGCTGTTTGGTGTTGACATATGTTCGTAGATTTCTTTTCACTTTTTCGGTAACTGATAATCTATACACACATATATATATATATATATATATATATATATATATATATATATATATATATATATATATATATATATATATATATATATATATATATATATATACATACATATAGTTATAAAGGAGCTGTGTTTACAAGCTGCTGTAACTTCACTGCCTCTGAATTTCTCCAGAAAAACCACAGGCTGATCCTTCAAAGAATAACAAACGGTTAGTTCCTCTTCCTCCTCTCAGTTTTGCCATCCGGGATGTTCAGGCAACATGACGCACAAACTATTTCTAAATTGGCATTCAGGCTAAAAGTGCCTGACGACGCTTTTGCCATCCTGACACCTTAACACCTGACACCACCTTAAACCTGCAACTTTTACGCCACTTGGAGGGAATACCTGCTACTCCAGCGGAAACAAATTGAGAACAGATAAAATATATCACTTTTTACGATGCAATGGCAAACTTCCAGGAAAGTCTCATTGAGATTCAAAATATCCTTTTTCAAAAGTGTCCTAGCCAAGACAGCAGCAACACATAGTTTTAATAAAGTTTCAGACATACAGCTAAAACAGATGAAACAGTTACAGAATATTAGGTCACAGCATGACACTCAAGACATCATATAGTTCACACAGGTGCACATTCCTCATTTAAAATCATCTACAACCAGATGAAGCTTTCTCCAACTCTTTGAATCTGTTTTTAAACACACATAAAGAGCAGTATGAGGCAGATTCAAAGCCACGAGAGCAGCAAACCCAAGAAAAGAAAATGACTGTAGAGCCAGTATCCCCTCTTCCGTTTGTTCTGTTTTTGGTCCCTACCAATATATATCAGTCTGTTTAGCTTCTACATTTTCTACAATGTTCACCAGCCAGTTGCTAAATGTCTTCTTTTTTCGTTGAGAGCTTTAAAAGTAAAACATTGAGCCATTAGAGTGAATGAAAACTGTGGTCAGAAAAATAAACAACAAGATGAAACTCTCTATATTCAGGTCATATTTCACACTCTTTACATTTGAATCTGATAGAGTTATTAGAACAGTATTATATTGTGTAGATTAAACGCAAAGACCGAAATACAGTCCTATAAATATTCATTGTATAAGCAGAGGATATCATACTGCAAGACGGAGCTTTTTATATGTTTGAATTTGAGTCTCCTGCTGTCGTGTGCTGCTGTTGCATGTGTGCGTACAGGTGTATGCGTGTGTGTGCATGTGTGTATATGCTGATCGAGTCAGGCCACTGTGAAGCAAGTGAGAGTTTCTTGTTTGCATTAGCAGCTGCAGGGGCTTGGTGAAGATGCAAAATCCTGACGGTTGACTTGATCCAAACCCGGGCCAGTTTACATAACTGAAGCACTGCACTGCCCGGGAGCCTGCCGTTAAATCAGTGTGTGTGTGTGTGTGTGTGTGTGTGTGTGTGTGTGTGTGTGTCTCCAAAGAGCAATGAACATGTGTGTACAGTATGAGAAATAAAATACATCTTTCTCTATGCTCGTAGTGAGAAACCTACAGAGGATAATCCCCTCAATCTCCCCTCAGATTTCAACGATACTCACCATATTAATTTATATGCAATATGTTTCTTAAGACCTTCCACTATCTGCTCTTTTCACCTCCTTGTGCCCCTTTTTTTATCTAGTATCAGCCTTAAAGTCATCCACGGCTTGTATACGTGCAACCATCAAATGGTTAAAGTCAAAAGTGTTCAAATTCAAATGTCTAATTTGTTTGTCTTTGTTTGGAGAGAGCCGTTTCTCTCCGGCACAGCCAGAAGTATATGTGGGACACAAAGTGAAGGGCTCTTCATTTGCCTTGGCTGCAGCCATGCTCTCCTGTGCAGCTGTCCCAGCCTGCAGCAGTCATTTGCGTCTCCACGCCGGGCTGTGATGGACAGGTGGAGGCCTCTCATGGCGGCATCAATGCATGGCTCCAGGGCCCTTAGCTGCGGAGGCCCCAGCGTATACTCAGTGATGCCAAACTCAAAGTATTTTATGCCAAAGTACACTTCAACAGGAAGACTCCGTTTGTGTGCACGCCGAGTCGCAGTGTGAGAGTGGAAAGGGTACACAAAACTTCTGAACATTGTATTAAAAATATTAAGGTCATTAAACATCCATTTCAAGTACGACAACAAAAGTGAGTTATTAATTAATAACCATGCATCCAATTTGTCCACTTTCATACAGACTGACACACTGTAATATTGGTCTCTTATATATGTCTGTTTAGTTGCTAAATGTTCTAGCAGGTTGCTAAAGTTGTCTTTCTGGTGTTTGGTGCAAAGCAAGTCTAGTGTACAGGTGGTTTACCTGAGTTCATGTGTTGAAAACTAAAAAGAGGGTTGAGCGGGAAGAGTAAAGTTCCAAAACAATGTGCTGAAAAAGATCACAAATGCTCCAGAAAGTTGAAGGCAACTTTTGAATGAAATGCCTAATGTCCTGTTGGTTTGACATTAGAAGTGTCACTTCCTTCATTGCAAATATAAAAATAACGATTAGAGCTGTTTAAGAGTAAAAGAAACAAGCAATTAAAAAAATAATTGTAAGATTTGTATTCATTGTTAGCCAGTATAAATATTGGCTTTAAGTGGAAGTTTGTTTTCTTTCTCACTTAGAACTATCCTTCCAAGGTACACAGCACAAACCAGTTGGCAAGAACAGAGACTCATTAAAGTCTCAGAAGCACATCAACTGGTTTTAAAACGTTCTTGATCACAACTGTTGACAGTAGAGTCGCCTCTCTGCAGCATAACTCATATTTTTGATCTACTTGCACGAACACTAAGATAAAAGGCCCCATGAACAAATATTAATAAGTGCGGTGCGAGTGCCAAATTGTGATGTATAATCAAACTATGGCAACTATGAGCCTGAGCTCCCATAACAACGACGGGCTGAGAAATTACTCACCACTAATTGTTCATTGCCATGAAGCATAAGAAGCTGTCTTAAGTAAAGGGTGAGGTCCATCACATCTGTCACAAGTTGAAGTGAAGAAACCGCACAAACACACACATTATTACAGTCATTTGGATTAGAGTGCGTTCCTTTCATATAATATTCCCAGTGTTTTCATTATGTCTTAAACCCACAAATGTACTGTTCAACCTGTGTTTCAACCAGTTTGTCCTTTAAACTTGTTTCTCGTTTGTCTTGTTCTATTTATGTCTTTGCACATGTATCTCTTCTTCATCCGTACTCCTACTCTATATCATACTTTTTGTACTGTGTTTCATATGTTTGCACTTTCTACTGTCTTTTATTATTCATAAACTCTCTAAATTATAAACGTGTATTGTTCTTAAGCTTGGTACATCTAAGAGTGGCTTCATCAACTTGGTCTTTCATCTCTAATACAAGTATTTTATTTATTTTTTTAAAATTAGAATCTAGTCAAATTTGGAAATGAGAACCAAATTGAAACTCACACACCATTTTCTTCTTTCAAGTTTTAAGATTCCAGCCTATAATTGTATTGACATTAGGGTTGTAACTAACCATTATCAAGCAGTAACAAAAGACTCAGAAAATAAGTTGTCTCTGTGTCTATAAAGAAAGGTACATGCTATAAATAAAATAAAGGAATAAATACGCACAAATTTTAAAGACAATTAAGATATAAGATATTCTTAAATACCTGGATATCGCAGTGTTAAGTTACTGTAAATATTATTATATATATATATATATATATATATATATATATATATATATATATATATATATATATATATATATTATAAACTAAATTATATATATATAGGACTTTCTTTATTTGTTTCCCTGTTTTTAGGAACATGCACATCTTGGAATGACAAGACTTAGTTTTGTTGTTGACATGTATAATTACAGTTGAATTCAAACTAACATGTGAGTTTGTGCACTCTCATGTTCACCCATCATACAACCCACGCCGTCTCACCCCAGCGTGCTGCAGGTCCAGCCCCAAAAGGCCCAGCAGAGCCCAGGTCCAGAGCTTTCATCAGGCTGTGTGTCTGAGTGAAACCACGCTCCCGCTCTGACACATGGCCGCTGAGCTAACCCAGCCTGGTGATGAGTGGTGGGAGAGCGCTGCCATGTTTTTGTCTCTGTTTGTTTAAAAGATTAAGGTGGTGAACCCGAGCGTTGTGGAGTCGCCGGACTTCATACCACCTGAGCTGCTCAGAGGGTCAGCATTGTCTTTCCCACTGGGGAAATTGAATAGTGTTTAAAGTCAGCCTAAAAGCAGATCTTTTACAGATTAGACTTTCTAAGAATGGGCTGGGTCATTTAAAATCGCATGAATCAGCACTTAGAAATATGACCAATGTAGAGAAAACAATCCTCTAAAGCATGTGCAGCACTTATTACAACTAATTCCTTGAAGACACTCATGATCAAAATCAATTTCAACGAGGAATGTTTTTGTTGAAGGTTTGTTATTCTTCTCTCTCAGGTTGCGTCCAGGAATTGTGATGATAGGCTATATTTTGCATGCTAAAATCACAGGTCGGCCTTTGTCTGGAAAACATTTACATCTCTTAACACAGCTGGCTCGTCCAACCACTGGCGCAAAACCAACAAGGAAGCAAAGTAGAAAAACAACACGTAGGTTTAGTTACCACTAAAGAGGTCTTTTAGTGTTAAACGTCAAAACAACATGGACCATTTTGGACTTTTTAAAGTAAACTGAGGTTGACTTTAAAGGGACATTTGAATATCAAAAGGAAACAATGTTTGTTTGGACTGTTTTGGTATATGAAACTAAAATAGGACTTGCATAGAGTACATATGAAGTGAATACATACTATGTAATTAAAAGTGAACACCAAATATGTGTTTAGTTTATAATAAACAAGAATTAAAAGCTCATTTAAAAAAAAAAGATCCAGATTTGGATGCAAGGTATTTTTCGCCATTCAAGGACATCAGAAATGTATTTCAGCGATTTAAAATAAAATAAAAATCCTTGAAATAAAAATTTCCACCACAAAGTATGCAGACTTTGTCCAACGTGAACAATAGACCCTTATTGAGCTGAGGTATGTCAAGAGCATGTGATGCCCAGGGAGGTGTGGCCCCTCAGGTGCTCCGTAGAGGTAATACACTCCAACTCTGAGTGACTCATTCTCACACACACCTTAAACATCACGCATGGCACTCTCACACTTTAACTCGTCAACTTCACTTGCCAGCAAACTGTGGAAATACGCTAAAAGAGCACAGCGCTCATTGCAAAAGGATCTCTTTTGAAAAAGCTAATTACTTCAACTGCATTTGAAGAGCTGCTGGATTTTGGACTTTAAAGACAGTGAGTTGTTGTATACAATTGTGTTCTTTCTCCCAGGATTGTGTGCCGGGCTGATCTCTTGTTTTGATTTCCACCACCTGGGATTTAATCAGAGGGAACTTCTTCTAAACTGTGGAAGTACTTACACAGTGCAACAGTCACAGTTCTCTAATATTTTATATTCAGTCTTTTAAGGGACATTTCTGAACCGTTCATGACAATGCCGGTGGTCAAAGTGGAGAAAGACTCTCCAGCAGACAACACCTTCTCTGCCTCCAACCTTCCACTGCAGTCGGAGGAGCAGCCCAGAGGTCGGAGAAGGAAGAGACCTCTGCAGCGAGGGAAACCCCCCTACAGCTACATCGCACTCATTTCCATGGCCATAGCCAACTCCCCGGACCGCAAGCTGACTTTGGGGGGAATCTACAAGTTCATTACAGAGCGTTTCCCCTTCTACAGAGACAATTCCAAGAAATGGCAGAACTCCATCCGTCATAATTTGACTCTCAACGATTGCTTTATCAAGATCCCCAGAGAGCCGGGGCGGCCGGGGAAGGGCAACTACTGGGCCTTGGACCCGAACGCAGAGGACATGTTTGAGAGCGGCAGCTTCCTGAGGCGCAGGAAGAGGTTCAAGCGCTGTGACTTGAGCACTTACACCTCATATGTCCACGAGACACCAGTTTTCTCTCCGGTCCAGATTGCCAGGTCAGCGGCGTACACCAACTCAGTCTACAACAACATGACAGTCAGTCCGGCCTACGGGCAGCAGCTGAGCTCTGCTTACTACCCCTCTTCCTCTCCACCCGGGTTCGGACCTGGTCAGAACCGCATGTTCAGCATCAATAACCTCATAGGACACCAAACTCCAGCCAGCATGCTGGGAGGTCAAGGACCAGAGGTGATGCAGCAGCCCGGCAGGAACTTCAGTACCGAGGGGCTCCCAAACGGATCCAGCGCCTGCAGCCTGGGAGTCCCATCTTTCCAGAGCCAACCATGTGGAGGGTCTGTGTCTTCCCGCTCCTCTACGCACCCCGGGTTCTCCTACTCCGGGCCAAACGGCCACCCGCACCACCACACACACCAGAGCTCGTATGCACAGGGCCACACCCAGGGGTACGCGGCGACGGGCCGCCTCCATTCCTCAGGCCACGGGTCAGTGGAGGCCATGGACCATTACGGCAGGGTGTCCCCAGTCCAGTTGGGCTCTTTCTCCCAGTATAACAGTGCTGCAGGTCCTATCGCCAACACTGGGGGCTATCTGAGACACCCAACGTACCCAGGGAATATGGACAGGTTTGTGTCCGCTATCTGAGCTCCTGAGACTCCAGAGCTGAGCATCTCACGACATCCGAGACTTGAGCAGCACCCAGTGAGCCAGACATTTCTGAACGCAAATGTGATTGTATT
The DNA here is from genome assembly GCF_023055335.1 of Clinocottus analis. NCBI lineage: Eukaryota > Metazoa > Chordata > Actinopteri > Perciformes > Cottidae > Clinocottus > Clinocottus analis. The sequence continues at coordinate 5,247,185 of NW_027175954.1, read as the reverse complement.
TCTTTGTACATGACATTTGTTACAAAGACAAAGCTTTCCACCCTGACACAACTGTGATTCACCACATTAACCCTACAACCCATTTTCTATATTGTTGATGGTAATTTACTTTGAGATACACGCTATGAATTTGGATTTTAAAGTCAAGGCCTCCTCTCAGCATGTGAGTGTAAAGATTGTTGAATATTGTGTGTGTGGTTGCAAGCTTCTTTTTGTGTCATAAATTGAATGTGCAAGTTTAATATTTACATCACAAGTGAGTTTAATGACTTTGAAATATTAGTATAAATTATGCTTCATGGTCGTAGGCTTTGCAATAAGTGGCTTGTATGAAGAACGTCAGATTTAGTACATTTGCATGTAATGTAATGCTTATTCGATTGCCGTTTTTGGAAATAAACAGAATTATTTAGCACTTTGGTTCTTCAAGAATAAAATATTTAAAATATTGATGTATAATTGCTGTTCCAATTTAAGCAAGTGTGCCAAAATATTACACTACAATTGCATTTTTTTATAATGTGGTTTGCCAAAGATTTAATTTATATCAGTTTTATTTGCAATAGTTATAAAAAAAAAACAACACATTTTAAGGGACGAACAGATCAAGACATTTGCCTCCAGGAACCAAAAGAAAGCCCTCACACATCTTTTTCTTTTGTGCCCACGTTGTTTTCTTCAGTGTTTCAGCTCAGCTGGTTTGAAGTGTCGTCTGGAGCCACAGTATTGTCAGTCACCGTGACCGGCCTCAATTATCATGTCCAGACATCAACAACACACTTAGACAGACGCGCAGTTAATCTACCACACAGATCCACTAATCAAGAAAATGAATTGACTTGTAACTCAATATTTCAGCCTATAAAGTGAAGGAGCGGGGGTCCTTCATCTCAACACGAGAGACCACCCTTACAAAAAGTCTGCATATCTGACAAGATGAGACTCGTAAGGAACCGCTTGGTTATCGTGAAAACACTTGATTTTCCTATCAGAAAAGAAGCTTTGCTGATAGATGCGTTGGGGGGTTTCCGAAGTTGAGAGGGTTTTGTCTTGAGTGCCACCAAATCAAATGTGGATCTCTGTGGATTAAATGAGGATTGCAGTAATCAGCAAGTGTCAAATTAAAATTTCAGAAGGACAAGGACATTTGTTAAGACCTGCACTCAAGATAAAAGCGACAAAGCTGATAAGCAACGAAGATTCTTTTGATAAACACCGGCCCGTTATGGTCCAAATGGTAGACTAGAAAGCATTAGGTTGCTATTCACAGCGCCTTTATTAAATACTATTAGCGTTACACGAGCAACATCTAAAACAAAGAGCACAGTCTATTTAGCATACCTGATATATAATAGCAACAGAAAACTACTGTGTATGGTCACATAAAGATATCAACCTATCCACATTGTGAAGATGAACTCATTAGTACATTGAAAACACCTGTGTGAAAAAGCTACTGGTGATTGCTGGACTTTTGTGGGAAAGGTGTTTTTCTTTGCAAATTAAATATAGATACATTTTTGATGACAGACACTGCAGCAACGCAACAGACGGAGGGGACAAATCTTTTGCATTAAGTGGTGGTTTTTTTGCATATTGCTATCACGACCAAGAACCAAGCCCAATCTGAAGGGTGTGTGTGTGTGTGTGTGTGTGGTGTTCCAGGCATTATTACTACTTTAAAACAAACATCTGATGGATCAAATTCAATACTGGGCCAAGGTATTGAACTCAACTGCTTTGGTATACCAATATATTAAATTAAAACCAAACCAGGTGTAGAATGCACAATTTTAACACTCGACAGAAAAAAAGTTATCAGCAAAACTGTGCTTTTTTAAATTATTATTATTTTAATATGTCTTTGAAATAAAAACATAAAAAATAAGGAGCAACAACAATGCATAAGATCATTTTCATTTATTTAATTTATACTAAAAATAGAAACGCATGCAGCGAGGACAAGCTCAAACATTAGACATAAATACAATGAACACAGATGACCATAACAAACAAGTCAGCCTATGTATTCAATAAGCTGTTGGAGTTGGACACTATTCTTCACGACCTCCGGCAAAGACAGCAAAGTCTGCGTGGAGGAAACAAAAACAATCAGTAACTGAAATATTCCTAAATACGTTCAGTATTTATACTATCGTCTGAACAGAAAAAGAAAAGCAAAAGCAATGTATAAAGCATCTCTCACCTCTCGGACTTTGATGAGGATTTTGTTGAGCATCTGAAGCTCATTCTCACTCTTCTGCTGGTTGGTCAGGTGGATCATTTGCTGCGAGACATTACAACATCATGAACACACTGGATTACGTCTCACTTGACACTTCTTCAGCTCTTTAATAACATTAATATATTCCTAATGTATTCTAAGACATTAAACAACGATGCGGGTATGTAGTGAGCAATATCAGTACATCAAGCTGATACTTACGTGTCGTTTTGCTCGGTCAAGGAGTTTAACTCTGGCCTGCTCCGCCTCTTGAAGACTCAGCTTCTGTCGTTCCACCTACAGATGAAACAATCAAAGAAGAGTCCACTCAATCATTTTGAAAAAAAATATTATAACTACACAGCATCTGGCAACTTGCACACTATAAGTGACAGGAACATACCTCTCTCAATAACTGAATCTTCTCTTCCATGAAAAGTGCCGGGTTAGCTGATTGGCTACCAGCTTTTCTCAACTCCTCATGCAGGAATTGAGTCTCCACCTTTGACTCATGGAGAGAACGACGAAGCTCAACCAGCTCCTTTCGCGATGCCTGCGGACATGCAACCAGTAAAAAAACTGTTACATTTGGTCAAGTGGATTGTTTAAAAAAAAAAGGATAGATATGGATTGTGTGGCTTACGTTGCTGTCAATCTTGTGTTTATTTAGAATTTCCTGGGTCTCTTGTATTTCTGCCATCAGCCTTGTCACAGTTTTCTCATCCTATGTAAAGAAACATTTTTAAAAAGGCCCTTATCAGTGCTTCTTCAGCTCAAGATAGTTCCCGTCACTCGGCCCTCTTTTGTAACTCATTTTGAATGTACAGTAGTACCTGAGCTCTCTGCTGCAGCGCCTGATTTCCTTTCTCAAACAGGCTGCTCAGACTGCTGAGTTGGTGCTTCAGCTCAAACACCTCCGCCTCGTGTCTGTTGATTGCGGCCTGCTGCTCCACCTGCAGGCCAGAGCTGGAACAATGCATTAGATCACATTGGATGAGAAGAACTTAGTGTACATGCACCGCCTTATATTTTACATTAAACATTCGCAAAAAAGTTTAAGAAAACCAAAATATTATGAATAATAATATGATAAACTGACAAAAACATGGCAGCGTAATTATTATTATTACATTCATCTCAGAAAGAAACTTTATTAGGAAATAAATCCAGAAATCTTCTTTATATGAACCAACAAGAATTGTATCACTCCATCTGTTACAGATTGTCCATTTCTGTATCAAACCTCTGCCAACGGCACTATAGTATATAGTAAAACAGTCATGTGAAATCAGTTGACGTTGACATGTCATTAATATTTTACATTTCACAAGCAACTAAAAAGATCAATTAATAAATATTAGTCAGAATCTATAAATAGATTCCTGTATATATATAAAAAAAAAGGTTATTCCATTTTACAACACTTACACGGTGTTGCGCAGCTCCTCCACCTGGGCGTCTTTACGCTGCTGCAGCAGCTTAACAGTGCTGGTGAGCTCTGAGACGGTGCTGCCCAAGTCAGCTAACAGCTCCGCCACGCTGCTCTGCTCGTCCTCCCCTGGATTAAACTCCACAGAGTTCAAATTCTTTTTCGGGGTGACGGTTGCAATGCGTGTGAAGGCGCTCGTCGCACTGAACACATTTTCACCCTGTGGCCCCGGTGAGTCTGAGGGGACAGTGAACGACGACTTACATGTTTGATTACCACAGAGTGGACATTTAAGCCACATTTGTAACTTTTAAAGATGTGTATTTAGATGAAGATGCCCAATTTTGGATTTTTCATTAACTAAGATGTTTTCTCTGCAAATCAATAACCATTTCAAAATTACTAAGACATGTTAATTAAAAATACAGCAGGCAATTTTAGCATTATATTATCTGTGGCAATGCTTATTATGCCGGGTAGAAATCTGATCACTTCACCAATAAACAATATAAATAAGTATCATATAATATTGAAGAAAAGGTCATTCACAGCATGAGAATACTGAACACTCTTATCTTTTTTAGGGGGGGGGGGGGCGATCACTTATAATCCTCCGTCACAAAATATTTAAAGCTGTTGAACACACATTCAACCCATGTTCAAGCCATTCAAATCAAACAGCTGCCACAAGAGAATATCTGGGTGTTACTGTCCAAAGACAATTTGCACCATAATAAATACAATATTTATATCAGCTAGACAAACAGAAGTCCACTAAAGACGTACAAGTCGGCGATCAGAGTTTGAACCAGGTTGGGAGGAGGATCATTGAGCATAGTGAGGAGATGCCTATCGAACCTTCAGACTGACCCCCAGTTTACGTTGGCATCAATGTGTCAGAAAGTTGCTAATTGTGTTCAAGGTTAAAAACAAACACAAGCTAATTGACTGGCTGTTTTATAAGCATTAATAAACTGTAAAGTTTCATCCTCGTCTTTGAAAGATCCGAGACAGCCCTTTTCAAAGACATGCTTCTCTTGAAGTCGCATGCAGGGTGAGCTACCGTACCTGATCCAGGAGCTATGTCTGTTGCTGTGTCTGTTACCGCGTCTTCCGCCTTCTCAGCAGTTAATGCAACCATGATACTGTCAACAAAGGAGCTGGAGGGGTGACGACGTTGAGACTCCTTCAGTGGTTCCGACTTCTGAAAACATATAAGCCTCTATGAAAAAAAAAAAAATTCTCCACACTGCATGCTGTATCGATACATGTGTTGAATATCGGCATAGACGCGTATGAAAGGGAGACAAAAGGCAGTGAAATCCGGCAGTCCTTCTGTGTTACCTGGTCATTGAGAGCTTCTTGTAGTCCATTGGTCAGTCCTCGCAGTGTATGATGCAGCAAAGTAATTTCAGTGACCGCCTGCGTCAGTTTCTGGCCGAGCTCAAGCTGGGTTGCATCGGCTCTGGACCTTGTAGTTTCCAACTCCTCCTGCAAACTCCTGTTCTCAAGCCTACATCACACATACGCAGACAGACAAGTTATCATTTAACATACACATAAACACTTTAATTTGTTCAAAACCTAGCACCAGCGTTGTTTAAGTTTAATTATAGATGTATGCACACATAGACACTGAGTGTACCATTTATTTAAATCTATAATTTACTTTTGTTTCATATTTGCTGATACCTACATTATGTATTAAAAAAAAATAAACAAATAAACAAACAATTAAATGAAAAGGTTTTTGACTCAACAGATGCAACCTGCCTCATCTAATCAATATTTATCACTAGCACATTTATATAATAGCAGCATTACATGGGTGTTAACTTAAACCTACTGAAGTTGTCCACATTCTCCTTTTAGGTCCTCACACTGGATGTTCCTCTCCCTGAGGCCCTGCAGGTTGACCCCTACCATACGCTCACTCTCAGCCATCTGCTCCCTCGCTAACTCATTCTCCGCCTGTAAGAACTGACAAACACACACAAAAAAAGAAGTCACATAATAGGATGACAACATCTTAATTGGAAGTCAGTTTCATGTTGGCTCATAGCACAGGTGTAGGAGTAAGAACCACCCCGGGTATATAAACTTGAATCATGTTATGCTTCAGTCTTCTCAGACAATAAAGGTAGTGCGACAGTCCTAATCACAGAAACAGCTCAAGTACTGCGAAGGTAAAAAATATGAATCCCAAAGCTTACCTCGTTCGTCTCTCGCACACCTTTGAGCTGTGTGCAAACGTCCTGCAGCTGCTGGATCTGCGTCTGCTGGAATTGTGAGAGGAGCTGCAGCTGACTGAGCTGCTCCTCCCTTTGAGCCAGGGCCTGACTGACCTCAGACACACACTGCTCCGACTGACCCAGTGACCTCTCCAGGCTGGAAACAAGCAGACAACACATAGGCAGGTGCCACTAGCTGCAGTATGTTATGGATGTGTGGCAGTGAGCAACTTTTCCTCTCTGAGAACAATGTTGGACCATTCTTCTGTCAAAACTAAAGTAATTTTAAATACTATACATGTCTCTTAATATACAGCATACGGACGACCTTTTCACAGCAGGTTTGCTACTTATAAAACTACTTTGACTATTATTTCTATTTAATAGAAAATATTTGAAAAACAGAAGGAAATGTAAATACCCCAAAACATTAATTTGGATGTATTTAGAAACAATTAAGTTAAGAAGAGGTATGGAGACGTCTGTGAAAAGTTTGTTAACAGGAATAAACTGTTCTTAAATTATGTTTGTCATTAATGTGATTTTACTCAATATTTCATATTAAACCATTACAACCTGAAAGTTATTGCATCATCTCTAATGTGTAGATACAAATGAGTCACCACTTACTCATTTGCTCTGTCCTTGGTTATCTGGATGTCCTTCCATGACTGCTGCAACCTGAAATAACATTTTTAAATATTATGATGTATTTCACTGAGTTTTTTTGTATTATTTGTGTATATATAAAAAATGTTCTGTTGCATTTCAGTCGGAGTTTTCTTTTACAGATCATACTTTGTACTCTGATCAGCAAGAGCCTGCTCTAGGAAGGTGGAGGATGCCAAAGTGGAGGAAACTGTGGCAGACAGCTGCGTCACCTTCCTCTCCAGCTGACCCCGCTCTTCCTCTCTTTCTGTTAGCTTCTGACGAAGCACCCCCATTTCTGAAATTCAATGAAAACAAAGATAAGTAAGCAATTGGATAGGCTGATAAAGAAGAAAAGATTGTGTTTTTTTTACAGTTTACCAAGAGGAGAAATTAAACAAAGTAGGTTTTTACCTGATGTCAGAATTGTCACCTGCAGATTTAAATCACTAATCTGTTCTGTGGCAGTTTGCAGATTCATATTAGCTTCTTTAAATTCCTCTTCAATCTGTTGGGTACAAATTCATTTAAAAGCATTAGAAATCATCTAAATGAGCTGCAGAAAATCTTAGTTTAAAGATATAGTGCCTTTGAGACAAGTAGAGTTGCAAGGCAGTGAGTGTCCACGTTAACATGAAGACATTATCGTCATGGACCTGCTCTCTCTCGTCCTCAGCTTGGTCTTTTGCAGCAAGATGTTCGTCCCTCTCCCTCAAAGCAGAAGCTGCCTTTTCATTCAGCTGCAGAAGCATGGGAGCGGTTTTCAGTAGAAGGGCTCTGACTGTGCGGAGCTGTGATAAGAGCACACAAAAGCATCAGACATCGAAAAGAAATGGTGCAAAAATGTAAACGTCACATAAAAGCGCAAAATGATATGAAGGTACAATTGTGTCATTAATACAATTTAGATAAAATTTCAATTCAAACTAAATAGTTCGAAATACTGTTGATGCTGTTATTAATACTTCGTCATATTGTTTGCCCATTTCTGCTCACTTAGAGGAATTGCTACATACTGTGTGTGTGATTGCATTGTTATTTTCCAACAGTATATTATTATCTTAAAAGACATATTAAAACATACTTCTTTCATCAAAGTACTTTGTTCATCCATGGTTGTGGACAGAACATCAGAAGCAGAGTTCAGAATTTCAGTGTAGGCCTGGTTTAATGCAACCTGCACGAGTAAGAGAAAGAATATGAATTAAAAACTCAGATGAATGTTAGGCTGAATGTTTGCCGGTTTTCTGTACCTGTTCCGGATAGGTCTGGTTTAGGGCAGCTGACAGTTCTTGCTGAGACCCCAACATCCTCTCCAGCTCAATGATTTCGGTGGTACAGTGCGTCCTCAGCTGTTCCATCACACTGAAGGCCTGGAAGCAGACAACCAGACAGACAGACAGACAGACATCAAGCCCCTAGAATAACAAATGCTACAAAAGAATTGTAAAAAATCCAACAGCATATTGCTGGAAATAAAGATTTTTAAAAAAAAAGGAAATTAAATGAGTTCAAATAGTCCCTAGAACTATTTCTGTACATGTTTTTAGGTCCACCAGAGACAACCAAGACCTCTGATGCATGAAGTGTTACATTTGAAGAGGCCTGTGATGTATTTTATATTTGTTTATAACCCATTTGTGCTGAAAGACTATATTTAGTACGATATGGAAAATGTTACTTGTTCCAAAGATTTAAAATCTGGTAAAGACATACCGTGGGCATGTAACATTGTGTTTATAAATTATTTTTTTACACTGCATATGTGTGCATATCTTCAATATTTATAGATACCAAATATTTGATCGTGCACCTTGTAGTTCCTGAGATGCAGCAATTTATTCAAAATTTGCTCCAAACGCAACAGAACACCATAATTATTTCAACTTATCTTTTTCACAACAAAAATCATGAGAAAGTATAAACTTTCTTTTATGGCATTATCAAAACAGGAGATATAAATTGCCTAAAATGGAGCCACTTGAACCAGGATTGGAATAATCATGAAGCAAGAGACAAAACACATTAAACTACTTAAGTCACATTGATGAATTATGAATGAAAGGGATTTGGCCCTGTGCTTACCGCCTCCTTGGCTGTGAAGGCGTCCTTCATCTGTATCCTCATGTCATCTCTTTGGTGAAAAGCATCTTTTACCTTCTGCATCAATGTTGTGTGGGTCTCCTTTGTTTTCTCCAATACAGACTTCATCTGACCGTACTAAACAGAAAGAAAATACACTTAAATTATTTTTTTCCCACTGGATATTTACACAGAAGCATGAACGACATGTTTACATACATGTAAAACAAGGCTTTGATGGTCCTCTCTGACAACGGCTCCTACTTGCTTCATGGTAGAGAGAGCAGCATCCGTGTCGTAACTCAAAGAAGTCTATTGGGACAAATGTAAACTGGTATTAAAGTGCAAAACCAGCAGTGTCAATTCCTTATTTTCTTATACAATAATGTAAATTGTTACAAAAGCGTGAGTCATAGCCTGTAATGTAAAACTATTTTGCACATAGATGAACACATGTTTTGCAACATTTTTTAAGTCTCACCATGGTGCCCCTCGTGTCCTGCATACGCTGGATGAGGTTCTGCAGAGAACTTCCATTCAACTCCAAATCACCAATCCTGCTCAGAGCCTCCAAATATAGGTCTCTGTACATTGTGGTCTATGCAAAATAAATAATCAATTAAAAACAAAGATTCTGCATGAACTAAATGATATCAGATATCTTCATAGCAAAATTTAAAAAAACCCTACAAAGTACAAACTTTTAATGGTTTACATCTCCATTGTCAGCCACTTAAAAGATGTATGAATGTTTTCTCACCTGACTGAGTTCAGAGTGGTCTGTCTGCACTAGTTTCTCCCTGAGGTCTGAAGGTGCAGAGCCTGCAGAAGGACATCCTTTAACCCTGGATGCATCTAATTGCTGAACAAGAGCCTCCACCATGATCATGCTAGACCTTAACCTCTGCTCCAGCTCTTGTCTGGGAAGACACTCTAGGCTGCCTGGTGGTAGGCTGAGAGCACATCAACAGAAGGAACCCGTGAGAGGTGGACACAAAAACAGATATCTAATTTAACCATATTCAGAGAACATTTAAAAATAAACTAGTCTCGAGTCAACACTTACTTCCACAGGAGAGGATCCGTTAGAGTGCAGGAATCAACAACAAAGATATTCCTCTTTCTCTCAAATTGGCCAGATGTATTGACGCTGTGGTCTACCCACTTAACAGGAGTGGTGCCCACACAGACACTGTGGGAAGTAGCTTTTGCCGATGGGACAATGACGGCAGCAGAAGGCAGAACGGGAGCGGAGACGGCAGCAGGAGCCATCTTTCCTGATGCCAAAAAAAGAAACTCTGCCATCTGCCGAAGCTGCTGCTGAAGGGGACCATCTGGAATCAAAGGTATATCCAAAACCGGCTTCTCCACTTCAGGATCAGGCACTACACAAGGCTCTGCCACCACATCCCTAACTGGCTCTGACTGAGGCTTGCAACCTAATGCTGTAGAGTTAAACAGAGGTCGTGGCATGGGGCTCTCCAGTTGCTCTGCCCATAACACAGCGGGGTCGACGTTAAACGGAGCCAACAGGCTCTTTTCCCCCTCGAGAGCATAATTGTCCAGAGCAGGAGCCCTAAAAGCCTTTAATAAAGCGAGCGAGGCTCTACGAGCAACAGGACTGAGGAAGCCGAACTGAAAAGCTGACGCTACTGAGGGACACTCTGACAGCACTTTCAAAACACCAGGGAGGTTTTCTGCTTGAGGTGTTTCTGCAGAGTTGCAAAGAACAGGTTGACTTCCAGATAAACCCAGAGCACTGTCCATTTCCTCCTTAGATTCACTGCTGATTTGTACTTGAGATACATGTTCCACATGCACTTCAACAGGTTTAGGGGTCTCTGCTGAAGTCGCAAGATGGCAGCTGTCAGAAGACTCTGTTCTATGAGACATTTCCTGCATTTGACAGATCACAGATTCATCATCCAACGCCTTTAAAGATGTGTTAGGCAGTGAAGATGTACTGATATCTGGTGGATCAGTATCGACGATAACTTCTTTGTTTTCCACATGGCTGTTAAGTTGTGAGTAGTCATCTTCAATGTGTTCCCACGTAACAGAAGTAGGTGCACTGTTGTCATCAAGGGGCTGGCAGATCACAGCCAGTTCGTCAGGCAGGGGTGACGTCTTCTGAGACAAGCCGGCGGCTAGTTCAACATGACTTACGGCACTGCTGAAAGAGCTGCATGTAATGCCCTCTTGTCTGCCAGTCTGGCTATCAGGTCCCAACAAGCACATCGGTTTAACCTTCTCCTCAACATCAAGGCCGACTGATAATGGTTCCCCCAATGGGTCATTTTCCATTTTACAGTAATGGTGATCTAAATGATCATTGCCTTCTTTCCAATCTTGGTCACTCGCAAACATGCTTGGATCAATACCATAATTGTATGACCCACCACAGGTCGCAGTTTGATCAGCTGGTAGAGGAACAGCCTCATCTGCCAATGTGGTGCCGTCTGAAATTTCAATCACACCTCCAGTGCAGTTGAATGATTTGAAGGTTACATCACTTAGTCCATCAGAAGACTTTTCACAGCCTTTTGTGGTCTCAGAGGTGGTGGTGAAGGCACAAACAACATCTTCACTGCTAAAGTAGGGATGATCTGCATGTTCCACTTGACTTAGTTGGCTACAGTCAGAGAGATATGTTAAATTCACACTGTTCTCTTGTAATGGCTCAACCAGCTGTGCCTTAGAAAGAGGAATGGTCTCATCTTGTAGTCCGGTGACATCTAAAACTTCCACTTCACCGCCATCACAAACAAAGGATTTCCAAGTGACATCTTTCTTTCCACAGTAGTCATCAGGAAAATCGCTGAAATCTTGGGTGACTTGTCGATCATCCAAGTCTCCAGAAGACAGTGTAGCGTTTGAGATTTCACAGACACGTGCTGCGTCAATGTCAACCAAGGAGGCCTCTATCCTCTCAGGGTTGTAATAGGGGTGTTCATTGTGGTCACTGCAGGATTGAACTGGTGTACTGTCAGAGATGAGTGTATCTGTTATGTCATGCATGTTGATCACAGCCTGATCCTTAGGTAAAACAATACTCTCTTCTGCCAACACCAAGAAGCCTGGAATCTCAACCTCCCCACCAGGACAGATGATGGATTTAAATGTGACATCTCCAAGTCCACAGGCTTCCACATCATTGATTTGATCCACTTTGGTGGATGAACGAGATTGCAAATTGGCTTCAGGGTTACAGATAGGAACATCAGCCTGTTGATTAAAATAATGTAGGTAAGAGAACGTATTTTTTAAAACATTGAAACCAACAGCAGCCTTTTTAAGTATGATCTTACCTTTGTTGGTTTCACATCATTAGCACAGAGCCTTGATTTAGAGTTGAACCTTGATAATGGAGTTGACAGCATTTCATTCTGCACACTTCTCAGCGGGGTACGCTCCACACGTATGCCTGGAGGCTAACATAAAAATACATAAAAGTATTATTAGCTTGTTCTGTTCTTCAGTATTCAACAAGAAATTGAGCACAAAAACAACAAAAGTCTTACCAAGCCTTCCCCACTAAAACTTGACTTCCTGGAAGACATCACTCTGGAGTGCTGGGACACTTTATACAACTTCAAAGGACGACAAAGACATTGGTGATTGGTAATAAACGTACTTAAAATGTTAATGACACAGCTTTGTGGACACGAACGTTAAGTCCGTTTCTACAGAGAAAACACAATAACCAGCGAGCTAAGAAGCTATAACGTCACGCTACGTGACGTTACAGAGCAACGGAACAGAAATACCTTTAGGCTCACTAACTAGCTCTTTTATGCGCGTTAATAACTTAACAAACGTATCCAGTTGGGCTGTATGATGTAACGTAGCACTTGAGTATCATGTAATGTATTGCTAAGAGTAATCTTAGCAAGGGCGTTGGGCTAGCAAACCTCTTGTTTAAGAAAGCGTTACCGAAGTCGTTAGCTAGTAAAGATAAGTTACGGCATCGGCAGCTAACGGACATTTTAAGACAAACAAATAATGACTTATGAACTGTGAACTCGATTTATACACATTACCTTCCAACGTCTATCAGCTACCAACTTTAAGCAAATCCGGTAAACAAACGCTGAGCGTCGAGATGCTGCAGTCAAACCGCGTTTCATTCAAAACACAAATGTCAGCTCTGGTATTGGTTCATTTCTTCTTCTATTGTTGTGTGACGCTAGTGGGTGACGTACCGCGCCCTGCCGCACAGTGTTGCCCCCAACAGCACGTTATTATCATTACTCCATGGGGATTTCTCCTCATGCCCTAAAATCTATAATTTTAATCTTAAATGTTACCTTTTAATTATAGACAGGCAACGTTTTTCTTCACACTCTTATTTGTCACTGCTATCAACGTCTCTCATCAAAATACTTAAATACATTTGAACTGCTAATCTGCAGTGAAAAAAATATTTTACCAGTTAATTAATTAAACCTCAATTTGTGTAATTATTCCTTAAGTGCTGGGTTTGACATTTGTTTTTTCACCCCATATTTCACAAAGATAAGCAACAATATTGTTGTCTGTTACCTTTAATTCAGCCAAACTGATGCTTTGAAAATGATTTGCCTAGTAATTTCAATATTTGTTTTGAAGATTTAAATGCATGCATCCAACAGCTTAAGCATAAATGTTTCCTTTATCCTTTCGCCACCACTCTCTTCCTCTATCCACCACAGTATAAAAATACACAAAATACACCACAGTAAAGCCATAACTGGAGAGAGATGTAAAGTCACTGTTGTTATGAGCAGTTATATCAGCCATAAACTACTAGAAGAAATTTTAAAAAGTAAATTTGCCCGATCATTCGATTGTGTAGAAAACCAGACATTAAAAAGACATGAAAATGGAAATATGTTTATTGTTAGGAGCTTTTCAAAGATGTTCAACCTACCTGCAATAACCTCTTCTGATTCTGAAATAAACTTTACACCAGTGCAGAGGAAGTCTTAACCGAAGGTAAACGTGCAAACAATATCATGAAGCTCCATGGAAGAAGTGGGCAAACCAGTCAATACTTCATGAGAGGAACTTATATAATTTACTACATTCGTACTATCAAACCTAATTTGACCTGGAGTACATACAATCGTTTCAGCACTATTGTGTACAACAAGCCTAAAAAAAGCATGTGTTATAATATATATATATATATATATATATATATATATATATATATATATATATATATATATATATATATATATATATATATATATATATATATATATGTATATATTTTAAATGCATCTTGGCTTTAATATATTTACATTTTATACAGTTGGAATTATTTTACCACTTAAACATTTGTCAGTATAGAAATTACCTGGAAATGTTGATTTGAGGCACATTTGAGAGGCTCTGTTTTTGTTTCTCAACAAACATGAAAACTGAGTCTTTCCAGCTCTGAAGCTCTCCGTGGAAGGGGTTCTCACAATGAAGCGATGTGTTGCTCAACAGGTCGGACCTGCAGTACCTCAGCAAAGCTTTGTCCAAACCAGCAGGTAATGTCAGCCGTGTCCAGGGTGAAGAAGAAGAGTCTGTCTCTGCAGCGTGTTCTCCTGTAGACTGAACGAGGGTCTGCCGACAGCACCCCTCTGATAGCTGCAGCAGCTTCCTCTGGACTGCGAAGAAACTTGAACCTGGGTCTGTCACTTTCAGAGGGCCCTGTGTGACATGTAGGTTGGTGGTTTTTTGTTTGTTTTTTTCCTCCAATGGCAGCACTTTGTTATCACACGAATCATCATGCATCCATTATTGTTGAATATTAATCCTGCACGCTGTATACTGTATATAGACATATGAGGTTATACCATACAGAACCACACACTTCTAACCTTTTTTTTAATCAACATACTACTTCAATTATTGTTGATAATGTTGATAGTTTTGTTCAGTTTGTTGTCATTGATTTCAGCTGTATGTCTATTTCTATTTTCCTGTAAATTTATGTCTGTAAGGAGATTGAGCGCAACCTAAAAAACGGGCAAAATTCTATATGTGTGAACAAGCTTGGCCAATGAAACTGATTCTGAAGGACTGTTTTCATATTCATCTCTTTCACAACAGCATCCTCTTGTGGATAGAAACACAACGCCACCCTTTTATCTTGTAATGTGGTTTACCTGACAGGTGTGGGGGAAGGAAGTCTGCCAACTCCCTCTCAGCCTGCGGAGTGAAGCGCACCTCCAAGCTGCTAACAGGAGGCTCTCTGATCCAGCCAGCGATGGCGCTGTGGGCCTCCTCGCCATAGCAAGGGTGGTCCACAGTCACATCTGGTGCTTCGGCTTTGGGAGAGTCTGAAACTTGATCCTGTCTTGAACGACTCAGCTGGCAAAGGTCCCGTTGGGTCGCATAGGCCTTGACCTCCTCCAGCACATCACGGAGGTCATTGTGGAGCGAAAACTGAGCACTGACGGATTGAGATGAATCTGTGACTGAAATATCAGCTTCTGATTTGTCTCTTGAGAGGAAACCACAAAAGTCCTCATCGTCATCACTTCTTTCACTTTTAAGGCCTGACTGATCATCAGAGTCTTTTTGGAGTTTTAATATATCTACGGCATCATCTGAGTTCATCCTGGAGTCTGGGTTGTCGTACTCTGGGATGTAGGGTTTGATGTCCAGGACTGGGGTTCCAGCGATCATGTCAATGTTTGAAAGATGTATTGTGTCTCCTAGAAATTAAAAGGTGGGGCAGCATTAGTTTCTATCAAGCAACATGTTTCTGTGGATGAGGATAAATTTGACAGCAGAACATTTAGACTTCTAGTTTATTTAAATAAAGCGCAAGCAGGAACATATATGTTTTGTCCATTGGTAGTCTAGCATTAAGAGTTTCAAAAAAGTGTTTACACAATCTGTACAAAGGTGCTCACAAAGACACAAACAAAGCATTTTGCACACAATCCACAATTGAAGACGTTTTTGTCAATCACACTCACCGTCTATTTTATCAAGTCTAGCTAGAGTCAGGCCCAATGCATTTGGTCGATGGGGACTGCGTGTCGAGTACACACCGACTCTCTGACCGTTGAGCCTCGGAGGCTTCACTTTGGCTTTGTAACTCAAGTGCCCATTTTTGTGAAAGAGAAAGATGATCCTGAAGAGACCACATGGGGAAAACACACATATGACATGAAATAAACAGTAGACGCAAAAGGTCAACAGCATTAGACTCAAATGGCTTCAATAAAATGCATTTTAACAAGTTTGCTTTAGTGCAATCAAATCATAAAATGGAATGCATTGGTAGACTCTTAAAATCAACTGTATCTTTAAGTCCTGAAGGTCAAAATGAAAAAAAGTGTCCAGACACACTTCAAAAACGCACATTCAACTAATTTAATTTACAGCACTTTAATAATGTGATAATCTGAACGTTCCTTTTGAGTCATTGTCAGTGGAATAAAAAACATTGCTATAAATCCAGCAGCAATATTTATTTTCTGTAATAACAACCCCAAACCATGCACTGGACTTTGAAAGATATACTGTATAAAAACGCAGTACACCAACTGACCGAGACCTACCAGACATGGGAGTATTGCTCCAGACCCACCAGAGCATGCTCGGGGTTATTGAAGACACTCTGCTGGATGCGCAGTTCGGCCCTTGAGGGGCCACAAATGGTGGGCTGTCTGGGTGTCCCATTCTTCACAGAGAAACAGGAAGTGATGTAACCAATTGGGACTGTCTGGATATTTCCTGGAGTGTTGCAGAGATAACAACATTGTTCACATTTTTTAAATTGTGTAATACATATGCATCTTTTTCACTGCTTGTTATGTATAAGTAACCATACATTTATTGAATGTGTGTGTTTTTTTCTCCACTTTTAGTATGATTGAACTGCATAAATACATCTCATTCTTTAACTTTAAACAACTCACCAAGAAGCAACCTTATTTTTTTTTTCTTGCAATTTACATATTTAGAATTTTGGATATCTCTTTATTGATGTTTGTATACTTGCATCTTTACTTATACTTCATATTTGCACTCTTTTCTGCTTTGCATTACAACTGCAGCCCCACTTTTCATTCCAATTGTATTTTAATGTTGAAACCGCAAAATCCAATAACTGTCAAAAAATCAATACGATGTGCTGCATTTTCAATCGCTGCAAATGTAATATTTTATTCTAACAAAAAAAGCAAATTCATGTTGCTAGTAACCAAGATCATCATAGTGTATTAATCAATTAATGCCAATAATACCAGACAGATTAATACATAATGACAAAACACATACATGTATACACACATTTCTATTTTACAATCAAAACTACAATGTACCCAAAAAAAAATCCTTTGGGATGAAGCAAGTTGTAATGCTTCTTATCTTACATGATGAGATTCAGTAGTATAAAGTAGATGCGTTAATAAAGTAGAAAATATTGTAAACAAAATAATCTTTCTTTACATTACTATTGTGGCTGACGTCACAGTTAGACTAATAGTAATTACCTTGCTCTAATGCGGCCCGCGGTGATGCTGCTGGTGAAGACGGTGGCGGTGTCTGGTCTTTATCAGGTTCACAGAGGCCAATCTTGGACACAGCAGACTGAATGGATACCAGATGTTTGCGATGACCTCGAACCGCACTGTCCAACATCTGCCTGTCAAAGAAGATGCACGTAAATACCATGTCAAAATAAGTGCAAATATACGATGCAATGAATGGCTCGTGAGTAAAGAAACACAAGGACATGCAATACAACTTCATGTCTGAAGACAAAGTGACGGTGTAAATCAACAACACGTCAAAACGTTTACGTAAAGAGAGGTACAGCTGTTAGAAAGGTGAATGGTTCATTCCTCTCGACACCGACCTCAAGTTCTTCATTTCCTTTCTCATGACAGAAATCTGCTGATTCAGTTTGTTAATATGTTCGCCGCAGCAGTCACACCGAGGACTCATCTTACTGACACAAAGGATGATACAAATAACTGACTCTGCGGAATAAGTTAGCTTTTAGCTAACTGGTTAAACGGCAACAAACCACGGACGAAACACGTGGGAGTCTCTCAATGCGGAAGCACGAGTTTGACTTCCGGTTGGCTAAGCAGGCGTCTGAGCGCCCAGGTGTCAACACAACTAATCTAAGCAGGGGGACTTTATCTTTCGATACCTTATTGTGTATATTGTACATTGTAAGTTGTAACGTTCATGTAGGTAGAAAACTCGACTTGCATCCGATACATATAGATTACGTATGAATGTTGCAGAAGTAATAACATTTGAATCAGTTTTGCAGCCCACGTTACATGTTTGATTATGCTTTATTTATTTTACAGCACAGTATTTTATTTAATGAAATAATACGCAAATATAGCAGTTTCATCAAATATAGCCAACATTGCTAAATAAACATCACATGCTGGAATGACTGCATGTTTTATATCAGCAGAGGGCAACCAAGAGTAATGTCACCCGCCACGTTTTCTTCTCTTTTTTTCATTAAGCTTTATTTATGAATACAGACTGAATAGTTGACAGATAATCGTACAATATACAGTCAATGGTATTTAAATTCTACATTTTGGACAGAACTATTGTCCTGCTCTTATCCGACACCTTTTCGCTCTACAGATAAACTATATATAAAGAATAAGATCATCCGATAATGAAGTGTATTACAATTGTTAAAATTGGCTCGACCTTGCCAGCAAAACATTCCAATTTTGCTTACATAGTAATGCACCTATAATGATAAAATACTAAAATTCATTATTATGTATAATACAATTACGCTGCTGTATAATGAACACTTTTATTTTTAATGCTTTGAATACATTTTTGATCATCATTTTCATTTTTAATGCAGGACTTTCAGTTCTAATGGAGCATTTTTATATTATGGTTTAGTAACTGTGGTTATACCAGCCAAATAATTAATATACTATGTTCACACTGTAAGCAATAAATAAATATACTTTTTAATAGATCAATCAGGGAAAGTATTGGATGTTTGTATTTTATCAGAGTAAAATTTGGACATAATTGAAAAACAAAATACAAAAACTCCAATAAAACCTATTGTATCAATGTATCATTGAACATATATTTCTAATAATAAAGACAAGTATGACCACATTCAGATTACTATAAGCAGGTATTTTATTAGCAACTTTTTACACAATTCTATAATCACATAATTACAAAACACATCATCCCAATAATGTATACAATTCAGTCGTAATTGAAAGCAGGCAAAATTTGCTTTTTACTGAATGCAAAATACAAAATGAAATTCATGAGTTTTGCAGTGAAGAACAAAACAGAATAAATAAGCATACATGTTAGTTTTGAATTGATACATTTGTCAAAAAAGCAAAGCAAATGCTTAGTATGTTTGTTCTCTTTAACCAACAGGATGCACCTGAACCAAATAATACTTTGACACAAACTGTGATCGGAAAAGAAGAAAGTCTGAGCCGAAAAATGTGTTTTAGAAAATTAGAACAAATTATCTGGGAAATATTTTTGTGGAGGAGGCGTTGGGGACAGAGTTGGAATTGAGAACATTTTGTTTTGCTCAGGTACGTTGTTCGACGATGCCCCAATCAAATCTAGAAAAAACAAACAAGAAAAGAATTAATATCAAGACGAATAATGACAAATATTTTCCACACCATTCGTTCTCCTTGCAGTCGAACTCTCCTCTTTAATACCTTCATTGGGTGTTTTGTCTTGAGTTGATGTGACGTCCTCCTCATCAGCACCCAGGTCCCTAATCAGGACCTGGTCAAGGGCCTCCCTGCATTGTGACTCTGTGAAGATGGTCTCCTCCTGCAAAGGAGCTGCAGCAGCAGCAGCAGAAGCTTGAGTCAGGATTGGAACAACATCTGGAGCTGCAGCTGAATCTGGAAAAGGGACTGGAGCCATATCTGGAACTTTGACGGGAGATGGAACAAGAGCTGAGAGTGAAAAAGGGTCTGGAGTCGGCTTAACTGACGCTGGAGAAGTCAGAGTAGGAGCAAAGATGGAGGTTTGGATGGATTGAAACAGTGGCCGAGGTACAGGGGCAGCGGGGACAGATGAAGGTTGTGATTCCACATCAAATAAAGGGGATAGAGAGCTTGGTGTTTGATCTGGGATGATCTCTGCAGGTTCAGGGACCACCAACGCAGGAGCTTCTTGAGGCACTGCTTCCTCCTGAATGGTAGAGATCTCCGGCGTGGGCTCGTTCTTCTTGGGCCTCCCTCTCCTCTTTATGCTACTCTCTGGCCTGGGTTTTTTCCTCTGGCTCTGAACCCTGAATGAGTACAACAAATGCAATCAACCTCATAACAGTGGGCATTGATACAGCTTTTTGCGATACTTTTGCACAGCTAATAGTACAAAGTCCTTGACCTGAATCTGGGGCGTCAATAGAAACACAAGAGTAACCTTTAGTTTACTCTTGCGCCATATTCCATATAAAGCAGAGGAGTGATAAGCAGCTCGAGAGCTGATAACGATTTAACCGTACATTGTGAAGTAGAGTGTTGTATAGAAGCAAGTTTGGTTAATAAAGCCTTATTTGACAATTCTGATGCTAAACTTTCTATTTGTACTCTACATGGTTATGGGGTTACACTGTAGATATTGTCTGCACTGCAAAACCTATGATGGTTACTCCAAATGAAGATAGCTGTAAACATAGGTCACTGCACTAACATTGGCTAATCCTTTCTTCGAATTTACCCAAAAACCCACTGGTTAGTCTCCTTTTCTTCTGCTTCTGCTTTTCTTTTCCTGATAAGATTCCTGTCCCTCAAACGACGATGGATCCCCCCTACGAAACAGAGAAACCAAAGAGCAGTACTTTTTACACACGACCAGCAAATGTGTAAGGTGACTGCTGGTGTAGAAAGCTGTGGTTCTGAAAAAAAAAATCTTCTAGCTTCACTTGGGCAAGTGATTGACTAAAACATTTCCACACTTGGGTTTGAAACACAGAAAGATTGTTAACAGTAACAGTAGCTGAGTTGTTGATTAAAGTATTTCTGTCTGAGTTGACCAAAAGATATCACACCGTATGCAAATGAATACCCGGCTTACTCAACTGTGGAAATACTGAAATAGGCCTACTTCATTTTTTTTTTTTTAAAGAAGAGAAGTAAATCTTAAAAGTTACCTTGGTCCTCATTTGAATGTTGATATTCCAACTCTGGTTTCTCTTGCTGCAACGTCTCCTCCATTCTGCGTCCCGCTATGAATGAATTCAAATCTTTGAAGGCGCCGAAAAGAGGACAGAATAACTTCTGACTGTTTTCTTTTCCCACCCCTAAATGAATTATCTGGTTAACCATTACCATAGTGCTGGAAGAGGTCTTGCCTCTTTGGTCTTATCGTATTTTAAAAGCTGGAGGAGTTGGCACAGCATTGAGAGAGAGAGAGAGAGAGAGAGAGAGAGAGAGAGAGAGAGAGAGAGAGAGAGAGAGAGAGAGAGAGAGAGAGAGAGAGAGAGAGAGAGAGAGAGAGAGAGAGAGAGAGAGAGAGAGAGAGAGAGAGAGAGAGAGAGAGAGAGAGAGAGAGAGAGAGAGAGAGAGAGAAAAGTGACTGGAGCAAGTGAGGGCAGTGTGTGATAGGGATAACTTATGTATGAGATGAAGGGGGAAATAATAAAGTATTTATCTTATTAGACTTAAATGTTGTCTTAATTAAACCAGTAAACTAATAGGAAAATAAAAATATTCTGTTTTACATGCATGTGTATATGCAAGCCAGCAGCTGATAGTGAAGCTGAAATGTCATTGTTGCTTAGCAATGGCAGAAATATGCTTTGACTGAATTTATATGAACAATTATTCATTGTCTAAATTACCAAATATCGTTGGCAGGCACAACACAGTTCTACAGTTAAATTAAGTTCTGAATAAGAAATAAATGAGCCGATATTTCAAATCCCTGTGTTTTTTTTTGCCTGAATAACAATAATTACCAATTAACATACTAAAAACTGTCTTTGTTGAATGAAGCAATATGTAATAAAGTACTCTGGGTAGGTTGCTGTGTTGCAAAGCCATCAGACAGCCTGAGACCCAGCAAGAAATCGTGTCTTCAACCGGAGTGGAGGCATACCCATCTTATCTCACAGATGGAGAGCTGCTCAGTTGGGGCGTGTTCTCAATCTTCTCCGAGCACATTGATGTGTGTGTTTGAGCCACTCAGAAAAAGAAGCTGTCCAGCAGAGTAAATAACACTGAACTGCCAATTGCCTCCAGCACTGTAGGGGAAATGTTGAGGGTCTCTCAGTTAAACTCAAGGAGCTTCTTGCGATGCACACTCAATTCCGAAAATTACAGCAAGAGAACTATGTTTAAATCTTGAACTATACCATCTGTTTTGTGCAGTCTTTATGGATGAACTTATCTGACTGCAGACAAGTTGGAAGACCATACAATGCCAAGTATTATAACCTCCTTCTCTGGGATACACTGACTGAGATGAACAAACTGTCCCATTGTTATAGTCAAACAGACACTGACACAGACACACACAGACATTTAAACTACCTTGAACATTGAGCAGCACCTTCAGTATCAAGGTCAACTGCCAGCTGCATTAAAAAGACCACAAGCTGCAGTTAAGGCTCCAGCTGGTGACAGACACAAGACTGGACTGCTTCCATGCACATATTTACAATTGACAGATTATTATCAGCATTACTGCTACAACCACACGCAGTAAAGGCCGTCACTCACACAGCCCTAATGTTGCACAATGCAATTTATTAGAACAACATCAAAGTAGATAACACAGTGCCATCTTCTGGTGTACATTTTCTACTATACTAAACATTGATTTATATACACATATATTATTAACACATAACTTGAACAAGGCCAAAGGCTATTTGGATAATGTAGACATAGTGAATGTACAGCATTGTAGCCTGGATCCATGTTTATTTGTGTGAAATCTTTACTATTCTAAACAACCTTAAAATAATATTAATAGTTTTACCATAAGGAAGAGTATAATTAGTGATTCATATTTCAATATATAAAGGGCAACACCTCCTACTCAGTAGACTTCTACTTGAGGGCTCTGGTGTCTCAGGAAGTAAAGGGGGGTGAGGTTTGAGGGGGTTGCCCTACTCTCCATGTGCATATACAATGCTCTCTTTACTGCAAACCAAACACACCCCTCCTTTCTCGCAGTGTGTCCAAACGTTAAAGGAATCTGGCATTTATAAACCAAAAGCACCACACCATTTATCCATTCTGTACTTTATTGATCAAAATGGTCACAGGGATCATGAATTCACCATCGTCTGGGCTACATTTACAATTATGCATGTGACAAACAAAGGAAGGCAACAGGTTTCTAATAATACTAATCAAAACGCGATTTGTTTATGTTAATACATTCGCTTCATTTACTCATTCGATGTGAAACCATAACAATATAACGCTTAATACATGAAACGTGGGGATGTTTTCAAGCTACGAACCCATAAGTTAGGCAGATAAACAAAGTTGACCATATGACCTACTTTATCGACGTCTAATTGGTTGAATGGTATTCTCCGTACACTGTACCCATAATGCGGACTGCGTTCATGTAATAAAACCGACTTTACAGACAAAAACGCTCTGGACTTCACTAAACATAGTACAGCACTTTCCTTGCAGAAATAAATTGCACCATAGCACTGTTTCGGGGCAGCGTCATGTTTTGTGACTGCAATGCCTTTATAGGGGCGATGGGCGTTTCTGGACGTAGATGGCGCTGTTGAGCATATATTTTGTTTCAGTCCCGTTTCCCTCCATGGTTTCTCCTCTCTCCGACTAACTTAGCGTTTGGCTCAGTTCATTATACAGTCCTATATTCTCCCTCCATTAGGGCATCTCTGCCTTTGGACTGAAGATCCCACCAAAACCCAAGAGAGAAAAGTTTTACTTTCATAGGGCAAGATGGACATGAAAAAGAGGATCCACTTGGAGCTAAGAAACAGGACACCGTCTGATGTGAGTCGTGCTTTTTAAAAACCAACCCTTAGTTTTCTGGCTAGCCTCGCTAGCCTGCTTGCTACTTTTTTTTTGCTTTGCGAGTGACCTGTGTGGCTAACGTAATGGTGACCACATGGGTTTTTGATGAAATGTTTCTGCTTTATAATGGGGCGGAAAACACTCGCACAACAAGCTTAATCCTTGATACGGCTCTGGATTGGGCGTATAGGGGCAATGAGAGGAGAAAAGCTACAACGTTATTCAATCGTTACTTTGAAACGGCGATTCCTCAGCTCGCTGGCATTATTGCAGTGCTTTAACCGTTTCGCAGCCTCCTTGGCCAGCGGTGCACACACACACGATCCGACTGGACTCGCACAATTAGTAAACTTCTTTTTTACGCTGATATATTAGCAAATGTGCATCCTGCGCCGCGGTCGGCATTCACAGAGCGGTAAATTTTATACCCTGGGAGCCATGTTTGCTGCTAGCATAACTGCTAAAATGGGGCGCTTTTTTGTTACAAATGCTCTTTACAACTCCCAAGACGTCCGTGACTAAAAAAAAACAAAATGAGTTTTTGTTGCATGTGAAGCGGGCCATCGGTGATCACGAGTTATGAAAATGTATGTAGAGTACGTTAATATCAAATGGCCAGATTCAGCAGCGACAACAAAAAAAAACAGTCACTTGATTCACGAGTCATCCATACCTTGACCACTTAACGTTAAGCCCCTGTTACAATCACCAAAGCCAGTTGATATTTACACAATCTAGAAAATAGCCTCCTATGTCGTGTGATCGCTGCTTGTCTAAAGCCACGTTTAAGCTCCTGCGATTCGCAAGTTTTTTTTAAATGGAAAGTGTGCAGCGGTTTATCCCCCCCTAAAAAAAATAGCGTCCACACTTTGTACAGCAAGCTCCGTTGACGTTACCCCAAAATCGCTCGGCTAAATGTTGCCCTTATTTAATGAAGTCTGGTGATCAGATGATCCGGTCACCCAGATCACAGCCATCTAGCTAAACTTTGTGTTTTTGTTCCCGCCACATTACCCCCCACTGTACAAAGACAACAAAATATACCCTGTCGTAAACTTAAAAACGTCAGAAACTCAACTATTCTTTCGTTCAGTTATTGTAAGCAAAGCTAAACTCGTCGTTGTTTGCAACGAAACGTGTCAATATGTTGCCCGGTGGATTCGTTAACCGAGCCTGCTTCAATGACACGGAGATCCGGTGCACCGCGCTTGATGCGTGGGCAGCCAGAAACTCGACGGTCGGCGTGTCCTCTCGACTCATGCATAAAATAAAAACTGATTTAACACCGAAAAATAACTTTGATAACGTGTAAAGTCACGATAATTACTCGTTAAAATTAGCTGCTTCGCCATTGAAGTGTTCAGAGAACTGCATACTGTATCTCAGGAATCGCCATGTTGTCATTCTGTCGTCTTTGAAGCTCTGGGAGAAAGGAACTGTCTCCATCTTTGTTTTTACTAAATTTCCGTTCTCAGTATATTTCCTTCGCCACTTCGACCTGAAAAACGACGTTGTGCCCTGTAACAAATTGGCAATATAGGTCGTTCGCTCGACGACAAGGAATACTCCGCTTCCCAAATGAAAGCTGGTTTTACGGAGAAAGAAAAAAAAGAAACTCTGTACAAAGGGTGTATTCGCAATCCTTTCCGTTGCTGTTGGGTTGGCTAATGGCGGGCAGACAGACCTCTGTAGCTGCTCCTCTGCTGAACGGCAGCGTTTAAAAGGGGCAATGGCTAGCCTGTAGCAAGCTAACCTAGCTCACTAAAAAAATCATTGCATTTGTCATTAGTGGATGCATCACCAGGCCAGGTGAAAGCTACAGTGTTGATTCTTCGTCTTTTCAATTAAATCTGTATATTACCCGACATGCTCGGATACGTTGGGCACACGAGCGATTTTAGACGGAGACACAGTATCCGTTTCTGGGTTTATACTTGAGAAATCCTGATCTTTGACGTTTGCCACCAACTTTTTTTGCAACGTTTTTCTCCAACATTGAATTGCGCAACCGGTGTTAGCTTTAACCGACTCGAACTAACTCCGCCTTCAGGACTTGTTTTGTAACATTTTAGAGCAACTACAAAATACATTTTAGATTACTTTACTCACAGCAAAGGGCCATTTTTCTCAACAACAACATCCCCATTGTTCAGCACGTTATGTTGTCTGGCAGATTGTTTAAGAAAAATATAATTACATTCTCTTGTTTTAGAAAAGAATTTGCAAACCTGCCTTATGGTAGAAATATTTATATTATTTTAAGGTTAGTTAGAATAGTATATATTTAACACAAATAAACAGATGGATCCGAGCTACAATGCTGTATATCCACTATATCTACAGTGCACAGCCATTTATATATGATTTTTGTTGTTTTAGAATAAATGATCATTATTAGTGTTGTTTCACTTAATGTGTAAAACTTGTTTTTATGTGATATGTTATACTTTTCTTTATTTCAGGTACGAGAACTTGTCCTTGACAATTGTCGATCAGTTGAAGGAAAAATCGAAGGCCTCACAGCTGAGTTTGTCAACCTGGAATTCCTCAGTTTGATAAATGTTGGCTTAATGTCAGTCTCCAACTTGCCCAAACTAGGAAAACTCAAAAAGGTAAAACATTACGTTTCACCTTCTTTTTTCCAGGTAAAAGCTGAATTGTGACAAAATGTCAGCTGGAATAATATTTCCTTCTCCCATCTTTCAGCTGGAGTTGAGTGACAACAGAATCAGCGGTGGCCTTGATGTTTTAGCAGAGAAACTACCCAACCTCACACATCTAAACCTGAGTGGCAACAAATTGAAAGACATTAGCACATTGGAACCGTTGGTATGTGTTTTAATATATGTTAGAAACAACATGGACATACAAATCATATCCATCTGCATGCCCACATAATGTGTTAACTCTGTCTTAGTTTTGTGCATACATGGGACCTTTTGTTATCTTGTATCATGTTCATGCCGTATCCATTATTAGACAAAGCACACACATTTATACACATTCTTGTCACGCAAACAATGTATTATTATAGACAGTAATGAACTCTTCTCGACCAACAGCAAATAAAATATGAATTTCTAATTTTAGCAAGGCTTTTTGTATGTTCAGATATAAATATTTAAGCTTTCCGTTATTCGAATCAACATCCACTGCAACTGACCTTCCAAAGGGTTCAGCACAGATCCTCCTTTTACAATTCACACATTTAATAACCACTTACAGAATATGAATTTCAAACATGATTCTTATACACATTTCAATTGAGTTGAGCAAACTGCATACAGCATTCTTCTAGTTAAGGGTGCAAGAAACTGTAAATTTAGTTGAGAAACTCATTCTCTAATCCAGAGAATTAAGTACCTACAAACCAAAGTAATGCATCACATTGATGGAAAATCTTCTAAATCTGGCATTGCATCAAAGTGGTTCTGCTAACGCCATCCAAATACAACCAGATACTAAAAAGATAACTAATTTTGTATAAATGCTATTACAAAATATTCACTGGTTGACACATTTTTACAGTGAATACAGTATCAGCCAACCACACACAACACACACACACAGACACTTGATAAACTAGTTGCTTTAACCCTTAAACTGACATGCAGAATCAGATATGTTTCTCATCACAGTTTTTTGCCAAATTTGATCAACAGAAAAAGCTGGTTAACCTGAAAAGTTTGGACCTGTTCAACTGTGAAGTGACAAACCTGAATGACTACAGAGAGAGTGTGTTCAAGCTGCTGCCTCAGCTCACCTACCTGGATGGCTATGACATGGAGGACCGAGAAGCCTCTGACTCTGACGGAGAGGCGGACGGAGACGGCGTAGATGATGATGAAGACGAAGGTAAGAAATTCATCCAATATCGTAGGTCTTTCCTGCTTTACTGATCTTTAAGTCCACAGTAGCTGGAAAGATAGCAATAGGAGATGAAAATACTGCTCAATAGATGGATGGATATATGCTTTATTCATCCCCAGAGGGAATCTGTTTGTGGCAGCAGCAAGCAAGTTACATAGTAAACATACAAATATTAAGTATGGGAAATACTCAATATATACAATACACTAAAATAGCGGAGTGGAACATATTCATTTAAGAAAATTAAATAATAAAGAAAATGCAAGTGTATATACAGTGAATTAGAAGTATATACAGTGAGTGTGGTCCTATGGCTTATTGATGATTCAATTGAGGGAGGATCTGGCCAGAGGGGATTTATTATAAAGTCTTATTGCAGTTGCCTGGAACGTTCTTCTGTATCTGTGCTTTTATATAAATCTGAAAAGTACACTTCAACCGACTCATGGCTGCCTGTCTGCACTTTGTTTTGATTTTCCTTGCAACACGCTTTAATTATCTGTGTCGCTCACTTTAAAACTGCTGGACGTCGATTACAGCACAATTCCATTTTGTCTACGGTTGACCGATAGTTGTTGCTTTTGTAATTGCAGAGGGAGAGGAGGAGGAAGATGAGGATGGTGAGGAGGAGGACTTTGACGAGGAAGAGGATGACGAGGAAGATGAAGAGGAGGTAGAGGGAGAAGGAGAAGCGGAAGCTGAAGGAGAAGAAGACGATGATGAGGTCAGCGGAGAAGATGAGGTAATTATATAATACATATTTGGCAGAAAATCTTCTCGCAAGGAGTTGGGATTTATTAATTTGTTTGTTAACCGTTTACAACATTTTGTCTACCAAGGAGGAAGACTTTGCTCAGGACGGTGAAGTAGATGAAGAAGATGACTTTGATGATGACGAAGACGGTATGTACCATTTGACATAGTTTAACAACATTCTCTTTACATATCCAAAATGCATCCGAACCCAGAGCACCTCAAACTTATTTTAACTAACTATTAGTATAAGTACAACACTCACCATCTCTCGTCATATCTCAACTCTAAACCCGGCACTCGACCAAGAACTGGTTTATGTTTTTAATGACCTGAGATGTGGGATATTACTTATACTGCCAGATTGGGTTAGACCGATGTTTCTTTATTAAACAGTCAAAGAAGTATGACAATGAATTCTGCAGATTGAGACTGTAATCCACTGATACAAATACATCTGGCTGTATACAAAATGTACTAATGTTAAAAGTGAGTCAAAAGTGTGTTTACTGTTAAGTCCAAAATATTTCACATCTTCTCAAATGTTCATATTTGTGTGTACTTTTACTTTAAAATTAAAGTGCAATATAATTCTGCATATTTTATTATATTTTAAACAGCTGATGTCCAGGTTTGGAAATTAAGCTATTTTGCTATTAATGGGAAGGCAGCATGGCAGAGTAAGGACAGTGTCCTTCAGATTTAAAATTGTATGTTTGTACATAATCTGCAGCTTAAAATAAAAGTAATGTGTGCATAGACTGGTAAGTACATATGTGGGTGCACTTGATAATGACCAAGAAAAACTGGATATCAGGAATAATATGACACCTGCTGGTAGTTCTGTTTACTGACTGTACAGGAGAGTTCACAGGCCATTATCAAGTGGCTTCCACAGGGATTGCCCATCACTGACTATCCATAATATAAGTAAAATAAAATGCTACAGTTAAATCAATAATATAAAATATTTGAGTGTTAATATATCTTAAGGCTTAGAGCTTGTCAGTGTAAAACATCTCGGGACGGTAGGTTGAATCCTGAACAATGTCAATACTGAAGATGCATATCTGACACCATTTATTTCCAGCTCCTTATGTTGTGACATATCATTTAGGGACAGCAACACATGATAAGCACACCCTCTAAGATCCTACGAGAAGATTGATTATGCTGAAAGATGCAAGTTGTTGTAATATAAGTAAAGAACCCTGTGTAAGATATGTAATGCGTAAAGACTATATTACATGTAGAATGCGTAAAAAAAAAAAATAACAACAAATGATTCCTGCTTGATTAAAGGGTTGGACTGAGTTTTGTTGTTGTGCCTGCAATGGATTATGAAATGTTCACTGTTTTGCTGAAATGGAAGTGTGTGGTTTTGGCACATGACAATGACTCAGATTGTCTCTTTGCCCCCAGAAGCAGAAACTGCCAAAGGGGAGAAGAGAAAGCGAGACCCAGAGGATGAGGACGACGATGATGATGATGAAGACGACGATTAAGAGCAAAACTGAAAATGAGAGCCTACCGAGTTACCCTTCCTCTCCCACAAACCCGAACGTCCGCCCTTCTACAACTCACACCCGCCTTTGTAATCCATGTCTACCCCCCCCAGCTCTGAGCTCTTTTTATGGGGCAAGACTGTACCGGATGGGTGGGCCGAGTGGAGCTGCCACACCCTTTTTTTTCCCTCCTCCCCCTCATGGAACTGAGAGCCACCCAGCACCCTCCTCCACCACACCCACCCCACGGCCCAGAGGTTCTCAGGCAGCCCAGCACTCAGCATTCCACAATTTCACTGTCGATCCCTCTTTATGTATTCCCGTGTGAGGACTTTGGGACTGGTATCTAGTTTTGGGTCTGTGCTTTTAATATTTTGTTGGATGAATAATTTTTTGTTGTTGGGTTTATTATTTCTCAATTTATTTTTGTCTTTTATTATTTTTTGTTCTGTTCCTTATTTTTCCCAATAAAATTATTGCTATAGCAGCTGTGCAACCAGCGAGCCATGATTTTTAGTGTGGCCGCCTGTTGCACAAATCAAGGTTGTAGCTACATTTTTACTTTCTGTATGACAAAAAAAAACAACTTTGTAAATAAAATGTTAACATTTTGTGCTTTTCTCTCTTCCTCCCTTTGTTTTCTGGGGTCCCAAAATGAACGAAAAGGGACAATGACATCACCCACCCTTTGCTGTGTATTTTGATTGTGACTTGTAGTCCACAGAAAAGCTTTATGTCTAGTCTTAAAAATAAGCTTTGATTATTTCAATTTTTTTTTACAAGTCTCCCTTGATACAATAACTCTTCTCCAATTTGTAAGCGGAAATAGCCATTAGTCGCTGTAACATTACCCCTCACCATACCCTTTTCTAGTGCATCCAATGTAAGAGATAGGGGACAAATTCTGTGTCCCCCATCTTATTCTGTGTAAAATGCTTTCTGAAATTCACCCATTCCTAATACTGTATAAGGCTTTTGCAGTCTGACCAAGTTAAATTAAGTGTTTGTGTTTTTAGTATGAAAACAAAAGTGATATTTTTTTAAGGACTCGAGAATATTCACTTAATTTGACCAACTCCGACTGCCAAAATCTCATATTAGCTTTGGCTGAATGCCTTTTTGCACAGAATTAGAATGGCTGATTTTGGCCCCCAACTCTAACATTGGACAGCATCATTTCATGGCCATTATGGCCAAGGAAAGTGGCTAAGCCCTTGACAAAGCAACGTCTGCTTGGGGGACTCCTCATCACAGCCTTCATTAGGGCTCTGAGCTGTGAGCTGTCAAATCTTTGCTGGTTGTTTAATTTAAGTATCCTTTCAGAGGCTGAAATGTTGAGGATCTCACAAGAATAAAGATAAGACAAAAAACATTTTGTTATATCAAAATTAAAGTATGTTTTCTTCTTTCGTATCTTGTTAATAAATTAATTACCTTATCTTGTGACTGTTTGGAGAGTAAATTGGAATATTGGGAATGTGAGTATTGCTTTAAGACAGACTTGAGAACTTATGATTAAGGAATTTCCCCATTAAAGTTAATAGAATATATATAACAGAAAATATTCTGAAACAAAATGTAGTTATTATACATTTCAGAAACAATAATGTTACACTGAGACGGAAAACACTGGTCTGCAACTTCTTTATTTTTACCATTTAGCCCAACAATAGCAACTAAATTTCATTACAGTGCTTATGAGGACCAATTTGTTTCTAAAAGAGGTTATGGTTGTGGATCTTCTCCAGGCTCCTGCTTCATTTAGGGCCCTTTTTTATTTTAAACACAACTCAGGCAATCATGTACTGATGAACAATGTTAGATGTTAAACGTTAGATTTTGTTGAGATGTTTTTCTTAATATTGGCCACATTAATAATAAAACCGCAGAATGAGGATGTATATATTACAATTTTTAGTACAGCAAAATAATCATTACTTCAGCAGAACAATGTGATTAAGTCATAAAATAATTTGGAGAAGAAAAAAAAATGTCAAGAAACAACTTTCCTTTTCCACTCCCAATGCTTATTGTTCATAATTAATTATAATGTATCACAATTGGACATCAAAATGATACTCTAGTTGCACAGGCACATGGGTGGTACACCACGAATATCAAAATATACGAGTGATATTTGTTGATCTAGCTGGCAGTGAGTTCATTATTCTGTTGCCTTAGAGTCATACCATATCCTTTAAATAGTGTAATTTACAACTACAAACATCAAATTAAAAATCTATCAAATACATTTAAAGAAGTACTCCTGCAATTTAGTGCTTCACTTAGATGGACGGTCAAAATATCCAGACTTGGAGTCAAGCTTCACAACTGTGCAGCCTCCTTTCACTTGATGCAACCAACAGCATCTTCTTTGTATGCAAGTGCCCATGTCTTTTAAATTAGACGCAACATAAGCTTACTGTTTGAAGAAGACAGATTGAATCATTAAACTTGTATCACAGGCTAAGAAGTAGGCTACTATTAGCATCCTTCCTCTTCCAATTGAAAGTTAAAATAATAACCAATAAAATACACCCTTGCCTGATTAAATACAATCAGAGGTCTTGCTTTTACAACCTGACTTGGTCACAAACGTCAAGGACCAGTTCACTGACTGGGTCTTGGATCTAACTCATAGCAAAGATGTTGACACAAAAATAAAAGATGTCGGTGCTGTCATGTTGTGTGTGCTTATCCCCCCAACTGAAACAATAAAACAAATGAAAAGCATTAATCAGTAACTATTTTGATTAAAAAACACAAAGGCAGAATTGGGACCTTGGTTTATGACTCAAAATCCAAATGAAGAGAAAGTAGTAGTAGCAGCTAGCTAGTTAATAGTTACTGTACCTCTTCTGCTTTTGTAAAAATAAGACCATCAGAGAAAAAAAAAACACTACTCATACAAAAAATAAAAAGTCTGGACAACAGGAACTAGCCAACAATGCTTACACACGTGAGCTAGCTGGGTCTGGGTAGCCTGCACACCAATAGCCACCTTGTGAAGCTAAGACCTAAAAGCTACAGAAGTTCAGGATGGACAACTTGTAGAAAGCACAGGAATTACACTGTCCTCATTTGTGAAGTTAACAATTTTGGTGCATAACTCTGCAGTTTAACGTGGAAGTGAAATGCATTTTGCCTGTCCTCAATCAAATGCGCACTCAAGAAGTATGTTATGCTATGATGGTTACTCTTGCTAACAGGCTAAATTTGGTTGCCGTTGTTGAGCTATCTAGCTTAAAAGATGAGGTAATGCTACATATGTGACATTATGAAATAAAACTCAACATAAACTGTGTTATCAGGATAAATGCCATCATGAAATAACACAACTTTTGTGAATTGAACATTTTAAATAAAAGCTTTAATTAAATAAAGATAGTAACCAAATAAAATTGAGCCATCATGAAAATGAATGATAAAAAACCTTTTCACAATATCAAGTACAATTTTATTAAAGATTAATTATTTTATGAAACAATTTATCAATATGATTATTTCATAGTGTTTTTTGTATTATTAAATATTGAAAAGTGTGAGTGTCAATAGTTTTTGGTCACGCAGGTAGTGCAATGGGCCAGCAGGAAAGACAGTGTAGTGTTAAAAGTTTCGTCCCTAGAAATCAGCGCTGAAGAAATTGACTTAAGAATGGGAGCTGCTTTGTTATTCATTGAGAGATATGCAGTATTTATTTGTGGTATAAACTGCATCGAGCACCAAATTCCCACGATAGCCAATGACTGTTCTTCAAATGCACAATTTTGGCAGACAGTACATCCTTTTTTTTATTTCCAGAGAGACCCTTGAAATATAAAAATACAAATAAAATATTGTTTTGGATGAGAGAAAAATTCATTTGAATAAATTCTGAAGGAAACAGACAGGATTATGCTGGTTGGAATGGCTTTGGAAGTACAATCTACAACAGTTGTGATATGTTCAAACAACCAAATAAGCCCTTGAGCAAGTCCACGTCTACTGCAAGCACAGCAGTGCACTGTGGGAATGTGTTGAGACTCATCCATCAACAGCATTGGTGGTTAGTTTAATACAACCAGGGCATTGCTGCTCCTGGACAAAAGTCAGCCAAAGATGAAGCTGTGCTAGAACGGTCCTGCCAGAGGTCAAAAGGTCCACAATTGTTTTGAGGTCAGTGTGTCTGTGTGTGCGTGGGTTGGTGTGGCAGTTTCCATGCATTACATCTTTCACAAGAGGCCATGAAACGCAAGCCAAATCTAGAATATTGTTAGGGTGCTTGTGCTTCTGACTACATAAATGCAGGCATGTGTGATAATTTGTGTTGTATCCGAGTGGTAATCTTAAAATTAACTGTTATACTGTTTGTGTTGCCGAATATGTGTTAGTGCTTCTGTAGCATCTATGCGTATTTAATACTTAAAATCTGAAGGCAACTAATATGAGAAACTGGTCTGATGTGAGGGCGGCATGAGCTATAAATACAATTCAGAGGTTCCTTGAGGGAAAACATATTTTTTAATTCCATTAAGGGGGATTTTATTAAGTGCTCTGTGCGACTTTGTGTACATTTTGGTCATTGAAGTCTTTGCAGTTAAATTAACAGATCCTCACAGCGAAGCATTTAAAAACAAAACATTGATGTTTTCCTTGTCACATGTAAGTAAAATGTTTATTTTAAGAGATGAAGAGCCGTCTCCCTGTTGAGCTAATTTCCCTTCAACTGGCCTCATCCAGACTTTGTAATTTCACAAAGGTTTTTTTTCTTTTAAAACTGAAACATCAACCTTTTGTCATCTTCCAAAAAAAAACAAAAAAAAAACTCATCCGAGCCACTTACTCACTAAACTTGATTTAATAATGAAGACCATTCAACCGTTTAAAGCTCCAGAATATGAGAGTAAAAGATGAGATGGAGATTGTTTTTCCAGCTAATTAGAGTTAGCATTTAACAACTACAGGTCTTGCATATAAATGGGTTATATAAATAATATCTTAATTTAATTTAAGATTTTACTTGATATATAGCAGATACTATGCGATATCTCTGACAGTAGACACATTTCTATCATCTCCATATATATCCTATCTCCCACCTGAACTCCAGCTATTACTCACCAGCGATGTGATGTGCTCATATTTTACGATCAACTCAAGAAGCAGATACTCTTTCAGTTTAAAATATGAATACAAAATCCCAGTGTCATGTTTCAGATTTTTACAAAGATCAATAAAAGAAACCTTATTGAAGTAAATACAATCAGAACTGAAAACTAGTGGAGCACAAACTGACCCAAAAGTTGTGCAGGACCACGACTCTACAATGGCTTTAAATAGGTTCTTCATAGTGACTCCACCTCAGAAGAAAATTAAAACACGCTTTTTGTCCTGTTTGCGTGCTGTATTTAGCAAAATTACAATCAGAAATGAAGTACTTGAACAAATGGTACTATTTCTTTGCCTGTATTTTAAAATAAATATAAAAAGTAAGAACTGCTACATGGCATCAGTTACAGGATTGGCTTACACAATAGTTGCTGTGAAACATCGATTCATTTTCAATTTTCCAGTCATTAAAAAATAAGAACAAATGCAGCCCAATGGAATGCAGAAACAAAGCTGAGATCATGATATTGTCATTCATTTAGCCTCGCTCTCATTCAAGCACACATTCAAGCACACATTAAAAACACCACAGCCACCTCCACTTACAGTAGTTTAAATATTGGAAATAAAACAATCACCAAGCATAGAATATAAATTCTGCATTATCGCACAATCACACAGGATGTCTGCTCCTGCCCTGCAACAACTTTCAAAGACGCAGTTAGCCACACCATTCAGTCAAGTCAGGCACAGACATCCTGTTTTATCTCCAGCTACAAAGAGCATAAAAAACAAAAAATTACAATTAACTTGCATAGCTTTGAAGCGTACAAAAGAAAGGTCAAGGTCAACAGGTGCAAATAGTTTTAAATCATGTTACACCTGGGTGAGACTCAAGTGTTTGAGTGTATGTACATGAACAAAGAATATGTGCACCGTGTGTGGAACAGACAGAAAACACAAAAGTTCAGGTTTAAATCACCCCTACATGTGCAGTGAGTATGGAGGGCCCACTAAAGGTGAAGAGGTGAGTTGGGACCCTAAGAACAGGTGTTGTGGTTTGAAGATGGGGTTAGTAAGTTTGTACAGTAATGCATGTGTTCCTCAAGGAGGTAGAGGTGACCCTGTGGGTCAGGCAAGTCTTAGAGTGAGCTCTGGTGAGACTGGGAGTTTTTGATGTTCTTAATCTCCAGCTCCAGCTGTTTGACGCGCACGTCCCTCTGGTTAAGGAGCTCTCTCAACCGTCGGATCTCCTCCTGCTGCTTGTGAAACTTCATTCGCAGCTGTGGACAAAACACATGCACAATATGTTGTGTTATACTTTATATCAAGGGTTTGATTTTCACTAGAGACTGGGGAGACATGTATACTTTTTTTTTTGCTTTACATCCGCATTTTCAAAATCAGCTTGTTTACGCAGCCTGACAGAACTAGAAAACTACTCCGCCTTCTCTGAATGTTTTTGGGATATTATGTTTAAATTCATATTTTTATTTTCTACTCACAGTGCATTTGCATTATTTTAACGAAAAGATGCCAAATGAACGTCAAACAAAGTGACGACTAAGTTTTTTAAATTTAAGTTTCAAGTCTCGTCATACATCATTCATTTTATTTAATTTCAGGGTTTGTGAACAATACAAAACTTAAAGCCACATTTACAATTCTTCTGTAGGATGTATGGGAAACACAAAGTTCTATATAATTTCCCCATGAAGTGTTATTACCTCGGTTGTAAATAAATAACATTGACATGGTTAGAACCATGCTTTTGAAAACTAAACTCAAAGAATGACAACAACAAAAAATCATCCTGTACCTCATTCTCTGTCCTAGGCGGAGAGCAAAGACCGATGTCTTCTCCGTTGCTGACGGGTGTTCGACTCCGGTCGTCCTCTGTATTGCCGTTGTCCTCCTTGCCAGCTTTGGTTCCCACTTGGTCCTGAATGTAAGACAGCTGCAGCAGGCCTGGTCGGCTGTGAGACCTGCGAGTGTCCAGCGAGTTTTCCCGCCCCTTGCTCATCTCTGAGTATGATTCTGGGACTTGGCTTCCCGGCTTCAGAGACATTAACACCGGACCTGGACGACAAAGGAAGAGGAGCTGAACTATCCTGAATCTTTAAATGAGATTAAAATGTTATCACAGGCTAACCCTAATGAATTGTTATAAATTAAATCTACCTGCCGTTACATGAAGTACCTTGACCAGCTACGTTTAAAAAACAACCTTTTAAATTAAAGTAGGAACTCAAAATATGGTTTATAGTCTTAGATTTCTATGAATATAGTATTTCATGAACATTTAAACAGTAAGACTTCAGTTTTGCATACAATATGTAAAGAGTTTCTATCAAACAATTAAACATCACGTTGTTTATTTTACATATTTTTATAAATGTTTCATGCATATGTCACCTCAATACCAAATTAAAACTTTTTGTCACTTTCTTTCTTTTTCGGTATATTTGAACCCTGCACATGGTTTAGTTTGGAGCAGTTTGCAAGCAGACCTGGAGACCTCGCCAACATTCATTAATGTGTCACGCATACGTTATTTCTGACCTTTATCAATGCCGCTGAGCCACTCCTCTGCAGACAAAGCCGGCTTGTTACCAGCAGTCATTGGATAGATGTCTTCTTGGTATGACTCTGACTAGAACCACAAGCACAGTACATTTCACGCAGACACCAAATCAAAGGGGATGAATTTCTTTGACGTACTATATCCGGTGGTGTTTGTGGTCTGTGTGAGTGGACGTGCTCTCACCCTGCGGGGTACGATCATGGAAAGAGGCTCGATGAGGTTCTTGATTGTCACCAGTTTGTAGAACCTGAACACCTCACAGGCGTTCACATCCAGCCCTCGCTTTGGCATCACACCTGAAGGAAGACACACAGGCCGAGGCAGTTTAAAAAGAAAGAAAGAAAGTGTTCCGACTGACGGAGATACGGTAGAGATGTAAGAGAACACCGAGACAGAATAGAAATATAATGTAATGTAATCATGTCACGGCTTGAAAAGAAAGAGAATAATGCTTTTAACTTTGTTGAAAAGGCCTTCAACAGGTGCACATGTGTTCATATTGCAAAGGAAAAATCATGCAAGATCATACCCACAGGACCATGTGCAGTAAAGAAAGTAAATAAATGGATTGTTTCTGGTCATTTGAGCTTTAAAATGACGCTGAAATTCATTTTCTTACATTTTTGGACAGCTTTTAAGTTTCACGTTCTTAACTATCATATGCACAATAATTACAGAAAAGTTATCATTGGCCATGAAAATCTTAGATTGCAAGCTGTGAAAAAGCATGCAAGTAAAATACTAAAGAATCTAAGACATATAGTTACAGTGACATATTTGTTGCAGCAGGACTTTAATGTAGAAACTACGGTTGTAAAAAAATGGCAATATTTTCAACTAGGATCTAAACGTCTTTCATTTCACTACATTCTTGTTTTGAGTTTATAGTTTAAAGTGAGTGCACGTCTAACTGCATGTCACTTCATGTGAGCTTCACCTTGATCAGCCGGTTTGGCTATTCAAATATTGCAGCCTTATTTGCACAGCCGCTTTGCTTACAGGTGAAAGAGAGTCAATACGGCTAGAAGGCAGTTTCCACACATTTTAGACACATGTAAGTCAGTAAATTGTTACATCTCAAATAGTCTGAGTGTGTGTGTGTTTGTATTTCTTACCCATTCCTTTCTGAGGTAGGTTTGAGCGGTACTCTGTTAGAAAGTAGATATATGGTTTTTCTGAACTGATCTCATAGTACCTCATATTTCCATCACCCTGACAGAGACAAGAGAAGACTTGGTCACAGTAATATTCAAATTAATTAGAGAATAAAGACTTTCTTGTTGCTTTAAGAGACCCACCTTCCCAGCAAGGTAGAGCATGTGTGTGTCGGGGTCGTAGAAAGGAAAGAGGACTCCTGACGAACCATCCAGGTTCTCTTGTGACAAAGGCACAGACAGATCGTCCTACAAACACACAGCGGGATCAAAAACAAACACTTCAGCACCAGCAGCATGGACAGCGTTGCCTCATATCAAAAACACTCAATTATTTAAATCCACTTCTACATAAAAAGCACTCTCCAGTGCTGAATTAAAAACACTGTGTGCTCAATCCCTAATCCCTGCTTTGGCTATAATCTTCCACCCACGATACACTCTCACACATCAAAACACACTAAAGTCCACCAGTTTGTCCACTAGGTGGCAGAGTTGTGTTTGTGAGAGAGTTTGCTCTTCATATTGAGCACTGTATTATCCTCATTGTATTAGCCTCACTGTGTTTTATCCTGAATCTCTGCTACTCAGAGGTTTTAATGTTGTGGGACAGGAAATCCGTCTAGACTCTGGACCGCTCTACCAAATATTAAATGTTATGAATTCTCTTCTATTGGCATTGTTCTTATTCCTGGGTCTTTGCTCTGATTATTTTGTTGAAATTTTCTTCTTGTGTGGATTGTCTACATGTATTTCTGTAGTTAAGGACCCCATTAGTCACTCGGCAGAAAAACCATCAACTAGTGTGAACATCTAATAATCGGGTGGTATTTTTACTTGAAAAGTGGTAAAGATTTCGCTGATTATCTGCCAGTAAACTAAACATTCTGTATTGTTGATCAAATACAACAAGATATTGAAATACAAACTCAACGGTCCACCTTTAATCTTTTTTCAGAGCTCCAGAGCATCTCATGGTCTTTATCAGTGAGTGCAGCTGGTTCAGGTGACATCACATGACCGAAAGTGTGGAACTCCAGTCACCTGATAACAAACCTTCACATATTGAAACCAGATCCAGCTGACAATCTGATGATTAAGACCGTGGTGATGTACATTAAAGCGCAGAACAAGCGAGTCTGGGGACTTTTGAGGTGACAGGGTTCGGTCACAAAATACTCCCCGAGCGGTCATTTGCTCTCACCTGATCCCACAGAGCAAACTGTCGGTCGTTGTAACGTGAAGTGCCCGATGTGAAGAGCATCTTCAGGTTACCCAGGAACAGCACCTTGCTGGCTTTGTGTGTCTTGCAGTTGGCTTCCTGCAAACACAATAGGCTTAGAACAAAGCAATCAAGCATACTAAACATGTGATGCATACAGTTTTTCAGCAATCTCGAAAGGTAAAGGGTAATAATAATAGTTCAACATCACGGCACTGTGATGTAATTTTCCTTTTTCTTTCACGTAAGTTTGCGGACCGATATATAAAGTGTGTGAGTCAGTGGCGGGTGACCTGCAGGTCTGTGGAGCTATGCCAGGGGCCGGCTCTGGCCAGAGGTGTCAGTTTTGGCTGTGTGGTGCTGGATGAGGGCCCGGGCTGGGGAAAGAAGCAGGAACTCCCACTTATGCAATATTGTCTGGAATGCTATTGTACAAGACATCTAAGGCTTGTGGCTTTTAGGTTTGAGTGATTTTCAATGAAAGAAATATCTGGAATTAACAGATTTTCACTCAGATTTTTCAATAAAAAAAAAAAAAAAGGTTCAGCTCAAAATGGTGTGCGCTATTTTCTTTTTTAAATAAATAAATAATTATAATATCCCCCAAATGCAGGTATTTACAGATATTAGTGCAATTTCAAATTTACCTACAGAATTGTCTAAAAACAAGTAAAGACAACACACACACACACACACACACACACACACACACACACACACACACACACACACACACACACACACACAGACACAGACACACACACCTGCAGCAGGTTTCCTGAGCGCGGCTCTATGAGTCGGAGCTTCCTGTCCTTGCAGGTGGTGGCCAGCAGGCTGCCCTCTGTGTTGAACGACATGGAGAGGACGACGTCTGTGTGGTGGCTGATTGTCCTCACGGGGTTTTTTATCACCTGCTCAGGACAGTCCAGGTTCCAGATCATCACCTGGAGGTTCACATTACACTCACATGTAAACACACGCATACTCAAATTCAACAACAAACAAAAAGTTGGGAGGGGGCTCATGTCTTGTACTTGAGGCTTGGCCTCGACTTTTTGTGGGAAATGTGGGACATTTTGTGAAAAAAATCAGGTTTCTTCCAGCAAAAAAATCATTCCACTAATTTTATTTTATGGAAAAGTGTTTTAAGACTCTTTTTCTGACTTGACTTCACTCAGTTCTCTATATTAATAAAAGCTGGGTACTTGAAGCAAACTTTGGGGCAACTTAGTATTCTTCAATTAGACTGCATGCTTGTGAGAAAGACTGACTTGGTCACATCTCTGCTTGTCTTTCTTCTTAAAACAGTGAAAATGATCTGAATCTTGGAACATGTGACGTGCACAGATAATCCAAAAAGCAGAGGCTTGCATTGTCATAGTGAGCAATCCCTATCATGGTACATGAGCAAGTACTGCTGTGACCTGTTTAGCCGCATTGTAACACATAACACGTCTGGCAGTTGCGTGTGGCTGTGTTGGGGTTAGTGTGTGTGTTTGTGTGTTACCTGGTAGTCATAGGCCGTACTGAAGAGGATGTTGTTGGCGGTCGGGTGCCACTCAATGAGGCCCACTCTGCGGCTGTGACCCTGAAGCTCCTTCCACGCTGATGTGATGTTCTTCAGCACACCATGAGGAGGGATTTCCCACACTTTCACCTGTAAACACACACACAGGAAAGCAGATGAAAAAAAACACACAATCTAACTAAAATAGAAACTAAAGAGTTTGTGCTTGAGTACAAATTTGAGGTAATCAGGGAGGGAAATGTACTTTTTTACTTGAACTATTTGACAGCTTTAGTTACTAGTTACTTTACAGATTTTGACAAAGATTTGTGGATACAAAACAATTAAAGAACTTATAAGATATGTACAGCGGACATATAGACAATAGTCCATTAACCAATTAGTCAATTGACAGAAAACTAAGGAGCAACTATTTTCATAATTAAGTAATTTTTAATGCTAAAACATATCTTTGAAATGTTTAAATATTTATCTCATCATGTTAAGGTTTGGACTGTTGGTTGGATAAAACAAAGCTGGTTCCGGGCTGCATTGCACACCTGTATTGCTTGAAAAATTATCTGCAACAATGTTTACTGAGGTACTAAAATAAGTAAGAAATTGGATACTTTCTCATTGAGTCACGTTCCAGACCCATACTCTTGCTGCCTGCGTTTAACAATGTTTTTACAGTGTGGTATTAGCTCTTTTACTTGAGGGAAGAATTTAAATACTTTCTCCACCTCTGCAAACACACACTTCATAAATAGACATTACAGAAATAATCCAGTCGACTGAATAGAGAAAAGGTATGACACACTTTACAAAAGTAGTCTTAAACCCTGTTGACTCTTCCTTTGTCTTTCTGTGTACAGGGATTTGTTATCTGCCAAGTAAGAGCTGAGGAATGTGTGGAATGACTTCTAGTTCTTCTTAAAGGCTAAACAGCAAGGCAATAAAATGATCTCCCTGCTGCCACATGCTCATAACGCAGTAAAATGATAGCACATCAGTAAACCATTTTGAAAATGTACTTTCTGTGTGTGTGTGTGTGTGTGTGTGTGTGTGTGTGTGTGTGTGTGTGTGTGTGTGTGTGTGTTTACAAACCGTGGCGTCTTCGGAGCAGGAGGCGATGCAGTAGTCGTTGAAGGGATTCCATTTGATGTCTAACACGTTGCCTCTGTGGCCCGATATTCGGGGTTGGTGAGGATCCACTTTACCTGTCTGATATAAAAACACAGAAAAATTGAAAAAAATGAAACCACAGATCATATTAACTAACAAATGTGCATTGATATTTTGGGAAATATGCTAATTTGCTTTACTGCCAGTGCCAAGAAGATTGACTAGACTCTTAACGTTAAATATGTAGCTAGTTAACTTAGCATAAAGACTGGAAGCGGAGGGAAGCAGTAACTCTAGCTCTCTTTAAAGGTCACATAATCTGTTCACAAGCAGCTCTACAGCTCACTAATTAACACGTTAGATCTAATTTGCTGTGGGACCTTCCATCAAAAATGAGATAAAACAGGCTAATGGGCCCTGTGGCGATCAGAGTCTGATGCAAATTATCTGTGGTTTCACTTTGAACGATCCCCTTCACATGGCATGTTGTCATTTCATTCTTTGTTAAACTCCATCAATTCATAATTGCTCTAAGATAACCTGCTGAAAAAGAAGAAAAAAAAGAGATCGCATTCGATGCCTCAAAACTAGATATATTTTCCTTTACAGTTCAGGTCGAGATTCAGATGTACTATGCTCGTAGTGGCTAATGTAGCCTCAAACTGCTAGCCTCAAGCACACATGAAGAGGTCTGGTAAAATGACTTCTCCAAACCAAGAGATTTTCTTTTGCTTTCATTTTCAGATTTGTCGTTTGCAGACTAAACCATGGCATAAGCTAGCTTTGTACAACTGTTTCCACATACACAGTAGTATTTCCAAAGTCCTTTCAACTGCCTAATACAATCAAACTTCCCCTTTAAACTAAAAATATCGGTTGGAGCAGCTTTAAAGATAGCCGGAAAGAAATACAGAACAGGTCCGGTTAATCTCAGCAGGTTGGTGAAAGCATCCTTGCATGCCTTGCACTCTGACTCCTGTGGACATTAACATGTGGACAAACTGTAGCTGGAATTACACAAAACCTTTGTGACACACGCCCTGGTTTTTCATGATCCTTTGGCAAAAGTCTGACTGAAGATTTTCTGCCTCAACAAGCTGCTAATTGTGCTGTTTGTATGAACAGAACATTCCCTCGACTGACACACTCACACCTGCAGGCTAGATTACTGAGCAGGTCAGGTGTGTTTGTGCGTGTGTGTGTGTGTGTATGTGTGTGTGTGGAACATGGGAATGATGTAACAATTATCTGTGCTTTGCTGGAAACCTGACACAGGCACAAGTGAGTACATCGTAGCTTTTTCTGTTCAATGTGTCAACTACTTTCTCCACAGAACAATAGCTTATCTGTGAGTGCACACACATGGACGGGAGGTGAACATAGACTCTATATAATATGAAGTGAAGGGTGTCAGACGCTTCACCACCTTGAAACAATGTAAGGAGAGGAAGAGGGGGGGGGGTGGGGGGGGGGGGGGGTCCCAAAATGAGTTATGTCATTCCTAAGCTCGTATGCAGTTCCTGCCCATGCCAGGAGGATGGTGATAACTCACCGAGACGATTTAAAAGATGGAGACAGACGGAGAAAGGGAAAAAGGAGGGAGAGGTGTTTAGCTTGATGGATGACTCTGGACTGCAGATATTCAGTAGACCATAAATTCAACCAGCACACGAGTGTCGAGGTCTGGCTCAGGCTCACTATTGCTACTGATAACACCAGTGGATGTGATAATGTGCATAATGATCGTCTGGGAGAGTGTGTGATTAATCACATTTAAAAGGTGAAGTTTGGGAGTGAGAAATGAGGAGGAAAAAAGACCACATGCAATGTTTAGGTTACAGTGAAAGCGTTGCCGGGGGTTTCCCGGTATTTAGAGACTGAGTTTTGTCTCCACTAGTGACGACGTATTTATATAATCTGAGAGCAGAGCTGTCTTCTCCAGGTGTGCTGTGTGTGCAGGAGCAAAGAGAGGAACAATGGGAGGTATTGAACCGTCAGCAGATGAACATAATAACATTACTTTTTTTTACCATAATTAAAAGATTTGCTCATCCTAAATCACTTCTAATGTGAACTGACCTTCAGCAGTATGCTAACTGGCAAAAGTATTAACCATCTTTTTATAATAACTATGATAAACTAAGGATCACGAGCAAGCTAAAATATTTTTTTCTTTAGCCGATGTAAAAGTCTATAATGTTATTTAAACAGTGACCAGAGTGCTTTTCTCCAGCCCTTATAATCTGAATTGCCATTTAATTTCACTTAATTGTTAGTCTGGCTGACATTGTGTTCATGTTAGTTGATTATGTTTTAACCAGTTATTAGTGATGCCTCTCCTTGAATTCACAATATTGAAAAAAACCTTTTGAGGGGCATTGTAAGTGGTGAGCTGTGGACAGGATGCAAAG
This sequence comes from Clinocottus analis, assembly GCF_023055335.1. Classification (NCBI taxonomy): domain Eukaryota; kingdom Metazoa; phylum Chordata; class Actinopteri; order Perciformes; family Cottidae; genus Clinocottus; species Clinocottus analis. The sequence continues at coordinate 5,202,353 of NW_027175954.1, read as the reverse complement.
TTATGTGTTTGCAAAGTCATTTTATATGCAAGAAGTGTTTGCCTGACTCGTGTTTCCCCACTGCACCTTTCAAAATAATGTATGTCCAGACCAATACCCCCCCCCCCCCTCCCAACTACACAAAATGCACAAGCTGTGTACACAAGATCAGACCAAATTTAAATGCTGAAATAAATAGAGTGTAAAAGGTCTGTAGCCAGGCCTTTTCCCAGTTGTAGCAAGATAAAGTGTCTCTCTTCAAAGTCCATATCAGCAAAACATATCACAGTATCCATTACCAGCATCCTGAGAGAAATAGTGCGCGTGCCCCTTTAAAAAGCTGACATCGGTCTGTCAAATCTGCCATGAGATGGAGATACTCACATGATGGAGCGACAGCACCAGGAAGGCCCCTCCCCCGGCACACTCCGTGATGACTGCCAGGAAACGTGGGTTAACTGCACAGAAGTTGTTGTCCTGGACGCTGCACGTGATTGGCACGCCATCATAGCAGCACTCCTTGGTGGCGGCCTTACCAAACACGTGGCGAAACTTGGAGCTGCGGTACTGAGGACGCCATGTCATCTGAGGGAAGAGGACAGGAGGGAGGGAGGAGAGGAGAGAAGGTCAGTCAAGGAAAATCATCTCTCACAGTTATGGTGTGAGTGCAGGGTGGATACTCCTATTTCTTTCTAAGTAACTGTAGATGTGATCAATTTTGCCAAACATGAGCAACCTGGACCGGGCAGGGAACTGGTCCCAAGTTGTCAACAAAAAAAAAAAAAGAATAATATAACATTTGAGAGTCTTGGACATTAATAGATCAGCACTAAACAATGACACAAAAGTTTTTTTGTGAAGGCTCTCGGCAAGATTACTAAGGGATTTATGGATCACAAATCATTATTGTCTTGGTTGAGTATATGCCAGCTGTTTATACAGAAGGTTTGGTACAACAGTAATACAAGCATGACACAGTAATTCCTCCATTTAACAATAGTCAGTACAAGTAAACAGAATAGCCACAGTCTAACCTGGTGTTAATACTCTGCGAGTAAAATTAAAATATGAAACATGAATAAGGAGAAGGAAACTTTGGAGACTTCCCAAATCCTGAGTCTCTTTTTAACCACTTTCCTTTAGCTCGCCGATGCATATGTCATTATTGTGAGAGATAAGTGGCTCTGGTCCGCTGGGACGAGGCCTGACCAGCCGGCATGTCTGCTCTGCTACTCGGCCTGCCTGCTGCATGATCATTACTTATGAATTAGAGGTGCAGGAGGTGGATGGACAAGATGTTAATGGAAAACATGGACCCAAACAACAACAAAGAGAGAGCCAGGAAGTACATGGAAATAGGGTAAAGTAAGACAACACGAGGCACAGCACAAACAACATCACAAAACACTTAGAAATCACACCTAAAAACAAGTCCTGTCCTTGAAAACAATGCCATCATTTTCCTGTTGTATGTGGGCTGCCTGCAGGCCTTTCTGGTGATGGCTAAATAAATACAACCAAGATACAAACTGTGTTTGTGTGAGTGTGTGTGTGTGTGTGTGTTTGCAGGATTGCTGCCTGGAAAGCAGCTGAGCAGGGAATAAAACTGCCAGACGGAGAAAAAGGAGTGAAGGAAAATAAATGAAGGAGAATCTCAAAGTAACAGAATTGCACAGGTGGAGAGTGTGACTCTACACGTCTCGGTTTACTCTTCTCACCTTCTACCCCGAGGCCACAGAGAGCCTCATGCTGTCACACTGGAATGCCTCGCTACCTGAAGAGATGCATTATTAAACTCTCAGGTGTTTAAGACCCTGACTGCCTCTAAGAACCATCAGTCACATCCATATGGCCATCCTGCCGTATTCATACACTTAACCTGTTAGGAGGATACAAATATGTTTGTTTACATTGAAAGAAACGCCAGCATGGTGTAAAATGTACTCTGAGTAGTAAACAAAGTACAGCAGGTAATTGATCATAAAGTATTTGACCTGATGGTGGCGCTAGATACAAATTTAGTACATAGACATATTACAATTCATGAACATATGACACCAACTTGAATAGAAAGCCACCAAAACCACAAATATTAACCTTGTGGTGATGCTGGAGGAAAAGATATGAAATATGAAGGATTAATGGTTGTTTTTTTAGCTCCATGGCACAATGAACTACACAGTTTGATTTTGTGTCAATCAACTTATCAAATAATCAATTTTTTTTTTTTCAGGAACACATACTGCTTTACATAAACCCTGGGTATACGGACCTGCCAACTTTAATATGCAAATGAGGCCGAAACCCATAAAGGCATGGCAAACAAAGTGTTTGCTGATTGAGCTCATGCTGTACACATGCTATACACATGCTACCTAGGGGGATCTAATCAGCATTCATGTACTGCTGAGGCTTACAAGACCAGAGGGAGAGGCTTCCAGGCAGAGAGCTGAGACATCTTGTCACATCTAAAGCAGGTTGTAATCAGGCCAGCTTCCTCTCAGCCGTGTCATGCAGCAGGTACACAGCAGGGCTGCCTGGTGGGCGGCCTGTCTCGCAGAACTGATGACGAAAACACTACTCTGAGCTATTTTTACACCAGCTTCTTGCTGATCAAAAGACGGCGAGGCACGTTTCACTGACAGCAGAAAAACGGTTTTATTCACAAGGCTTCTTTGACAGGCTTTATGTCTGGTAAAATAAAAAGAAATGCAGCTCTTTTTGTCAGAGGGAAATCTATTTTAGTCCGCGACCAGTGAGTCACAGCAGCAACCGCAATAAGGGGGCTGTAAAAACCTCGTAAAACTAAACTGAAAACACAGATATGACTTTTAAAAAAAGAGATTTTGTACATCTGGTTTGCTCTGCCTGAGTTCTTGTGTGGGTCTGTACTTGTATATAGACGTGCAAAGCATACGTATGCACCTATAGCTCACCTACAGGCTGTCTTTTAAGGACATCATAACTCAAAAACACATACACTAGCAGCCACTCCTCTCTGTGGCTTGCCAAGGCTTGATGCTGCAGGAGGAGTTCAAAGTTTACTTACTGGTGTCAAGATATCGGTTACTTAAGCATCGTTGGGCCTAAAGCTATGAGCAGGAAGACAATTTGGACACAAAGACAGAGTGATCGCCTAACAAGACGTCCAAATGATTGTCTGCGAGGAGTTTCAGCCCTCTCCTGACCCAACAATGAAGACCACAGAGCCCCGGACCGACTCCCAAACACCAGTACTCATATAACCGAGCACACACCAGCCTCGCCTTCTCAATCTGTAGATGTAATGTTTAGTAAACGCTCCAAGTGAAATTCAAGACAGGGAATGTGCAGGCGCAAACACATCTCGTGCCAGCATGTTAAATGTACGAGTGTGTCCACATGTTCATTGTGTGCGCCTGAGTGAGTGAGACACACTTCCCTCGGTTTAGACGGTCTGCTATCATACACAGGCGACAGCTTTCAACCTCTGTCCTGTAATAGGATAACAGCCACATTGGTAATCCAATAGCTGCTTCATTTCTCCAGAGCACACGTGTGAATGAGTATGAAAGGATAAGACAGGCTGTGTGTGAGCGTGTCACTATGTTGGCCTGGAGAATCTTTTTGCTTTGTGTATGCACGCAGCGTGCACATGAGTTGTAAAACAATGCCGAATAAAAAAAACTTGCAAATTTTTCATGCCGTTTGAATAGATAGTGACTCAGTCACGCACACAAACCCGAGCACACTTCAAAACATCTCGGCTTTCGCTTTGCCAAAAGCATGCCAGTGCATTGGCCCGCATCCTTCCCTTTAGTGTAACAATTGTGTCATGTTTCGAAGCACTTTTGGAAGCCCTGGCATCCACGATTGCAACTTCAGACGCTCAGATTAGCTCACAATAGCCCTTTATTCCAGAATGTGGTTTTACAACTGATTTGTAATGATTAACATGTATAGGAGTCTAGCCAGGGTGGGAATGGAGGAAAAAACAAACCTTGCTGTGGGATCAACATTGTGTATTTCCCAATATTGACAGACATTTGATTGTTTTTGAGAATCAATTGATTACGAATCAGACTCTCTGGAAGCTTCTTTTTTTTCTTTCAGCATATTTCAAGGACAAAATAAGATAAAATGACAACATTAATTGATTGATTAAACTATTTTAACGGGACGTAGAGGCTTGAATACACCTTAACTGTAACAGAATTATAACATATCATAATCATAAAATTAAACCTTTATGAAATAACCTCCAAACTATAGACAATAAGATTCACATCATGGATTCAACTCAAAGTCACTATGAACTGACGCAATACTCGGAAACTAAAACTATCAAAGACCTTGGGCAACAGTAAGGCTGTGTGTTAAAATAACAACACAATAAAGTTGATTTTATAGGACTAATTGAAACCAGCATTACAAAGTGCTTTCACACAAACAATAAAACACACAATAAGGTTTGAACCAGGCACCCATAAGGGAAAAAGAGAAATAACACTGGAGGATTACACTTCATCCTCAACACTGAGAATAAAGTACAATGTTACTCAATAGTTAAAAGTACAAATTCAATTAAAAAGGAGAAATGATCAGAAAGGCATTCTACAGCAAAGAAAACATAAACCAAAACATACTTAGCTTTTTAAATAGCGCATTGATGGGAAAATAAATATGTATAACTCTACTTTTCATGAAACAAAATGTGCTAGCCTGCTCATCGCATCAGTGTGAAATAGAAAACTTTGTCAAAGTTAGAAAAGAGCAAAAATCTGATCAAAGAAAAAGTAAAACCAGCCACAAAATCTGACCGAGCATTCAATGGCAACTTCTGACACCGATGCCACACACATACAATTGGGTCAATACTGCAAAAGTCTTGAGGTTGGAGCTCTGAGCTTCACTTCCACTGCTGTGACGAGCAGCTCTGCATACGCATAGCTTCATAAACCTTGACGTGAGAAACGGGATACAAGGCTTAATGAAAAGACCTCAAACAGACTTGGATTCAAGCCACAAAGCATATTTCAGTGAATGGCAGTGTTTTGAAGGTCGGATGCCACATAAATAGACATCTGTGGTCGTGGTGGAGATGACTGGAGTGGGACGGTGGATGATGATGTCATTTTCACTGTCGTGAAACGGCTTCACTTCCATATTAACGATTTCTTTTGTGTCTGTTTTTTTTTTTTAACCGTCAGCAAAAAATAAAAAACACTTCCACACTCATGGAAGCGAATGAGTGGCTGCACTTGTCCGAGTTTAAGCAATAGGATAATTAAACTAAAAGGCGTGCAGGACAAGCATACCTCAAATAAATCTGTGCAGGCAACGTTTAAAAAAACAAAGTTCTTCCAATGTGCACAGATTCAAAGCTAAGAGATGGTTAGAAGACAGACTTTTGTTTCATCTTGTTCAAGCCTGTCTTCATGCACATGCACACCAAATTGGAATCCCAGGGGAAAAATGTGAACACACACACACACACACGCACACACACACACACGCACACACTAATGTGTAAAGGATCAATAACAGAATTGCAGAGGCAGGTCCAGGAGAGAGCAGGACACATCAAGAGACAGACAACACGGAAGAGAAAGAAAGAGTGTGCAATTAAGCAAGACGTGGTGTGAGAAAGCCAAACTGGGAGTTCAGCAGCACTCACCCTGTCGAGTGGGACAACACTGGCACAAGAAGAAACAGTGGCTCCTTAAGTTAGTGGAAAAAAAAGTCTGCCTCCAAGTTGCTATAGCCACAAAAAAAAAAACCCCAAAAATGACTTGTCTGGTTTTACCTCAAGAACACTTTCCCTCGCACACACGCACACACACACAAACACCCCAACACACACACGTACACACTAAAATCTGTCACTGCACTACTGTCCGAGCAGTCTTCTTTGATGTGCACAGTCCACACCGAGAGTCAGAGGAGACGGTGTGTGTGTGTGTGTGTGTGTGTGCCGCATGAAGCCGAGTTGCGTGTGTGAACAAGCAGGAGGGGAGAGCGCAGGAGTGTGTACACTCCCTGAGAGGGAGGTGACTACAAGGAGGAAGAGAGAGAGAGAGAAAGAGAGTGAGCAGGTAATCACGCTCCCTCTCTCTCTCTCTCCGTGAGCACCACTCCCTCTCCTGACGCCTCCACAGCGTTTGCTCAATCAGGATTTCTCAATTGATATTTAAAAAGAAGACAGGAGAAGGGAAAGAAACATGCTTTTTCTCCACCCTTGTTGCTCAACAATGCCATGTAATTTTACCAGCACGAGGTCGTACAATTACATTTTGTTGTTCAGCAACGAGGGTGAAAGGCTGATGAACATTCATAAATATCTTTAGAAAATCTGATGATCAACTTTTATTTAACGTTTATTCAGCCAAGTAGAAGATAGTTTTTTAGCAAAGAGTAAACTGACATCCCAGCCTTTGATGCTCATCATCCTTACTGTCACCTCCATACGGTCCACCATATAAAAAGGCAAAATGGAGTTTTTAGTTCACATTTTCCTTTGCACTCCTGACTATTAGCTGTTTTAGAGATTTAAACATCCTGATTTACTGTATAATTTACATACGACACTAGTACATACATGAAACTGACATTTACACTTAAAGTCAGGATCCTTGGCGGTCCCCCTCAACCTATCTGTTGACCCAATCTCCGAGTTAAAAACCTCTGGTTAAAAGCAAAAAGGTGCAAACTGCACTCCAAATGAAATTGCCTGGATGGTTCGGCAATATATCCATCTGCTATTAAATTCAGTCAGCCAATGGCTTCAGCTGGACAGCGGTGGTAATCACTCCGAGTCGAGCCGAAGCCTTATATAATGGTACATTAGCACGAGAGGCTAAGAGAAGCTAACGGGTCAATAACAGCTGAAAAAAGCTGGCCTTCACACGGTCAAACGGGGGTGTAGCCAATGGGGTGATCAATCGTTGCTATTGCACAAACGTGCATGTCCACACGCCAGCTCTAAAGTGACAGTTAGGTGTCAGTGAGGTGCTCATATTTAAGCTTAACTAGCTTTTTAAATGACAATTTGTTATGGGTTGAGAAAAAGAAAAACAATTCTGGTTTTATTCTGGATTTTTCTCATTGGTACGCCTTTTAGAAATAAACATTAAATGATCTAAACTGTAAAATACTCCATTCAAAATAGAAAATCATGCATTTAAAATCGTATATCTTTTTAAAATTAAATAGTTGTGACAAACATTTCAACACATTTCTCGTTAACGACATTGACAATGTGGTTTGATTAGACTTATCAGAAATAAAAGGTATTAAAGTACAGAAATATAATCAGCTAGATCAACATCATTATGCAGCATGACCCTTTTAGAGTCTTGTATATATTGTTTAATTATTACTCAAGGTGAATTAATGGTCTCATTTTAACTGCTGTTCAGACTGCAGATGTTCTTGAATCTATGGCATTGCATCATATTTAGTAAGATGATGTTTTATATGTAAAGTCTACATTCATAACATGCACATTGTAGCTTAAACTTGTACTTGGTGCTGGGGGAAATGCACGTATCTCTCTCTCTCTCTCTCTCTCTCACTCTCTCTCTCACACACACACACACACACACACACACACACACACACACACACACACACACACACACACACACACACACACACACACACACACACACACACACACACACACACACACACACACACACACACACACACACACACGTTCACTGCTGATAGAGCTGGCCACAAACACATCATCCCCCAAATACACAAAGTCCAAGGGTCACAAAATGATGATAAGAAAGAGGACACACAAACTGGTAAAGACTTGAGGAGAGTTCGTCTCATCAAAAGCAGGAGTTTGACACAACAATATTTTGGGGAAGAACATTGAATGCATCAAATAGACATCGATAGAAAAATGTGACAACATAGTAGTAGTAATAGTAATAGTAATGTATCACGACATCTCGATACATGATTTAATCACGAAACGACTCCATTAAAAGACGACCCGTTCCCATCAGCCCTGCTGTGCGTTGTGGTCATTATCAATAAGGACAGAGCATGAGTCTCAGAAGCTTGTGACTTTTTCCAAAGAGCTCTAACCACAAAGGCTCGCTCGCTAATGACAGATCACTCCGTGACAAACTAATAGCCGGCTGCTGTGAGAAAAGAGGCCAGAGCCTTTGACACCGCAGACACACAATGTCCTTCGCCTCCTCACTTTGTCGTTCCTGATTAGCAGACTGACTCTGTTGTGACTGTAAAACACCTGGTTCCAGTGCCAAGTGCAATCCCACGTCTCCGTTTGAGCTGCTGGAGTGAGGTTTAGGCGCTCTGCACTTGAGCTAAACGTTGTTCATTGTGGGCTTTAAATGCTCAAGTGTTTGCACCAACTGAGCAAATAGTCCCATTCAAGTACTTAACTGAGCAGGTGCAGTCAATAATTGAATCCAGTGTACACAGGAACCTCCTTTAAAAACAGATTAATTTACACGAGTCACTCAGCAAGCAAATAAATGACGGGTTGGGGCAACACCTTCCTAGAAATAAAACCTTTTTGCATCACTTCATATGGCACTACTACAGTATGTGAGTACTGAGCACATGAGAAGAGCAGCTTCAAGCGTTTTTTTCAATTAATCTTTCATTTGCATGTAGTATGCTCTGGTTTTGTTGCTTTGCAAATGAGGAGCCACACCTTCCCAGAAAGATACGTAGTCGTTAAACGTTTTGATAGATTATAGTATCATTCAAATATTCATTTCCTGGTGTTATTGAAGGTGATTTAGAGATTCCAGTATGGCATCATACAATGGAAGTTCAGGTTTTAAAGAGCGAATGTTGAACTCAATGCATTTTTTTTTACAAATATATTTTCCTACTTTAGAGGTTGCACTGTTAGAAATTGTGAAGTCATCTTCCTGCTCCCACATCTACAGTTATGAATCCTGTACAATAAAGTGTTCAGTGTTGATTGAGACTAAATGACACATTTATTTTTGATTTGGTTGTTCAGATCAATCTTCACATTAAGGTTGACAAAATACATGGATGTACTGTCAGACATTATGTTTGCTCATTGTCACTTGCGTTTCACAGTTTGTGCAAAAGAAACCTAAGAGAAACAAAAAATTCTAAAAAGCAGTCGTTTCAATCAAATTTCTAGAAAGTGTACTCATCCCACCAAAAGATACTGTTGCATACATTTACAGTCCCAATTCTCTAATTACACAACTGCAGTGTAAAAAGAAACAAACCAACTGTGAGAACAAGCTCAGAAAATAAAAAAAAAGGTCACAAAATAAAGAAACAACATGAATGATCAAGTTTGACTTCATAATCTACTGATGTGTCTCAACAGGTAAAGAATGTGATACAATCACAGTCATATCTTTGTTTGTTTCCAGGTAGACGAACAAAAAGATGAGCCTCGTTGAGAAAAAGGAGACGCAATCAGCCAACAGGAAATTAGGTGCCCAACAAAGTATTTGATAAGGCAATCAGTATCGGTCATTTTTAAAAAATGTGCTGTTGATGTCTGTAGTTTCAAAATAAAAGCCCCATTTCATCACATTGACCACTAAAGTACAGGGTGTAATAGTGATCTCACCTCAGGATAACTTGAGCGTAACATGAGTCATATGTTAGCGTGTCCGTGCAGCGCACCTCGTTCTTTCAGATCTGATTCACTCCAAATATCTGCAATAACCCAGCTGTTTCCATTCAGAGATATCACAGCCTCACTACCTGTGAAAGACAGTGTGTACAGCCAGTAATCTCATCGGGAAAACTGCATTTTATTCACTTTTAAAGATCAACACTCACATGGAAGTTTGTATCGGTCATATATTGAATCATTTAGACGTACTTTGCTGATTGTAGGAACATAGACTGGAATCTTGCAGACAAACACACAAACGTCTGGCTTCCTGGAGTACAGCTACAGCAGGCTGGGTTTGACGAGCTGGAAACCAGATCAATTCCTTTATTGGCTTACAGTAAGAGGGTCTGAGAGGGTTGTGTTGCAAAGAACACATACATGATTAAATCACAGTCAGGGAGAGCACCAAACACAGTTAAACCCCAGGCAGCATTTCAAGTACTTTCCTTTTGTTGATTTGTTTTGGAGCAATTGGAGCAAATACATGTTTCCATGTCTGTTCATTCGACAGAACAGAAAACAAACTAAAAAGAAGCCATAACTGAATGTGGCGCTGATTTATTAATAAATTGAAGACTACTTAAATGAAAAAGGAAATCCGCCCCCTCAACACACACACACACATCATATGAGGTCATTATAATCATGGGTCACGTCACATCGTAGCATCGAGGCAAGAGTGTGTCTCACGTCGGAGCCTCCAGAGGGTTTCTGTTATCTAGTATTAATTACAACTAAGCCAAGCTGCTCTGCAGACAGCCAGTGGCCTCCGCAGCCAGAGATCCTGACAATTAAAAATATTCAGCATCAAAGAGAAAAGGGAAGGAGAGGTGGGGGGGGGGGTGCAACAGCACAAAATTAGGTTTGAAGTTCTAAAATTAGCTCAAGATGTGTTGCTCAAGGATTTGATATGTTAAAGAGATGCATTTTATTGCAGAATGTACCATTTCTAATAAATATTAAATGACAAATAGGCTGATGGATGATTAATTATTCAGCAAAGGGATGAGCTTGTTCCTTAGAGCGGACCAAAGAAGTCACAGGAATCCCGATCACTTAAATGAATTCACGTCAGTGAGCCTCACCAGCCAAGGTCATTCATCACTACCATAGTAACTGTAGTCAAGGTGAGTTTCACTTTCTGTGACTCAAGGGGATTAGCTGGCCTTTATATAGGCATGGCCTCCATCTATAAACAATACACAGACGGCGTGCTGCAGCGGTGCACGCCGCGCTACCCGGCTGAGGGAGGCCAACGCTAATAAGATCACAGACGAGCTAACTGCATTAACGCGTTGTGATACTCGGTACACAGAAGGAGCAGCTCGCTGTCGTGCTCATGTTAAGTCTTTTATCTGTGAAATCTCAAACCAAGGAGTATATGACGTCAAAATAAGAATACTTTGAGGAGTGTACAATCACAAAAAACTTCATGAACTTGCACTTTGACATGTAGGAAGATCTGACTGTAGAGAGTTGTTAGCAGTTCGGTCGGACGGGAGCTAAATGCTAACACAAGCTAATGAAAAGTTGGCCAAAAACATAAGGCTTCACCCTCTGGGGATCATGAATGTCTGTGCAACATTTCTTCTCAATATATCTCAATCTGCGCCAGTGGTGGATTCAAAATTCATATCTCTATTTTACAATATGAGCTGCAATAACTTGCACATAATATTAGGGATCTTGTGCATTTAGATTGAGGCCTTCATTTAGCTGCTTCTGTCGAGTCCAATAAACAAATGTACACATTACTTGTCAGGGAGCAAACATACATTTGCGCCGACAGCATTTCTCATGAGGTACAACCATTAGGACTACTTTAGTGCTGCGGAATCAATAACACACACACACACACACACACACACAAACACAAAAGAGGCCATCAACTTCTCTTCATGAATAATGAATCAGACTCTGCTGACCCATCTGCTTCACGATGAAGATCCCCTGACTGAAACAACAGGAGAACAAACACAGAAAGTGCAGCTTAAATAAATACATCCGTTAGCTGCTGATGTGCATCATCACAATTAGAGCAAAAAACGATTTGATCAGAAAAAGGAACCACTCAGAGCTCAACAGAGGTTTGCAATATATATATATATATATATATATATATATATATATATATATATATATATATATATATATATATATAATAATAATCATAAAATCCCCCACTGTTCTAATCTTATAATATTAGTTAACCCTTAGTACGGAACCTGTCGCAGGCGACAGAAAGTAATATACAAACTGGATGCAATTCCAACGGATTCTGAACGCTAAGCGAAGCTTTCTAATGTCATGCGGCACTTTTACAGAGAAGATCGCGTATTGAGAAACGGCCGCTGGAGACATCTTAACGCTGATTGGCCAAGACTCGACGCGTCACATCAAAGATGTCCTCTTGAAGAAGATGACCACATTAACTTTTCTTCGCGGCTCAGAGTCCAATCTCAGAAACGCTGGCGCGGTCGCGCGGCTCCAAAAAGGAGGACAAATACGCGTCCGACTTGAGGCTGCGCCGGACGCTGCACAGGGCGTTGAAGACCCGGACTGTCCTGCCTAAATCCGGACGTCTGGTCACCTTAGTCCCCTCACCTCAAAATCTACCTCCTCATTAACGGAAGCGTTAGCTAATAACTTTCCACCGGAGCGTTAGCTAGCTGGCTAACGTCGCGTTCTCTCCTGGTGTGTTCAATGAGTCAATTCATCAAGCTGTAGCTAACGTTTGCTAAGTCTATGTCAACAGAGCTTCAGGGTAACTTAACTTAGATATACCATGAAATATTATATTACCATGTACTCGCGCTTCCTTCTGGCACGCACATCTGTTTGCACTTCACTGAATATAAATCCCCCCGCCCCCCTCTCCCCTCCTAAAAAAAAAATCATCAAATCTACACGATTCACAAAGGTCACCTATTTTGGTTTCAAAACGGCGAATTTCGCAGAAAGGTGAGGGATTTTCTTGCCTGTATTATCATTCAAAAACAAATAGCTGGTGATTTTTGAAAAACCGAGAAGATCTTTAACGAACACCCACTGCTGTTAAGAACGCATTTCCATAATTGTTAATTGTTGACAAATTGCTGAAATATTTTATACCCATCCCAATCCAATGTAAGACGGTTGCCAGAAATGACATAACTGTTCTCACTTCATCTATACAAAACTGAAATCAAATGTTTTTTCACGTGTAATATATCTCCGTATGGACGTAACTTAGTAATATTTTTAATTTACACAAAAAAATATTTTTTCTATAAAAGACCATTTACAGCCGCATTAATGTAGCAAACAGTTCCCGTTAAATAATTGGGTTAGATATCTTTTTAAAAAAAATGTTTTTAATTATGTTTTTGGAAAACAGACCCTCAGGAAGTTTGGACACAAGTGGCTTCAGAACATTTTTTAACCAGCAGCATCAGATTATTGACAGTTTAATTGTCTCTCTCTCCTAATGAAGCGCTGAGTTTTCCTCTTTCCTTTGGCCTTCACAGTCACAGCAGCCTTAAAAAACTGGTACAAGAGAGCGAGATTTCTTTCTCTCTCTCCCTCTCCAAGTAATCCCCTCCATGTTTGCCCCACGTGGCAGCAGATAATCCTCAAACAGCCGGACAGCTGTCATGTCAGAAACGTGCAGGACAACCTGCCACTACTGATCTGAGTACCGATGTCAAGAGAAGACTGGAAATACAAACTTGTCTTTTTACAAACCGTTTCAAAAGGGATGTAACGTTGCTGTGTAAATGTAAAGACACATAGCAGCAGGAGCTGGTTTAGCGAGGGGTCGGCTGGTGGTCTTTCCGTTTCGTGACAATAGCACTGAGAGGTTCTGTGGTCACGTGCACTATGCGGTTACATAAGAGCATTTTAGGACTTCCTAAACCATTGTCAGGGCGAGTACAGCAATCATCCTCAACATCCACCAGCAGATTGTTTCCTAAAGCCCGAGCACTCAAATATGGCAGTTTTGCTTGAATCAGTGTGATTGCTGCCTTGAGTGCATCAAGTGAATATTAAAATGTATCATCAAAAATCATCCCTGCAGTTTTGAAGATTACAACAAAGATGATGAATCAGCTCCATTTGAATGATGCAGATCAGACTTGTATCTTGGTGCACAATTCAGTTTTTAAAAGAGGGTAAAGACGTGAAACTATGGAAGCCCATTTCCACCAGTAAAAGAAACAAAGTATTAGATAGAAAGTCAAAATTATGAGATAGTAAGAGCCGCTGGCTTATTTATTTTAATAATTTCTACTTTATATCTAAGAATTATAACTTTGTATGTCATAATTGTTTTCTTTTACTGGAGGAAATAGGCTTTCACATGAATAAGAGAAATCAGAGTTTCTTATTGTAGATTTTTTTTATAAATGAATGATCACAACAATACTTGGCAGAATAATCAGCAGTGGAAATAATCTGTATTTGCAGCCATAAAGAAGACTTGATGTTGCCCCTAGTAGTATGACCACAGGCTCACGGGGGGTAAAGTAAACCTGTGTTCGTAGTGTTACCAGTGTTAATCGTCATGGCGTAATTTTGCTAAAGCGGTCATTGTTCAGCAAAGTTGAATTACTCAACTGCAATTCAAAGAACGCAATAAAAACATTCATATTCTAATGGTTTGTGAAGACAAAATCATAAATGTTACGTATTGTTCAACATGTTTCCCTGACAGCTTGGGCACAAACAACATGAAGTCACCTCGGCCTGCAGGGCAGAGAGGCAGGCCCTCACTTGGTTCGGAGTGCAGAGAACCACAAGGGGAGTGGTGGTGCTGGTGGTGCTGGTGGTGGAGGAGTCGGAGACAGGCGGCTCCTGGGGGCTTTGTCCTGGATGTATAGTCATGTATGAGGCATTTAGTGGCAACGTCAGGTTCTCCACCACCTCAGGGCACAACGTGTGGTTTGACTCTTGGTAGTGAAGTAACAGAGGACAAGTGAGGTGATCTCATGCACCTTAAGGCTGCTTAGAACTAGTTACCAAAGCAGTGATATAATCCAGTAGGAAGGCAAATGGGAACACATTGCACGCACACACACACACACACACACACACACACACACACACACACACACACACACACAGATTTAGTTGCTGCAAGGAGACACAAGTCCACACTTTTGTTTTGCGATTACAGTTAAATAATCAATTAGTTTGTTCCAGCTGCTCAAATCTTCTTTCTATTGTTGTCATTTAATCTATGTGGGTTAGCTGGACAAAACAAGTCATTTAAATCTGCTTTATACGGATAGTCATGTTCTGTGAGGCCGGGGGCTTTGAGCCAATGCTAATGTCAGCATGTTAACACACTCACAACTACAATGCTATCCTGATTGATTTACAATGGTTGCCATTTTAGCTCAGCATGCTAACAATTGCTAATTAGCAAACACAAAAGTACAGCCGAGGAGATCACCTGATTCAGTCGGCGTCATCCTCCTGGAATCTTTGCAAATAATATTACAAAATAAATCAGATAGTTGTTGAGATATTTTAGGCTCGACTTAAGTGGTGAACCGCCCAACATTTGCGTTGATCCGTTTGGATCAAGACAGCTAGGCCTAAAAATGTCAAATATTCTCTTGTTGCAGCATCTCAAAAGATGGATATACTTTTGATTTATCTAAAGACTAATGATCATACTGAAACAATGATGAGTCGCTGACTTCCTGTATATTGATTATAAAGCTCCAGGTTATTACCATTTGGTTTTGTATTTATGCTACTGTGTGCGTACACACACACACACACACACACGCGCACACACATTACATAAAGACTTAAAGTACCACCCTTTTATTGGTTTCTTTACCTCAGTGTAGAGGAACACAACCGATGACCCATCAAATGCCACAAACTCAACACATTCTGCACGCCAAACACTGCTGAACCGCATCTCTCATCAGCCAATGCCTTTGACTCTTAACTATTTTCTACATTAATTGTTTGTTTATAAAAATTGGCAATATCCAAGGCCATGCAGTATAATGATGTGCTTTTTCTGACCAACAGATTTAAAGTTAATTCCTGGACCTTGACAAAACAATCTCACCTAAAGCGACTCCAAAGCTTTCTACCATTTCACATGATCATCATCAGTAGGCGGTCTGTGCCCAGAAGTCAAGGAAATGTGGATTGAAAAAATTACCATATCAATGAGGACTTAAAGAGCGTCTCATTCATCTTGGCCTATTAACCTCAAATCCCATTTATCAATAGAAAATAAACAGACGCTATACAGAGCTACAAGTCCAGCTCATTTTGTCTAATTTCCCCATAAGAGTAAAAACTCTACACTTGCGTGCAATTTTAAGAGTAAATATCAACCGGCATTGGAGGTAATAAAAGGCACAACGAATACAGCTTATACCTTCTGTTATTTGCCAATAACTATATTACACAACAGCCAAAGAGGCCAATAAGGCCCTCAGACTTAAGGGCATGTTTGTTTAAAAGCACGCCTTCGATTCACAGCAGCAATTACAGCAGGTAGGACTTTGACACATGTAACTATTTGTGAACCACCTCAGAAACCTGAACTCAACTCTAGTTGCTGTCCGCAACGTGGGTGAGATAGAGTACACGGTGATCAGTAAATAACTTAGTAGAAATGCAATGGAGCCTCTGCTTCTGAGCGAATAGCAAACGGCACAAGTCACATGTTGGGCAAAAGAGGGAGAATCTCAGGTATGTGTTCACAGCCTCTGTGATATATGCCAGAGATAAAAAGCCGTTTTATGGCACAAAATGAAAGCGCACAACAGATCTCCTGAGAGACAAAGAATAAAATAGAAAAGGAGTATAGTGTCTTTAAATGCCACAAACTCCTCATTAAACATCTGTTCAAGGCCGTGAAGATGTGTTGTTCTGCTGGTGAGGTTTATTTTCGATTGCTGGAGTTTTCTGTTTCCCACAAGTGAAGATGTGATGCAAACTCATTAGTCTGAAGCTAATTTTGGCAGCAGTTTGCAGTTATGGCAGACCTACTTACACAGTAGAGCTGGCATGACAACTCAACTCATGACTCACAGAGTGTCACACTAAAAGTCAGCACATTTCTGCCTGAAAATGTCACTCGGGTTTTGTGAATAAAGAGCTGGTGATGTCACATCACCACACGCAGGTCGCTTTGTTATACCGCTGCGTTGTCTTGTTGAGAGTCTACATGCTCGCATCACACCGCAGGAAAACAACCTCACAGGTCTTTGCATAAATCATCTTCCAAAACATGTCCGCACAAGCCAACGTGTAACTGACCCAACTGTTAATGAGCTGGGGCAGAGAAGTGAGCGGCACATTATACATTATTATAATAGTTTCCAATATCAACATATAGCAAGATATGGGACATATGAAATAACATTCATATTGAATTATTGGCCTGACCCATGTTAAAGCGACTCGAGGCCAAACAAGCGGCACTTGTCCCGCCCCTGTGGGAAGTGACGCCACCCGAGAAGAGCCAGTTGGGACTAAATCCTAAATTTCTCCCACTGTTTCAACGTGTGGTGACCATTACACCCGGGTCATTAAACACAGAGCTCTCAAACTGTTTTTTCCTTTGTCTCAAGTTTGTTTACGTTCATCCAGACAAAAATGAGCAAAAACAATGGCTCCAAACCATCTGTTTGGCCTGGTGGCCGGACCGAGTACAACCACCCACAGAGCCAGAATAATAGATTTCACTTGTTGTGATGATGAGCTGCAGAAATGGAAATGACCTTCACTGGATGTGGACGAAACAGTGTCATTTCGATATATTTGAAGAAGCTGTTGCTGATGGCACATTTGAATCAGGATGCTGCAACTAACAACTTTAACTGTGTTAGGTCATTTAGATCATTTGTTTTATTAAAACACCTGAATGTGGAATGAAACATTCATCAACTATGGAGTATTCTTGGGATTAACTTTTCTCTCAGTCGAATAATCAATAATCTTTACATAGTTCGTTGTACCCCTGAAAACAAATACAATATTCTGGTTACTGAATTTGAGAAGTGGGGAAACTTCAAGGACCCTTTAAATAAAAATGTTTTAAAAAGTTTTTTAGTTGAAATGATTATTAAATTAATCTGTCAATTAATAAAGTAATTTAAAAGTAATCATTAATCAACACTTCTCAAGGCTATTAGTTTGTACAATGCTGTACATATTGACATATTTTATATATACATATATATATACACATATATATATATATATATATACATATATATATACATATATACATATATATATACATATATATATATATACATATATACATATATATATACATATATATATATACATATATATATATATATACATATATATATACATATATATATACATATATATATGTATATATATGTATATATATATATATATATATATATAGATTAAACACAATATTATACTTCCTCCAAAAAAAATAAGGAATAAGATGATTGTATTTAGAGCTGAAACAATGAATTGATACATTTGTAAAATAAACATGAAAATAAACAGCAAGTGACAGTTTTAAGTGTCACGACTATGTGAGTATTTGGTACTCATCAGTGTCTAGAAGATATTAAACTGGACATATTTCGGTGATGGATTGTTGTTATTATATAATAAGACAGTTGCAGATTAAACTCTGAGGCTGTGAGCTTTTTTCCTCCAGTTTTCTGGCGTTTTGTAGGCGCGACCAAATAATCTTTAGCTCCATTCAACATTGACCAAATTCATCTGAAGATCATTTGGAAACGTGAACCAGTGTAAAACTTCTCTTCAGAGTCTGAAAGGTTTTAACCCACTGAAGACGCAACACAATCAGCTCAAACACCTTGAACGCACGCGCGCATGCAATGGGAGTCGTGTTGTGTGTGCGTGTGTGTGTGTGTGTCCCGGTCCCTCGCAGGAGGCTGTGGAGCCGCGTGGCAGAGCTGCACGGAAGAAAACCCGAAATAAAACTGCCGGACTCTCGGCAGCTCAGTCCCTTTCACACAGCGGCGCTGCAGAAGCGAAACGTCTGCAACGTGACAAGCGACCGCCGACACGCGGCAGGAGTTCCGCCTGAAGTAAACTCACCTTTAAGACGGTCATGTGGCGCGAGAGGCGTCGGCAGGTGCTGGGAGTTTCCCCTGGAGAGGACTGGAAGAAGTGGTGGTGGTGGTGGTGGTGGAGCAGCCGGGCGGAGACGAGTCGGGTTAAAACACCGCTGGTTGCTGCGTGGTGGTCAGTGAAAAGTCATGATGCCTGGCTCGACCTTGAGAGTGTCGTCGTCTCCCTCTCCTCCTCCCTCTCCTCCTCTTCCCCCCCACATACAAATAAAAGACGACAGAAAAATAGCTGACTGAATTGGCTCAAAGCCAGAGCATGTGCCTCCGGAACACACCGCACAGTCACCATGAGGGGGGAGGAGGGTGTGTGTGTGTGGGGGGGGGGGGGGGGGCAAGAGCCGGAGGAGGGCGGAGGATGAGGAGAGATGAGAGCACAGGATGCGACGAGAGAGGAGGAAGAAGAGGGAGGAGGAAGCGCAGGGAGGGGCGAGGCCATCCAGGTTGATTACAAAATACATTGTCTGTTTATTATATTTTGTGTATACATGGTTCCATAGTTGTGTGTAAACTAAACGCAGCTTGTTCATTCACAAAACTAGTTGAGATGCACACTAGTGTATTATAAAGCAAGACTATTGTGAACCATGAGCAGTTTCAGTATTGATATATTTTTTGTCAAACTATTCTGAACTACTAATAATGTAATTTTAGAGTTTCTACAATGTGACTCGTGAGGATTTAAAGGTGTCCTGATGTGTGAGCTGTTTAAGGCACAACAGGGTTCAGTTTGGTCTCAGGGCTTTGGTGCAGGTGTAACAGGTGAGGGGTTAACTCATGGCAGAAATACACAACATTCAGTCTGAACATGATGGCTAGAGAGGGATATTTATGTGATGATCGAATGTGGATTCTCAGCCTTCTGGAGTGAAAAAGTAGACGTTAAGCACCTGTCTTTAGCTAAAATACTGAATATTGGAGCCCTAATTAAAACAAAAATAAATGTCAAATTAATGTTTTACATAAAAAATAAACACAAATCTGTTTTAATCCATCATGCATTCCTGATACAATAGTTTAAAGAACACACATTGTTTCCTGTTTGGTGCACATCTGTATTTGAGGGTGTTCATCGCCCCCTAGTGTGGAAACACCGCCATCTCCAGAGGATCCACAACAGCAGGAAGACTACTGGCACGGCCAATCATTTGACTTATTATATCACAAAGATAATATCTAACAATATAAATACAGTTTGTATGTAGCAAACAAGAGTATTTCAAATTTGGGAGAGGAAATGGGTGCGCTTCACTGAATTCAAGTTGAAAAATACATTTTAAATGATCCTTTTGATGAATTTTATTTACACCTAAATAGCTAACACTAATAAATATAATCAAGTATAACTTAATAATCGATAATAAACGATGACTTGTCTTCATCAGGCGTGATGTGTTCACATCAACAGTAATGAACAACGAGAATGTACATTTAGCAAGTTAAACATATTAATGATCTTTGGGATGTGTTTGACGTCATTCACGAGACTCATTACTAAAATTGGACTGTATGACAAAACACAAACTGTTGTTCACTGTAAATGCATTAATTGTGAATACGCTATATTAATAATTTCTGTAATATTCATTGAATGCGCTGTAACTCTGTTACATCTGTGTGCATTCTGTACACATGACATCTATTGCTTTGGTCCATCCGGGGAGAGGGATCCTACTCTGTTGCTCTAACGAAGGTTTCACCCCTTTTTTTTTCCCTGTGATCATATTTTCCTCAGGGAGTTTTCTCTGATCATTGGATCAGGGAAAACTCCCCCCAAAAACATGTCGTACATGTATAGATTGTAAAGCCCTCAAGAGGCAAATTTGTAATTTGTGAATATGGGCAATACAAAATAAACTGATTAGAATTTCATTATTCACTCGGTAGTAAGTTAAAATCTAACGAGGAATTTGACAAAGAGCATTCTGTGACCACAAACATGACGTGGAGTTGGTGCCAAACCAGAAACGAGGACACCTTCGACATGCAACATACATTCATTGCCATGAGCACAACACCTGAGGCTCATTAATTAAGTCTCGACAAACTGGTCGCACCGGTAAGACAGACGGAGGTAAACTCCGGGTGTTTTCTATGCGTTCCCCTCCAGGCCCTTTGTTTGATGTGTAATTTAAGATGTAATTTATTCATTTCAAAACTTGTTATTCGGGACATTGAACAGTATTTATCGAAGTTAGTGATGACGATTGCGACGTCAGCATTTGACAGTCACTGTGACTTAATGGAGAAGCAGCAGTGTGCCTCCTGGTCTGGGCAGACCTGTGTGGAAACACGCCAGACAAGATGGTTTTTCTTCTGCATGAGAAGTTTTCAGGTACACTTGATTAATGCAATGCTGGTGGCCAGTAAAAAGTCAAAAGACTCTTACCAGAGTGTCCTGCAACGACATCATGAAGAGACATTGTAACAGAAATCTACAGAATACAGCAGATTACAGCAGATTACAGCTCACGTTAACCAGAGAATGGAAAAATGTCTTAAGCACTGTCAAAAATGGTACAACTGTCACAGATAAACGGCCTGCTTTATTTCTAGTTTTGTTACTATGGTGTTGTTTTTTGTTTCTTTATTGATAAGTTTGTTTTTCTTTTACTTCTATATATATTCTATACTTCTTCTATATCTCATTTCTATACTTGAATAGTAAGAAAATAAGTATACTATTTGACACATGCATAGAATCTGAAAAATGTAAATATTTGTATGTGAGATTTTGAAAACTAATAAAATATATATTACTTTTTTTTTTTTTTAAAAAAGAGAAGTCTTCAGGCTGCTTTCTCGGCTCGTGGGCGTGGTTTGGGTGGTTTACCCGGAACAAGTGCGGCGTTCATGATCAGTGTCCTCGTCCCCCAGTTGAACTGGTCTGACAAGAGTTCTGACAGATAAAGACAAACATCTTCATAAACACAGTTCAGGGTTTGTGTCTGCAGCATCCACGTGAGCTGAAACCATATTAGCTTTTTATGACAAACTATTATTATATGTTGTGTTAACTTCAAACCAAGTTAATGTTTAATTAACTTGGTTTGAAGGAGTGTGTGGCCTTTTGGAAATTAGAGGGTTAAATTCCAACAACTCCAGTTAAAGATTTACTGTTAGGTCTTTTAGTTTGTCTAAAACTTCATATTTTAGGAGCAATCTCTTTTACAGCAATTAAAGCAACGTGTTCTGGGGAAAAAAAGTCTGCATATTAAAGTGTCATATTGTAACTAAACAGCTGAAAGTGCAAGTTTATTCCATGTATTCTTTTTCTCAGCACTATCTTTTGCGTTCAGGAGGCGTGGAAACAAGAAATTTGTGAGAATTTCCTCTGGTTTAAGTGTTGTTGTCCAGTGAAGTCGTTAAGAGAGACAATCTAATTGCAGGTTTCTGTGTCTTTTTGTCAGCCTATAATTATCATGTATATTATCTGCTCATTAGTCACAAAAGGGCCATATATCATATCACAGATCTTGTACAGAACAAAGCTGAATGTGGCAGAAAGCATCAGAAGCTATCGGTGTGAAGGCGACCACACTGTCTCTGGTTCAAGTACGAGACCACCGTTGCATTTCTCTGCTTTGTTTCCTGTCGTCTCTTGTGTATCGCCGCCTAATAAAAGCAAACAAAAAATCCCTTAAGGTGGCGCTCAATGCTTTATACTTCACTTATATTCTGGTAAGATATTTCCTCTTTCCTGAAACCCGTGTTCCGTGTACTTGGTGTTTGTCTGGTTTTGTTATATAAGGAGACGACAGTATATGTTGATAAATAATATGTAGCACTATTTGTCAGGGTGAGATGCTGATCACTGGAATCCAACTTCGAAGCAAGAAAAAAAGGTGTGGCACACTGACTATATGCAAATTTTTTACAGATGCGTTTTAAAATGTTTATGACTCAGATTTTTCAGTGTTGTTTCTGGCGTGAACACATCTCAGAAATGTGTTTGGTAAAGCGAGGACATGACAACAGCAGATTGAAACATAGGCAAACATATGCGATAGATATTGACATACACATTATTGAGCCCTATATTCAGACATTAATGATCCTAAAAAACAAATACAAAAGTCTTATTGTGGATTTAGTAAAATTTAATTTATCTACAACTATCCCTCCGTTCAGGCATACAGACTGATAGATTATTTTTTTTTCATTTCAATGTGGCTCATAAACTGATAAGTTACACAATATCATACAGAAGCTTGGTTGCCAGTATTGGACAAAAAGTTGCAAAAATATCTTTTTTGTCTTTACATGTTTTCTGTCAGTGTTTTGCAGCATATTGAAGAGCGGTTAGATTGTGAAGTGAACGTGAAAGGGAACAACCGAGGGTTGAAAAGTGCAATACTCGAAACTGGAACCGATTCGGGCGAGAAGATGAGTTCTCTGTGCCGCACACAGTGACACGTTGCTGGAGAAGCATCATACGTCGTCTTTATGATATAATATCAAATCCGTTTACAGTTGCCTATTTGCTCATTCTTTTCCAGATGTCTTGTGTGTCAATATTAACCTAGTGTTTATTCTTACAAACTATATGACAATACATAACAATAAACACAAGACTGATAAAATCCATCACAAACTGACGGTAAAAAGTAGCAGAGATGAATGTACTGGCAATGATCAAATCTTTTTTGCTGTCACTGAAAACTAAACGGTTGGCAAGAAAGTCCAAATAATTAACATGTACACGTGATGTGACAAGAGGGTAAAGAAAAATGAACATAGCGTGGCAGCCAGAGAGAGAAACTGCATCAATATATTAGTCCTATTCTTCAGTTTCTCAGGTGTGTTTCTGCACAGTTTTTCTTGCCTGTCGTCAGACAAATATTCCCATTTTCTCTGGTTCTTTTCTTTCAGTCTTTCGTCCCTTAATCCTCGTCTTCATCCTCGTCGTAATCTTCGTCCGTCTGGTCCCGGCCGTCGAGATCGTCTTCATCGTCCACCTGCAAGGAAAGTGTCACAGTCTAACTAAAGCAAACACACACAACACACAGCTGAGTGGTCTTTGATGTTGTAAAGCTTACTACTCGAGTCATCTCTACGGCCCAAAACTACCACCACAGGTGCCTGGTTAAATTGGGAGCAGATTTAAGATTACTAAGCACTTCACAGTCTAGTCTGAATGAGTGAATATGGTGGATTGAGTGGCTTTTAAACTCAAGCTGCTTGGTTAAAATAAACTAAGTTTTATCAGTTAGAGTGTTTCTTTTGTGAAACCAGCCACAATAATTTGTGAAGGGACATCTATCAAAAAACAGCTGGACTTGCTAATATTTGATTTTGGTGGCAAAGGCAACTAAACCTCATCAAAGTGGAGGTGAGTGTGTGAGGTAAGCTGCCTCTGAACTGTAACTATTACAATTGTAAATGATTGTCTTCTTGTGGCTAATAGCAGCTCTTTTTGTTTTGCACATTAATCATTTAGCTTGTTACATTTGAAATACCATCTATGAAACCTCCATGCTCCACAAGTTTGGAGCACTTGAAACACGAGTACCACCAGAGTTAAGAGCCCTGATGATAAATGATAACCATGATTGTCTACCGTCTCTCCCAGGTCTTTGAGTTTCTTTTTGAGGTTGTGGATCTTCTGGTCCTGGTCTGCAAGCAGCATCAGCAGGTCGTCCTGCTCCTTCTTGGAGTCTTGCACCTCCGTTTGCAGCTTCGCTTTCTCCGTCTGCAGGATGGCCACCGTGCTGGTGGCTGCAGCCAGCTGCTGTTCCATCTCTGCCCGGCTCTCTGACAAACTCTTTGCCTCCTCCTGGAAACCAAAGTAGAAGACGGAGAGGACGGAGGAGGAAGAGACAGAATAATCCATTAACACAAATACCCGGGGGAAAAAAATAATGTATAAATACATAATTCAAAGAAGTCACAGACAAGTAGTGTGTAAATATTGGCGGTAAATCAGGGGGATGTGATGCTTTACAGATATTCTACACACCTTGAGTCTCTCCGCCTCAGTCGTCTGTGCTGCCAGTCTGCTCTCTACTTCAGCCATTTTGGCAGCGTCTACTGAGCCGTCGCCGCTAGAGAGTGCCTCTGAGGACTGAGACAAACCAGTGGGAGGTTGATTTATTTAGTATCCATCAAGAACAATGCGATATATTTGGCACAAAAATATATTTGCATAATAATTACCCCAGCTTCAGCTCTTCTGAGCAGTTCCTGTCTCTCTGCCTTCATCTGGTTGATTTCTGCCGACTGGTACTGGACCTGACTCCTCAGACCCTCCAGCTCCTGCAACAAGCAAAACAACACTTTAAATGCAGGTAAAATGTAGAACAATTACCTGAAAATATGAACAAAAATCTGAAAGTCTTCAATAAATAAATGGGCTTTTGGGACAGAAGGTGGGGAAGTCTAAAAGTATTAACAGGCCGACCAATTATGTCGACTTGTCTTGTCATGGGATTTGTTGACGAGAAAAGAAATAAAGAATAATGCCAGCCTCAACCTTTACACATATATTCCTTGTTCATTAAAGATGAAAGGAGAAATGTATTTATCCTACCTTGAGCAATTCTGTGTCGGCTGATCCTCCTTCTGAACTTTCTGCTGTGTCTGACTTCTACATACAGAGAAAATAAAACGCATTAGTAATGCACCATAATGTCATTTTCACTGTGACAAGACTCAAGTAAAACTCTACATCCAGTTTAAATCGGAGGATTATATTCAGATTAACCCCGCAACGAACGACTATTTCCACTGACCATAGTTCAGATGTCAAAGTGTTCCTGAGCAAGACACTTAACCTCTAGCTGCTCCCCGGGCGCCTCTCAAGGCTGCCCGTTGCTCCTTAACCAAGAATGCAGAGACGAATTTCCCCAAAGGGATTAATAAAGCATGTTTCTTTTTCCTTTCTTTTCCGTTCGGGAAGCGCTCCCAAGGGAGTCACGTGTTGCGTCTGGAGGAGTATGTGTCATTCATCCTTCAAAGCTCCACTTGAAGCTTACAACAAACAAACAAACACTGTGCACAGATGTCCACTAACCAGGGCGTCGATGAGTGCATCTTTGTCACTGAGTTGTGTCTGGAGGAGAGCCTGCTGCTTGCGGAGCTCCTCCAGCTCCTCTCGGAGCTGCGTGAGCTCCTCCGTCTGCAGCCCGTTCACCTGAGAGCCTTCTCCTTGGCTGCTGGAATGGCTCTCCTTACCTGAAGTCATTCATTATTGTTAAGATGAGGTAATGTCATAGAAATGATGATGTTTCCCCTCTATTGACAAATGCACACGTATTAACTAAACAAATAATTCAAAAACAGTTACTGTGAATGATAAAAGTTTGAATAAATCTGATAATCGATCAGCCTGGACGATTGATCAGTGTGGCTTAGTGAGTTATAACATTAAGGGGAGAGTTTAGCTTGTTTTAACTCTCTCATTGTTTTTACAGTAAAGTATGTTGAAAGCTTTTTGGTAATACAAACAGTCAGCCATTAAGATAACACTTCCCTCACTATCTTAAACGCTTTAGGCGAGGTGTTGAACGAAGACAGGGAAGTGAGCCACATGAGCATTTAAATAAATCCAGCTTAACCACATAACCTTAATATAGATTTGGAGGAAAATTACTTTTGAAACGGTTTATCTTCTGCATCCAAATGATTGCACTGATTCCTGGTTTGAGTTTTTGTATTAGTTATACATACACATTCTCTTGAGTTAGATAAAAAAACAGAAAAGGGGAAAATAGCTATTGAGACCAAAACTGCTTTAAAGTTGGGCATTTTAACAAGGAGGTCTTACGATTGAGCCTCAAGTGGCTATTCGATGAAATGCTACTTTTGGCTAAATTTTTCAGAGGTTGTCGCTGTCAACTTCTTTAAAACCTGCTCGAGTTGCCTCTGTTCTAAAACTATCATCAACAGGCAACGTGGCCAAAATTATGAAAACATGACCAGAGTTGTTGAAAATAAATACATAAATCACACAAATATAAATATACTATATACTTTGCCAAATTCACTATTGTTCATTCATAATCTTTTACACCCAATGAGGCGAACCCACCTAATTTCAGCTTGAGGATGTTGTACTGATCCTTGTGCTGCTGGATCTGGGACAGCTGCTGGGTGACTGTCGTCTGCATCTGCTCATTTTGAGACAACGAGGACGCCACCTGCTCCTTCAGCTCCTGGATCTGAGCATCCTGAAGATCGCATAAGCAAAATTTGAAAGAAGTCAAAGGAAGAGAACATTGAATATATAAATAACATGAAATACACAGAAATGAAAAATAAAGCACATGCACAACAAGTTTGTTGTTGTTTACCTGTTCTCGGATCAGCTCTTTGTACTGAGTTACAATGTTGTCATGTTGTTCTAATGTCTTCTTCACCTCCTCTTCCTTCTTCTCCTCCTCATTGGATTTGTGAACGGCTTTAGTGATCACACCTGTTTAGAGTAGCCAGTAAAATAATGAATGAAAAACAACATTTATTTTGCAACGGCCATGAAAAATGTACAATTAAATGATGTGGCAGATTTTTCTCCGACTGACCCTCCAGTTCTTTGACCAGCTTGGTGAACTCGTGGTCGAACAGCATCTGCTCCGGAGACGGGAAGACCGGCTGCGGCTTCTGAGCCGCCCGCGAGTACAGCTCATGTTTGGTGATGAAGCCCAGCTTCTCTACAAAGTTTTCCTTTCCAATCCGCTTCTCAATTAGCTGCTTTAGTTTGTCTCTAAGGAGAACAGAGAGAACAAGTTTTTTTAAATATTTCAGTCGCCTGATCTTTTATTTGCTTTATCAAGTTAGGGGAAGAAAATAATAACATTAAGTAAAAGAGCAACATGCAGTAATAGTGGGAATTAAAAGAGGAAAAGGTGTTAACGTGTGTGCTTTCAGTGAAGTTGTCCCAGAGTGTGGTTGAATCCAAATTGACTTAAGTTATTTGTAACCATCTTCTTGTTATAAAACCAAGTCCTACACACTCAAAAGCCGGTTTCCACAACAGAACTGCATGTAATTTGTGAGATTCTCATAGTGCTTCTGTTTATATCGTACATATCAAACCGTGTTCCCACTCTAAAGCTTCAGTCATTCCACATTCAGCAACTAAAAACAGCCGTACGTGATACGCGGTACAACTGCAAGTGAACTGGGGCGTGAGAATAATAAAACGACAGTTTCACAGTTCTCGTGGATGTGTTTGAGGTATTTTCAAGATTTGTGTGAACCGCACTTACTTGGTGTAGTTTTCCAGCGAGTTGTCATTGTAATAGATGCAGATGCCGAGTAGCAGCGCACACAGGCCCTGCACCAGCCGTTCATCCTCTCCCAAGTTCTCTGAGATCTGAGCGGTCAGCTGCAGGAGTCACAGCGAGTTAAGGAGCCAGTTTCACACTTAGAAACATGAAAGTGACGCACGTTGGTATATAGCACACAGCCGTCTATCTGAAAGAGGATTTAACTGAATTGCTCAAAAGTTACTCATTGAAAATGAAAATATAGGATTCGTCCAAGAGCAGTAAGAAGAATATTGAGAACCAGTTTGTTTACTAATCACAGACATTTATTGTCATGAAGTTGGTGGATGGCTTGTAGGCTGCTTCAAGGATACAAAGGGAACGTTTTCCTGATTGTGTAGAAAGTGAGTGACAGCGATCGGACAGTTGTTGATCCACGTACATAGCAGCATGAGGAGGCCAACCCTGGTCTGCACTTTACTGCCCTGGAGAGGAACAAGGAAGAAAACAAAACAAATGTCAACGTGTGCTTTTTGAGCCGCAGTAGAAGCTGCTGACAGGAGTCCAAATGAAATATTCTAGATATACCAAAATATTTCACTTTGGGCAATTAGAGAATTAAGATATGTATATAAAAAGGCACATGATCCGAACCACGGTCAGAAAGGCTCATCATATTTTAATTAAGTCCAGATTGGGTCATTAGTTAAGCAACATTTCTAATTTTCACAAGAAATTCAACATTATGTCTAACAATGTATGAAATTCAAGTCTAAAGTATGCAGATAAAATAAGTCAAATATTCTCCTTATCGTGACATGGATGATTTACCAATCAACAAAAATGAGAAAGTGGTTAAATAAACTCAACGCTTAATTGGGAGCACTTCAATCAGATCAACCATTAGTAGTTAATAAGGTTATCACAAACAAAAAACACAGACAGTCAAAATTAACACAACTCGTAAAAAAAAGGGTTTGGTATGCTGTATAAAGAAATCAAAGTCTGTAAGAAATCTTTATCTATACCCTCATCCTTCAAGTTCTCCACAATTTTCAATTATTTTGTTGTTTGCAATTTCAATTCTGCAAATGGTTAATGACTTCAAGAAAAGTATCATTAAAATGTAATTGAAAATGTTACTGTATATTTTAGCTATCAGCACATGCAAAACCCACTCAATGTTCTTTTCACGAATGAAAAAGTAACTGCAATAATTATAAAGAGGAATTTAAAAAAAATACTCATGCATTGCCACGAAAAACAGCTTTGAGAAACAGATAAGAGGTTTCGGATTTGCAGCAGACCTCATCGTTGATTTGATTACGTTCTTTAAAAAAAAGTCTACTTCCCATTTATAGGAAACGTATGCCAGTAAGTATGTTTCAAATAATTTATCTCAATCAGTTGTAGAAAAAACTAAAGCTGATTTTCATGAAGTTGGAATGCAAAATAATCAAAATGAATACCGATTAAAACCCAGTGCAGAGGCAAATGTAATCTGTTAACTCTGCACTTTTGGTTAAAAGGTGCTCAATGCGAAATTCAGAGCATATCTATTCCCTCCAAACAAGCTGCCGGCCGAGCCGCCATGAGCTCGATTGTGGGGCACCTTCATATGCACTAAAAGGTGCTTTCTTCACATATCAAATAGTTGTTTGCTGCTCTCTAAATACTCTGAATATCGTGTAGAGAACCTTTGAATAAGCTGGTGCATTAACACTTAATGCACACCATGCTTTAGGAAGAGCAGACCTCTGTCCTGTAGTGATTTATTGAAAACTGACATGACGACAGTGTGGGGAAAAACTTATCAGCATTACAAACTACAAAAACGTACAAAAATCACCTTTTCAGATTTAGTCTCCAAATGTGACGTAATGCAAAAAATGAAGAGGAAAAAAAATGTATTAATTGAACACGCAGGTGGGTGATTGTAGTAAAACTACAGTGTTTAAATCAAATCAACAGTTTAAATCAAAAGACTCAAGCAATAAAAACTCATGGATCGTTCCAACTAGTCTTCTCCCAGTTGGATTGACTGGAAATCCCTTAAAATGACAAAGTCCGAAAGGTAACCTTTGAAATGTCTGAACCCCCTTCAGTCTCTTCTTTCAACATAAAAGGAGCAATAGTTATATTCCGGGCTCCTTCTGGATGTCTGTGCTCCTCACCAAGCCTACAGTCTCATTATTAGTGAAGCTTCACCTTTGGGGTCAGCGTCTTCCTTATAGTCCAGTAAAAACCTGCACTTCTCCTCCCAACATCTCTTGATGTCCTGTTTTCACTCAGACTCTGTCACTTTCCCAAATTACATTTCATTATCAGGAGTGAGTTGCAATGATCTCCGCTTTTACCGAGTGCCAACGACTCTTTCTTCAAGCTTTTTCCCCATCAGTACTTTTCCTGGCTGAACTTGACAAAGTAACGTAGGTGCACAGGACCGTGATCCAGTTTCCCTGATCCAGACTTGCTCTCCTCACTTGAGATCAAGCTAGCCGAAAGCAAGAAGTTTGTCAACAGAGCGTAGGAAGTTTCACCGAGAAGGGTCACAGTTGTTCATACATTTTAGCTGACTGACAAAGACTTCCATTGAAGAATCTATGTGTAAAAAACAAAATTAAAAAAGGGACACATGGTGGGAGTAATGCAAACTGAGTAACTCCCAGGAAAAATCTGAAATATATTTTATAACCACCAGTGAAAATTAAATAACCCACGTACAGTATAAACTATAAAAACTTCTTGCACCTGCACTGTGCATTCGTAAGTGCATGTAAAAAAGACAACCACACAAACAAGAGTGGAGCTCTCTCACTCAGACAGGAAAAGGCTCAAAAGCTGCTGCTAAGGCACACTTCCTGAAGTCACAGAGAAGCGCTTGCACCGCACACAGCTCAAAGCATGTGTTAGGGTGACAAAAAAATGCTACTACGTCCTTTTTCTCTGCACCTCTCTTGTGCAATTTCACACGATGAGAGCCACTAGAGCCTCCAAACCTGTGGGGAAGAGTGCACCCGTGTGTGTCACCCTAATGAGGAAGAATCTGGTCATAGCTATTAATTAGGACGAAAGAGGAGGTCAGTAAAGAGTTAAAAGGGAAGCAAGATCCCCAAACATGTGCGCTAACGAGACGTCCACTACAGATGCCAAGCAAACATAACCAGCAGAGGTGCCGCCCAAACACTCACAGCACACATTACTCACCCGCCGGACGATCTTATCTCCCTGCAAAACCACAATAACTTCTGTATTCAATTTGCCAAAAACATCCTTCCTACCAAGGCACACAAGACCTGTGAACATCTTAATTCTTTCATTCTAGCAGCTACGTCGCACTGTATTATCCTACCTGGGAAAGGATGTTGGTGCACTGCTGCAGCAGGGAGACGGGGGGCTTTCCCAGGCTGGTGGCCAGTTGGACCCTCAGCAGCTGTTCCTTCTGAGTGAGGTTGTCTTGCAGGGAGTGAGCCAAGGCCACAGCGGCACACCAGTTGGACAGAGAGTCTACTGAGAAAAGGCCTCCGCACAGCAGCTGGCCCGCTGAGATGGAATTGGCTAACGGGGAAAAAAATGTGAATGAGTCAGTGAGTGAATGAATAGTTGTAAATATATAAAAGCTGATTCTTCAGTTTCATGACAATTTATTTTTCACCTTTACCTGTGAGCAAGATGCTTCTCCGACATTCAAAAGTGGTGCCATTTTCTAAATTGTTTTTTTTTTTTTCGTGCGTTACATATCTGCCCATCAGTGTTTTTAAATGTGTTGAACCCAAGACAAATTCTCTAATAACATAAAATGTAGTTACTCTAAAATCGTGCTGTATAGAAAGCTGTTTGAAAACGGCTTTTAGATCTGTTTGTACAAGAGAAACTTTTGTAGAA
Organism: Clinocottus analis; assembly: GCF_023055335.1. Taxonomy (NCBI): domain Eukaryota; kingdom Metazoa; phylum Chordata; class Actinopteri; order Perciformes; family Cottidae; genus Clinocottus; species Clinocottus analis. The sequence continues at coordinate 5,170,539 of NW_027175954.1, read as the reverse complement.
ACATTATTCCTGATGATGCCACTTATAAGTTCTCCATTTGGTGTAACTGACCATCAATGGTGGAGGGCAGCAGCGTAGCCACAATCTCCCCCTGTCCCTTCTGGTTTTTGTACAGGAAACACTGGAAACAGTAGAGGACAGCACAGCGAAGGACAAACGGTTGTCTCTCGTTCACCATGGACATGAGAAGCACCACAATGGCCGGTCTATGGACAAAAGAAGGAGAGAGACCAGAAAGAAAGGCCGATCAGTTTCCTATCAGATAGATATAGGCGGTGTCATGTCTTGGTTCACTGGTCTCACCTCGGTGGGTTTGACGGAGCATTAACAGATGCAAAGTAGTCCTGGTTGACCTGTGAGCCTCTGATGACCTCCGATACAGTGTTGATGGTCTGAAGAAAAAAAAAGATCCAGAAAACAGCTTGAATGCAATAGGTTTCAAAAGGAGCAAAGCCGTTCTCGTCGGGTAGTATTTTCTGTCATTACCTCAGTGAGGATATCAGCAGGCACACCGGTGGCCATGAGGATGGTGCACAGCTGCTGCAGCAGGCCACACTGGTACATGGACTTCTGACAGCTGGCTGTTGCTCCAGGAGAGTTCACAGGTGACACCATGACTCGCACCAACTGGGAACAGAAGATTGTGCAAGATTACAGCAAAAACAGCTTTTTGATCCGCTTGTTCAATTAGTAAATACTTGAAAGCGACGCTTCAGCGTGACTGTTCTGCGTCACCTGCAGCATGAGGTGGAGGTTGGTGACCTTCTGTGCAGACCAGCCAGAGTTATCATCACCAATTTCAAACCAGGGCTTCATTCTCTGAATGTAGGAGCCCTCTTTGAAGAAGTTCTGATTGGAGCTGTTGTTCTTAAGCAGGTTGAGCAGCAGCAACAAACAGTCCTCCACCACAATACCTGCAAAAGGGGAAAAAGGATCCGCATTAAAGCACGTCCCACATAAAAACATAATAATCTGATCATTTTAAGGAAGTAAAGAAAAATGATTGTATTCACATCTTTAGCGACAATTCTGTACTTAAGATAAGAGCATTTTCTTTTACCTCCATCGCTGCTACCCTCTTCTGTGATGATATCGAGAAGACGCTCAAATGCGTTTTCAAATGCTACAATTTTCTGAATGGCAGCATTGCTTTTGGTCAGCTGTTGAAGCAACAGCAAGCCCTGTTGGAAGCGATGAATAAAAAACAGGTTGTCATGCATCTGACTAGAGCTGTCCAACAAAATCAGCCCTTATTTATGCGACCAGTGAAATTAAATACGATCTAGAAAGTCAGTTTGAGTAACAAATCTGTACGTTTTAAGGCGTCTCAAACGCTAAAACGAGTCAGTCTTCCATAACACTACGTACATAAGACATTTACAATTGTGGAAATTGTAATTATTTAATCTTTTGTTGCAAGGTACGTGAGGTAAACAGTACACATGTAATAATTCCATTACAGCTAAATTCACCGTGAATATGTGGTGCATCTACATGAGCGGTCAACACAGCGCCTTGCTGGATGAAGTCACATACCGCTGCACAGAAAACTGAGCTGTAACAACTTTTTTAATAACCAACTGACTAACATCATCAAAATTATTGAGAGCTATGCCTTTTTTTACACTGTGCTAAAGTTGGTCTGAACTTGACAGCAGAGACAAGTACTCACATCGTTGCGAATTACTTCTCTAGAGTCTGCCAATAGGTCCATCAATCTGGAAACACCTGAGAATGAAAATAAAAACAGCTGTTAAAAACTGGTGGAGAACCCCTTAATGACAAACCAACTCAACTTTTTGTGTGAATTGTTCAGCTGATGCGGACATAAAACTGAGGGCGAGTAAACCACAGACACTACAAGACAAGTTTGATCAGATGTGGAGAGGAGAAGCTCACCCATGGGGCTGACCAGAATGATACCCTGGACTGGGACACCCTGGTTTTTAAGGAGAACAGTCAACAGCTTCACCCCAGGCCAACGAACATGGAAGTCAAACTCCTAAAAGACAATTAATGTATAAATAAATCAGGCAGTTGTTTTGACAAACATATTAATATAGAAGTCTTCCCACTGGAGCAGAAACAGTTCACTACCTCCAACAGAGTGAGAAGGAGAGTCACATGTTCAGGATCCTGAACAAACTGGTCTGTGAACTGGGCACCCAGGTCATCCGACTGCTTTTGAGCGGTCTCATCTGTGAAGGAGATTGAAAACTGAAAGTAAATATTACAGCACGAGTCTGTTGCAGGAACCAGTTGGTTTGTTTCATAGCAATCAGCCTGAGTTGGGGAGCAGTACAAATTGGATCTGAAACTTCTCAAAAAAGTTCCCAGAGTCTTTATCCCTGGTGGGTTTTTTGTTATTGAATCATGACTTTATATTTGAAGCCATTCAAAAAATGTGCACATGCTCAGGGTGATACTTAGGAACATGCCTTCTGGGAACAGAAAAGGGTGACACAGATGAAGGGACAGCTGCAAGGATGGGTGAACAGGGTGAGCTCAGTAGTGTGGAATACACAGTGAATATGGGATGAGCTGGGTTTCAAAAGTGACAAACACCTCCACGCTGAGACCAAGAGCATACCTACCTAGTAATCTGATCATAACTTGAAGGGGTTAACTTTAAAGAAAAACACCTGCACAGTTTGAGATGTATTTCTTTGTGTTTTGATGTATACATAAGATTTGCCAACTTTGCTCCCGTTTGTGATCACGACTTTATAAAATCAATGCAGGTTGAAATGTGACTTTGAAGAAAAGCTTTTGTGGCGTCATTAACAATTCACAGAGCTTAAGACAATAAAAAAAGATACTAGATACTATTACAGGAGAGGAGTTATGATTTTTTTTCTTTGTAATTTGGGTGAACGGTTACCAGGCAAAACAACAGAAGAAAAACTAAACTACAACATATGATTTCACCACAAGAGTGCAAAGACAATCAGGTATTAAAATGTGAGGGAAACAAAGGAGGAATGAGACAAACCGACAGAAGTTAAGGGATGTGACAGTATTAGTAAAGCATTCACCACCCAAACAGCTTCCAGTCACTTCTCCAGTGCCAACTGCTTTTAGTGAAGTTAGTTCAATAGCAGTACTAGAACTAGGGCAGGGATAGCTTGGTTTCAGTACTGACCAGGCATGGAAATATTCTTATGCTTCGCTGAAGCAGAGATAGGTGTTACTGCGTCTGCAAGGGCAGGAGGGAGATGGAGTTTAAAGCCTCGCCCAAAAGCTGCCATTTCAACCACTGAAGAAGTGTAGAATCAGCTGACTGATTCTTGTGAAGATATGCCATGACAACAACCAAAACAGCCTAGAATATGATCAGCTATTTACAATACGTGTACTGCATGAGGTGTAAACAAATCAAGTATGGTGCTCTTTTTCCACAACCCAACCAAAAACAACGTATGATTTGAAAGTGCTGATTGTAGTTAGTGGGGTGGCATCATGCAGTCAAAGAGTTTTACCTTCTGATTCATCTGTAGCATTAAAACATGGAAGACAAAAAAAAGAGACGAGAACCTTTATAACACGCAGTCATTGTCAGTGCATTGGAGGGGAATGCAAAATCACTGACGTCCACTTGACATGAATTTACCTCAATTAAACATGCAAAACAAAACCATCGCTCATCCACTGTTCAAAGTAGCCATATAATGAAGATAAATTATCTTGAAACATCTAATTGAAGGTGAATTTCAGATGTTCTAGTAATTGTGGGAGCGTCTAATACCTTGCTCTTCCTCCTCATCGTTGCAGAGGATGTTGTATAGTGTGTCCAAAGCATAGCCAAGGATTTCAGAGTCAGACCTGTTTGGGTAGCAGGAAGAAGGGTGTTAACAAAATACAGGTTTTATTTTTACTTGAGACAAACTAAAACACAAAGCTCTTTTTGAGACAACATGAACAAACAAAAACACAAATACAACATCAACATACCTGTCAGTTTGCAGTATGTTAATCAAGTGATCCATCGCCTGTGTGCCAACTTCCAAGCGATATTTCTACAAAAGATAAGACGTAGGGAAGGCAAGTTTATTTGAAAAGCACCACTAAACAACAACGCAAGTAGAAGTGTTGCATATAAGAGATATTAAAAATAGAAGCAAGGCAGTACAAATATAAAAACATTAACATATATTCTTCTGTTTCATAGTTGTTGTTTTTTAAAGGCGGGCTATTGAACAGTCCAGAGGCAAGTAAAGTGACTTAAAAGAATGTTTTTCTGGTGGTAAAATATGCTGTATGAACCAAAAACAATACGATAAATGATCCACTGTTGACAGGACAAGAAATAAAAAAGGAATTTTTAATCCGTGTTGCCAAGGTAGCATTTTGTACTGTTTATCAAATACAGGAAGTTAACACATCCGTGTCTGTGTTTTTGACCAGCACATCACCAGTGCATGTTAATGTGCAACCCTGTGTCACTTAAACCCCTTATTCATGCCTGATAAACTCATTACTCATGGTTGACGTGGCAGACTGAAACAAACCTGGCCATAAACTAAACTGAGAGGTGGCTTTTCAGAGGTTTATGTGAATGCTGAGTTTATTTTAATCAGCAGAGTTTGACAAATAGGAGCTTTATCCATGACAGTGTAACCGAGGAGAAGTCGTTCACAAATGTCCCAATTCACAAAGTGATGTTAATACAGAGCAAGAGGAATATTAAACATCCTATTAAAATAGTTTCAGCGAAAAACTGAACATTGTAAGCTTCATGAAGTTATGATTATTTAGATTGCATTTAATAAGCCAAGTATACCTAATAAACTGGCAAATACATAGATTTTTACTGCAACTGTTTCCAATAACTGCACATTTATACTTTACTGTACCTTAGAGAGAGACTTAAGAGCCCGGACTGCATCTCTGCGGTCTTCTAGGAGAGTCGATGAGGCGACTCGGTCACACAACTTGTGGATCTGTCAAAATAAGAATCATTATTTCTTTGTTATGCCTCATATACGGTAAATTCAAGAGAAGATATCTGTATTTACATGTCCTAATAGTTGGGGTATTTTTAACATGGTCACTACGGATATTCAACCAGTAACATTGTTTTAATTTAAGAAGTCTATGTTCCGACTTTCTCTCTGGAAAAGAGCAGGAAACTTCAAATCACAGTCAACACTATACCGCGGAATGGGACAAGCATCAAGTGAGAATACAGTAAACTGACTGCAAAAAAAACAAATAAAGAATCAAAAAGAAGAAAAGAAACACGCTGCCTCTCTGAACAGCCATTACAGAAATGTCTACAGAAAAAGATCTGCAGCTATTGCACTCCTGCAATGCTATGCATGCATCACATATGCTGCTGCGCATTAAAAATGGTTATTGTTCTATACTGGGATTACAGTATACCCTATGAAGATTCAGGATAGGACCCTTGCATGTATTTAATATCTCTGGGTGTTGAACAACACAGGCCCATTGAAGAAGTCACCTTGGACTTTGGATGATGATGGTCCATTTTCACAATTTTATAGACTAACCATTTAATTGAGATGACAATTAGCAACAAACGTAACCATGAGCTGTCAGACTACATTACAGTGCACAGCAAGAACAAGGCCTATTTTGTATGTGATACCAATGTCCTTTAGTTTAAGGGGCCTATCCTATTTATGTTCCCATGGCCCTGTATATTAATGTCACCTTAATATGACACATTTAGGAAACATTTCAAAAAGGTGTTGTGTTCTTAGCAATGTATGTTTTTCTATGTCAAATGTTGAAACCACCCACCTACTGCTTGTAGCCTACTGACAGTCCTTGAAACCTGCGACCTCAATTATGTGGAAAAGATGGGTTTGCTTGTTGTTTCATTAAACGTTGATGTCGCTCAGTAACGTCACGGATTTTGTACCATTCGAAGTGCATCTGAAACGTCCACCTTCCTTCATTCGTCTGCCATTAGACCAGAGGAGAAAACTCTCACGATGTTTAGCTATATCAATAACAATAGGGAACATATGGATGACCGCTCATCCCAAATACTGGATGTAAATATATGTAGCTACTCCATTGCTATTTGAAAATACATTTATTATGGACAGTTAATCCTCCTAAAAGTCATTATAGTCTGTCTTTCATTCATTCATTCCATCTCAGCAAGTCGCAGATAAAGCAGCTGGTATGTCAGCCAAGTGACAGATGAGCTACATTAGCTAACTAATGAGCTTCCTGACGAGCTCGTTGCTCTTATTTAGGGAGGCCCGAGCCTCATTCTGGTTGTTTTATAGAGATACAAACAACCGTCAGTGTGTGAATACACGTGTATATGTTATTTTTATTGGTGTGTGGTCTCAGTTTGGCAGGTACACCTTGTGGTGGCAGTGCTAGCTAGCCTCAGCTAGCCGGAGTAGCTTCCTACCGTCTCCGCTCCGGAGGGCTGCGGCCCGGCTGCCTGTCCGCCCATCACCCCTCTGAAGAAGTTCATCTCGCCGCCGTAAACAACGCGTCTCTCCTCCCGAAAGAAGCCTCGGACTCCCCCCTCAGTGTTCCGTGTGTAAACTAAGCGAATAGAAAACGAGAAAAACTACACAATGATGATTTTTTTTTCACTGTGTACACTGGCTGGTCGACCCCGGAACACAAATGTAAGGGCACTGCGCATGCGCGCAGACGTGGCGCTACGTGGCTGATCAGGACACGATTCAGTTCACTTATTTAAAGGGCAAGAAAAGTCATTGATTACGGCGTGTGTGAAATATGCGCAAAAAAATGAATACTAGTTCGTACACTTGTCGATTAGATTAGTGGTATCGTAATCCATCATCATAGCAAGCACAAGAAAGGTGTTGTGCTTACTATGATAATAGATTACGATACTGAGAAAAACATAGAAAATATTGGAAACATGACCACAGTGTCCTCAACTTTATCAACAGCCCCGATGGCATCTGCCATATCTACTCGAAGGACCGGTTACTTATTGTTCAGCTTTACCTGTTTTTTCACTCACAGGGCCAACGCTCTGGGCTGGGCTATGACGGTTTCTCTGCGAACTTTGTTTCTCCACACTCAATTCACCACAAGACAAGCTGATTCATGCACACTCAGTAATTAAAGTAATTGAGATCATGTTGATAAAATGATACAATCCTGTGTGATTATATACATGCATACATTAACTGCATTGAATACAGTGTTATACAACACCTGACACAAATTAACACTCCACTAGGTTAAGAGAGGTCACGAGAAACAAGCTACGCAATAACCAGATCAGCCCGCTAAACACCCCTATATTTCAAAGTTTGTAACACAGAACTTGAATGATTAATTTGTAGTCTCCAAATTCCAAAAACTAGGATTGTATCAGGACTTGACAAAGCTTGTCCAAAGTTTACAGACGGAGTAGAACTACTCCTGACAATTGAACTGTTCTTGGTCTGTGTCTGTTTGTGGAGTGCCCCTTAAATTATAAATAACATGAGTGTAACACTTCAAAACAAAAATCAGGTTATAAACAAAACTTCAGCTTTCAAAGCTGCGCCACAACACAACTCTTATACTACAGAACTTGCCGGAAACAAGTGCGGAGTTGTTCATTTTGGCAACCTCAACGTCTACCAATAGCTTGTCATTTCAATTATCATTTAAGAAGGAACCTGTAAACATGACAAACGGTATGAGTGGTGCTGATATCAGTAGTTTATTGTATGTTAAGTCCAACACATTCAAAATAGAGAGGAAAAAAGAACAAAACTAAAAAAGATTCTCCACCTGCAACACTTTTTTTTACTAGCAACAAGTAAAGGGTAAACACCGTAAAATTAAGATGGCAGCCAACTGTTTACCACACCTGCTAAAGCCAAGAAGGAACTTCTATTTCCATTCAAACGGGACTGGAATGATTCACAATGAGGATCCACTCAAATTAACTTTCCGGGAAAAGTCATTTTCAGCTTCTTTTTTTCTTCTTCTCCTATTGAAGATCTTAAAAGGTTTGGTTTGGAAAAAGGATGGGAGGGTTGAAAACCTCGGTGAAAAAGAAGAACTATCAAACTCTAAATTTATATACTCAAAACATCTTGCCACCATTACAATGTGAAAAACACAAATTGGTCTGAAAGCATGATGGCTCTTCTTCGTCACCCTCTTCATTGACCATTGCTGTAAAAAGTATGATTGCAGTCAAGTGCTTTAGGTAAGCAATTACCGGACAAATAAACATTCGGGGTAGAGGTACCAATCAGAAACTGTCTGTTAAAAACACTCAAGGATCAAAGAGCTGTATTTTTTTTCTGTAATATTAGGTCAAAGACTGATGGTAACAAATTAAGGTCTCTATTGAAAACTAATCTGAAAATATTTAATCTCTACAAAGAGCGACAGCTGAGCATTACTGTGGAAAACTACATTAAAATACCATGTCTGTACATCAAATTGTTTAAACGGCAAGAGAGCAAATATTTCATGCGGAAACAAGATGAGCACTTAATTTGTCTTTTTACTGCCAGATGAGGAATTTGGTGAGTCTGTGTTCAAAATTACAGATCGTCCCAGAAATGTTGTAAATAGTGCAATACCACCAGCCAAGGAAGACCTCATTAGTAGATTTATCCGGAAAAATGCTACATTGATTTCACTTCCCATTTCAGTGCAAGATAAAAAAAATTAAAAAAAATTAAAAAAAATAGATCTCACAATTTCCTTTTCAGCTGAAACCAAACAGTCTTCCCTCCCTACCAAGTAGTGAAAGAAAATGCATTTAGAGGACAAAAGAGACGACTAGTATGGCATTCAAATTCATTCAAATCAGACTTGCCTTGAATGAAGAAGGAAAAAAATGAACACAAGTAAGCACAATGAATAATCAGCATATGAAAATACAAATGCATAAACGGCTAGAAAAGTGAGCACAATTGTTTGCTAGTCGGTAGACTGGAACTATGGCCAGCCCACCCACACAGATCTTTACAAAAAATTGTTTGCTGAGAAAAGAACAGTCTGACAACTTTTGAGTCCAGGGATTAACCAAAGTGCTACCATGAGTCTCAAAAACGATATGGTCCGACTGACAAGTATCAACGGAATCTGAATCACATAGAGACATTTTCCGTTTTCCAAACTGCAAACCTTCGTCCAGTGAAATCGTTGTGTGGAGCCGTGACTTGTTAAACCAAAAGGAGCAAGCATTTTCCCCCAATAGCTTTAATGTACCTTTTTTTTAAGGAAGGAGGAGGCGGGTGGGGAGGGGGGGGGGGTGTTCTTCAAATATACCTCTTAACCATTTAACAACAGAACTGGAGGCACCTATTGTCTCTACAAAACCCAGAACAGACACAATACAAAACAAATGTACAAAACTCACAGCAGCTCATCTTAGGTAGTAAAACTGTATGGAAAAATGAAATATGCAACTGAAGAAAATAAAAGTTACCTAAAACGTGTGAATACTGCAATTTACTTTTCTATCTGATCCCAAAAACAATAGTTCAAAATGAGCAGCTCCATAACAGAACTGCTTTACTCTAGTAAGACTGGAAAAGGTGAAATAGAAGGCACCACTCATGCTTTTATCAAGTTGAGAAAATAAAAATATACACAGAAAACAAAACATACAGTAAACTATGATTTCTGCTGTACATTTATTCTGTTACTCTGCACTTAAGAGAGGAAGGGAGGGAAGAGGGAGAGGTGTCGTCCATCCCAGTTTTGTGGTCTAGCTGGCAGGAAAAAACAAAAAGAAAAACAAGCTTTGAATCAAAAGAATAAAAACTGAGCGAGCCGCCATCATTACCACCACTCTTCTATTGTTCGACTTTGTTACTTGTGTATCCTTTGTCCCGCCACTCATTTGGTGAAAGTCCAGGATTTTTTTTATTTGATTTATAAATGAGGAAAAATATAATGTAGATTTGCTCGTCATCTTGTCCATCCAGCAGTAATTGAAGCTTCTTTTGGGTCAAAAGTGTGAAAAGTACATTGGTCACAGCAGACAGGCTGTGAGCGAGGCCTGCCCCGGAAAGTCGTATCGCTTGAGACAAAACAGGTCTCTCCAGCTGCGGTCCAAGCATGGATGTCAATGTAATACGACAAAAGTACCCATTAGTGCATATTGATGAGTGCATTATGCAATTTTGAAGCAGTGGTCTCTCAAAAAGGAAAAAGTAAAAAGGCAAGCTTTTCCCCTGGAACTGCACAAATTTTGCATCTCACTCTTTCCAACAGTAACGGGCAGAAAACTACCATATAAAATGTGCAATAGAGGGATTTCGTGAAGCAGCGCCCCAGTTAAGTCAAGGCATATAATCTCTTTTCCAAATGATGGGCTGTATTATCGTAGTTAAAAGTCTTATCAGTCCCTCCTAATGTGGCAGATTACTCCTGGTTGGTTTGCCTTTTTTTCCACAAATTTACAAATTAAAGTTTGTGAATTCTTGAGATACCCGAAAAGGATGCTCAGCTCACAACTAATAAGCGCATTTTTTTGTTTGCTTATTTTGTTTTGTCTATTTCACAAACAAAGGTTGACAGGCTGTGTCACATTCCAAAGCAAAGAGGGAACAAAAAAATAAAAAAATAAAACAAAAACCAATATATACGTTCATACATGAAGATTTCTTTTCGTTAACGAGAACGGTTGAAGATGAAGAACCCGGTACTACTTCCACACTGCAGGTGGTGCTCTTCTCAGCGGCGCTGGGTTGTGAAGCGACCCTCTCCTTGGCCACCAGAGCCTCTTCCGGCACCCATGCCAGGTTTAGGGGCCATGCCGCCTCGAGGTGGTGGTCCCCTCCCGTCACGTTCTCGCATCATTCCACTTCCCACGATGCCTCTGGAACCTCCGGGGCCTCGGTCGTTGCGCCTCATGTCCCGGCGCTCATCTCCACCACGGGTTTCTCGTTCACGCACCGCCCTCGTCTTCTTCTCCTCTACATTCAGACGCACCTCGCCTCGAAACATGATCGGCTGCAGAGAGAAAAGCCCCATCAATTTGGGAGAAACGAGAACAAAATAGTACCCCAACCACCCAAATACATTTCACAGCCCACATCACTCAATGGTTTGCACATCCAAGTTTGTCAATCTGTCCCAGAGACCATTTAAGCACTGCTGTGTCACACTGGTCCGGTCTGATCTGACCCGACAAGTTCTCTGTTGATCCGGGTCAAACTACTTTATTTCAAGGCCGTTGTCAGATTGACTTTAGCCCAGCATGAAAAAAGCAGCCCCTCATTCATTTAAATTAGGCCAGTTTGGTGTCGCAGTGGGGGTAAAAACACAAAGACCTTACACAGAAGTTAATCTTGGCTAAAGTTTTCTTTTGCTGCAATTAAAATGTCATATATCAACACTGTGTTGATAAATCAAATACATGCAAGCACACACACACACACCGGTGGTGATTTTGTAAAACTCGATTGTCACAACAAACAAGACAAAGTCTAGTTATTCACATATCAAAACACCCAGATTATTTTCGAGCAGTTACTTTGAATAGTGGCTTTAAATTTTTTTTTAAAAATCTTAAGAATGGATCACTTTGCGAGGTAGATTACCATTTTTGCAGAACATTTTAAATTACTTGGACAAAACACAGCCACCTCATTCATATCAATGAGACCAGTTTTTACCACAGGTTAAGACGAAAGTGTTGAGTTGATTTTACAAAAGCTTAACTGTTGCCACAGCAGGCATTGATGAATGCACCGTGATAGCCAATTAAACAAGTTCAATCAAATGTTATATTTTGAATACTTTGACAGGTGTACAGAAGCATTGTGCCAATTTACTCTTTTGGAGAAACTTGCTAGTAATAGTTTTCCAGGCTTGGAATATAACTTAAGTCAGTGGAGCAAGACAGCGCCTTGCGTTTATTTTTAAACTCAATGCTATAGTTGGTCTGACCATAGCCTCAGATAACCTTCACTTACAGGACAATGTGAAATTACATATACATTATAACAGACAAAGGCTTTTGGTATTTCCTGTGTGTTTTTCCTCCCTACTGGGTCACATTGTAGGAATGTGTATCACCAAACCACCACCAATGGAAAGTGGGTAAATAAATGTCAATACATGCCCCTTCTACCTTGGCTCCCAGGATTCTTTGCACCGGCTCAGCCTCGTCAAAGACCACAAATCCAAAGTTGGGCAGCTTTCCACCAACTCCCTTGGTGTTGATCCGCAGCTCCACAACAGTTCCATATGCTACAAGAAAAAACAAAAAGTATAATTAAACTAATATTTATTTACACTGAATTTACACAGCATAGAAAATGTATTAACAAAGTGTTCCTTTTTTTTTGCAGAAACATACTCATGAAGAAGTCTTTGAGCTCGCTCTCATCAATGTCATGTGGGAGGTTGCCAACAAAAAGCTGGTGACTATCTGGGAATCGGACAATCCGCCTGTTGTCAATGTCTCCAGCGTCACCCTCTCCCCGGCCACCTGGACGTCAGAACACCACATCAGATCAGTTTATATGCATAATCTGCATCAAAATCCAAGAAAGCTAAATCCACTGCGTCGAGAAAGTAAAACTCATACCACCAGTAGGATGACAATGACTAGATTAATGTTCTCACCAAGTGGTAAAAGAAAATGAAAAAAAAATATAGATTAATTTAAATGTGACTGAAATGATCCCATTTACCTTTGTTAACAAAACTCAAGTGTGGTTTCCCCGTTTGTGACTCCGAAGGTGCAACACCATCTAATAGTGACAGAGGTCAAATTTAACAAGTGGAAAAAGGAAAGACAAAAGAACTAAACCCTTAATATGAGGAACGAGTATTCGTATTACCAGGCCTGGGACCTCGCTGAGTAAAGGCTGGTCTGTCGCGTGTGCGCTGGTCTCTGGACCGAAGAGGTGTCTGTGTCTCCGTCTTTGCTTCAACTCTGGACTGTGGGGAGGAGAGCCCACAAAAAAGACCATATCAACCATACATCCTGTGCATCAATGCTTTTATATAGTGTGCCAATAATCTGTTATTGTCACCCCACTTGAGCAAGCCATGTGTTTTAGTTTTAAGTATCTCAAAGCACTTAGCTGCCGTTAAAATTGCTTTGAGAAATCAAAACAACTTTTTGAATACATTTTTTTCCCTGCCCCTTTACCCATATTTTATGAGGGAAATCATACATTTGCATAACATATAGCGCCATAAACTGAAATTCTGCTGTAGGTTGAGGGTTTAATTAAAATGCATGACTACTCTCCTCAGCCACTCCATATTTCACTCGTCTATACGTCAATTTGTGCCAACAACTTAAAACACTTAAGGGTGCCTCTGCTTAGTCCAACATTTGTTGTCGTAATACACCACAGTCTGTAAATGCCCATCCTTACTAAAGTTAGGTTTTAGCAAAAGTCAATTAAAATGTATTTTGTTTCTCAAGTCGGCCATCTCTTGAACAAGATCCCATGTTTAAAGAGGTAGGGTTGAGCAATATGACCATATAGTATACAACAACCGTACTAGTTGTTGGCCCAAAACCTCTGCACAACAGAAGCGTTGCAAAAATGAACCAGCACACAGTTCTGTCAAAAGGGGCTCCAAGGACAAACTTTATCTACTGCTGCCGTTGACCACCACCATCATCTTTAATGCATTGCATGATGGAAAAAAGTACTGTGATAGTTTCTTATATTTTGAACCATTTCTCACGTGCTCTTAGACTTTTTTCTTTTTTTTTTTTAAATTCTCAATGGTACGTTACCTGTGAGCTTGGAGCTTTAACAACATGGGGTGAGATTCCAGAGGAGGCGACTGGAGGAAGGTTTTTACTGGTCACCGAGGCCCACGAGAAAGTCTGAAAAAAAAAACAAAAAAAACACGGTTAACAGCAATATATACTCAACACCTTACTCTAACATTAATAGGTGCATCTTCAGGGATGTTAACCACTGACAAGTAAACCTCAGCGGTACATTGGGCTTACCTTGGGAGGCTCCTGGGTGTTTGGTGGGGACTCCACAGGGGCCGGTGACGGTGCCTTCTCCTCCATTTCTTCTAGAACCTTCTCATCTACATCCGGCTTTATCTCCTCTACTTTGGGCTCGGGTTCAGGCTCCGGCTCGGGTTCTGGAGCCGGCTCCTCCATAGGCTCCTCAACTCCATTACTACAGATTACAAATCAGGATGTGGTCACTTGCATAGATAAAAGGGTAAATTGGCAAAATTGCACAAATCTATATATATTTTTTTTTAGATATGATGATGTTTTAGCATACGCGACAGGGTGAGGTTCATAATAAGTGGTGCTGTTGGGGCTTTCTTGAAGTGGCTCAGGGGATGCCTGCCTCTCCTCTTGCTCCTCTTCAACTTCCTCCTCAGATTCTAAATTTGAGAAAGAAAAACAATTTGTCAATTATTTGAATTATCACCCTCACATTTAACCACAGAAACATGAAAAAAAAAAATCTTTAAAAAAAAAAAAAAGAGGTCTGTTTGGTGTATTTGTTGATATCTTACCTTCATCAAGCTCAGCTTCAGAGTCTCCAAAAACCTCATCCTCGTAACGGAAAATGTCATTGTGGACGTAGAACTTGTTTGCCACAGAACCCTAAGTAAATGAGTCATGCAAACAGTGTCCCATTAAAGAAATTAAAGCCATCTACTTTGAAATTGAAGGACCATAAAATGTATTTTGCGACTCAATTATTGATGTGGAAATAATTTCACTATATCAAGAGTAACCGATACTATTTTTGTTCAAAATTTAAATTTCTCGTCATTAAGCCAGAAAACTATTTGCCATTGTAATATCATCACTCAACCTTAAGAGTACGAGGTAGAGCGGTACTCACTTCGGGAGCAAGCACGAACGTTTGCATAAACTTCCTCATTGGCTGACCATTGTTTGACAGTTCTCCCAGGACTTGCACCACCACTCCATCACTCAGTGTGGCATGGGCATCCACATGCCTGATCTTTGTGTGGCACTCACTGAACTGCAGGGACATGACCTTCTTGTGGATTTCCTAAGAGATGCAGAGACAAGTGGAGAACCAGAAAAATTAATTTAAAAAAATTAAAGTCAAAAAATAAATAAAATGTAATCAAAAGATATTTTCATGCTAAAAAATCTGAATCCTATTCATGTCAAGAATTTGGCAGTTAGCAACAATCTGAGGTCAGCCATCGTGTTTACTTTCACATTCGTTACTCGACTCAACCACTTAAGCAAGGCGACGACTCCATTTTGGTCAGAGTCAAATCAACATACACCGTATATGAAAGAAAAAAATGTCAACATTTCATACGATTTGATATTCCTGTCAACATTGTTTCTTCCTTTCTAAAATGGTGCCAATTATTAATTTATTTCCCAAGAAACAAGATAAGCCATGTTATTCCTTTGCCACAATTAATAATATTGTACCATACACTTATTACAGTGTAAATCACCTATTATTATTAGGCCATTGAACCTACCGCTTGCCCATACACCGCCTCCACCAGTTTCCCATTCGGGTCAAGTCCACCATGAACATAGGAAGAGTTCCTCCCATAAAACCTAATGGCATAAAAAAGGAAGGTTAAACAGCATAAGCAAAATCTATAAACTTTGCCTCTTCCACATCCAATTTTGATAGTTACCTGTGCAGAAAATCTGGTGCCTTGTTTAAGAGTGTGTAATACTGCCTCACAAACTCCCGCCCTACAAGCAGGGGACTTGGCTTCTCCATCACCATTTCTTTGGTAAACAATATTAAGTGCTGAAACAGAAAAAAAACAGGTCATTAATTGCCATAATGACAAGTAAAAATGACACACATGCACACACACTTAAAAACAAAAAAAACAATGCAGTCTAGCAATCTTTGCTGCAGTCTTTGCTTTCAACAAACACTATTTTCACAAAAGGTTAAAGAGTCTTTAATAAAATGATTTTGTTTTTTCATTAGACGTTGATTGGACTTGTTGGTCATTTTGGAGGCTAAAGTGTATGGTGCTGATGAATTGCATTGCATTATATTGAGGAGGTTTCCAAGATTGAATCTTAATACATTTTAAACTGGTGTAACAATACAACTCAAGTGCACCATATTAACTACATAAAAATACTACATGAAGAAGAAACACTTTCCTAACCAATTTGAACAAAACATTTGAACTTTCGTAAAGGTTAACTTTGCTGCAAAGCTTTTGTCTAAGACTGTAGTAATTGGCTATGCATCCATAACGAATTGGTCACAGAGTGTAAGACATGACTTGAAAAATAAGCTTAGTGTCAGTTAGACCGCCAACGTTGTCTGAAATATTTGACGTCAAGCAATTTCAAGGAAGACCATTTTAGTAGTAGTGAACGTTTGTTGTAGCTCAGGTAAACAGATTGAGTAGCAAGTAACGTTACAGGAAGTACAAAGGTCAATCACATCTCCTTTTAGGAACAACATTTCACTTTGTGGTCTCATTAAGGCCATGTTTTATCAGATCCACATCAATTATATAGCAGAAGAAAGGCAGCAGACTGTTAAGCTAGCTGGCTAACACACTAGCTATCGCGAACACACAACTGCGCCATCACGTTCATCCAATGAGACAAAGAGGGAAACCGGCTGTAGATTAAAAAAAGGGAAGCGATCGATGCAGGTGTACAAGTTTGGCATCTAGTAGAACAAACTTCACTACAATTAGATCCCACCTTTAAACAGTATATCGTACATCACATATGAGTTACACACATGCGTCCCTTTGTAGATAGGTGGCCTACTGTACGAGTTAGGCCTTTCATGTCAATGCTAACAACATTTGGGCAATTCTCACATTTGTCGCAAATGACAGATTCACATTTTGTAGTTTAGCTTACTGTCCTATCAATTGCGCACCTCCACCGTAAGCTAGGTCAACGTTTTATAGACTACAAAAACAAGGGAAGGAGTGCACACTCTGAACTACTGGCCTCTTTGCTGTCAACCAAAATGCTAACGTTAGCCCGGCAAACTGAAAAGCAATGCAAAGCTTGCGACATGCTAGTTGGTTAGCTATCATTAGCGTGAGCTAACTTGTGGCGTCGTCGCTTTTCTTCAGTTTAGGTTTAAATTAGCAGAATAAACATATTTAAAAAAAATACAGTTATTGTCGATAAGCACAGAAAATTGACACCTGACAAAATTTAATTTGCTGTGCTATCACACAGTCACAACTTGCACGCTGATTGCAAGCGGGGTAAAACCACCAAGGCGACATAACGTTGAGCCCGGCGATAGCCATTGTAACTGCACCAATAAACTATATCCATGGCACGCCAGGGAGGCTCCACAATTGACAGACTACCATTTTCCAGATCAACTGAATCACATTCGATACAACTCGTAAGGGGTACGAAGTTGCCTGAAACTTTAAAATAAATTACCCCGAACTTATATCGACTGTCAAACCATTATCAATGAAACAATTTCATTGCTATGCTAGCTCAAAGAAAACAAAGGAAGGCAGATTTGACTCATTTAATTGACATTCGTGGTCTCTAACTAAATATCTAACGTGGGCCGCTTGTACAATAGCGGGATGCCGGAATAGATGGCAACGTTGTCCGATCACCTCCAGTCTAGCGAACGGTCGTGGTTTCGACTAACGTCAGACAATGCAGCGAGCTAACGTTGGCTCGTACAGTTAACGTTAGCTTGTCAACTGCCGTGTAGCTTAGCTTTAGAGGAGGCTCACTTACCGTATGAAAGACCTATCTATGTAGACAGAATTATGTTTAATAAATATCTACCAGTAACCGACTGTAAACTGTTGTGAAAAGTCCCAGGGGTAATAGTGATATTTTCCTCGCTTCACTAACTAACAGTGTATGATCTCTGCTGTCCCAGAGATTGCAGATTTAAAGTGATAGGTTCTATTTATTGTTTTACCCCTGCAATCTGGGGCAGGGAACCCCCCTCACAGAGAGTCAGCCAATGGACTGTTTACACTAGGCAACATAAATTATGACGACAGACAAATAATCCCGCCTCCCAAACTTTCTACTAATGCTGTCCCAAAAATATTTGACTTCACTGTAGTATATTGAACAACACACTGTTTTTTCTTCTGTTTTTCCCCTGTTATTTATGACTTCGCTACTATTCTCCATCATTTTCTCCATCATACTTTCATGTAATCTGCAATTTGTTAACTGTCGGTTTATGTTTTATGAATTGACTGTTGTGAGAGTATGCATGCTCAGGCAACCTACATAAACAAAATATACAAAAGGTATATATATATATATATATATATATATATATATATATATATATATATATATATATATATATATTCCTTTTATTTCAGACTCATGGGTACATATAACACATGTAAATCAACAAGAGAAAAGACACAAAACCCACTAAGACCACACAAGGAAGTATACATATACATACATTGGCCAATATACTTTGCATTTTCTTTGTTGTTTAATGTTCTTAAATGTAATATGTTCTGCTCTGCTATTTTATTGTATTGTATATATTTAGCATTTTTCATACTTCATATGTGTATGTTTGTTTACTCTGTAACTTTGCTTGCTGTTTCTACATAGAAATTTCCCCCTGGGGATGAATAAAGTATCTATCTATCGATCTATCTATCTATCTATCTATCTATCTATCTATCTATCTATCTATCTATCTATCTATCTATCTATCTATCTATCTATCTATCTATCTATCTATCTATCTATCTATCTATCTATCTGTCTGTCTATGTATCTGTCTGTCTGTCTGTCTGTCTGTCTATTTATCTGTCTGTCTGTCTGTCATCTTGTTTGCTATGCAAACAACTGCTTTAGTGCAAATTGGCATACATGCAACAATGGGATTATTCCTGATGTTTTCAATAGTTTGTCACTAGTGTGGGCCCAGTTGTTGCAAGTCTGGATATTGAGCACCACCTAGTGGTCAAAGCTTTGCGTTTTAAACTTTTGTTAATGTTATAATCTAAAGCAGAGGGAACTAACTATTTATTCGACATCATTTTAGAAACAAAGTTAAAGCAAAAGTATTCCTAGAATATTAATTGAAATAAAGATATAGCATATGTAAAATATACCACACTGACACAGTTTCTGTATTTTACTGCTCTGATGAAACGGAAATATGGTGGGGTGGGGATAGAGGTATGAGTATGTATAACTCAGCAAGTAATTGTGTTTTTAATGCAAACAATTAAACAAGGCGTGGATGCTGTATTAGAAAATAAAACAATCTTAACAATCCCACACATTGTTGTGTGATTATTGGATAAATAAAGTAGATTTCGTTCCATCTATCTAATTGGAAAAATTTGACATTTGTTGTGAGGAAAAATACACAACTTCAAGCTATCCTCGTGAAGTTTTATTCTCACAATAGCTGTAACAACATTACAATCATTTGCAAAACCTTCATTGCGTGTAGTGTCCTAAGACCCCTTTTGGGTTTTGTTTTAGATGGAGTCAGGCTCCTATGCGTTGTTGTCATGGCAACCGCAGAGGCAAAACACATAGGTTACGTAACGTCTATATTCATCTAACTACGACTGTTTTTAACTTCTTCTCTTTTTAAAAAAAAAAAGTAAATGCAAGACTTATTGGTCGTGACAAAGTGTTCAGGAGGCGTTAAAAAAAGTTTTTCAAAGAAAGAAAAAAAAACTTTGGGGGAACAGAATTACTGATTAATAAGATTCAACAAAAACAAGCAAAACTAAAAAGAACAAGTAAAGATGTGAATTCAAACCCGTTAATCTAAATGCACTTCATATAAATTAGCCCAAAGCATGTATGCGAAAAGAAAACTGTTTCCCATCCTTTACTGCGACGCCATGACTTCTGATCTGAGTCCCGGACAAACGAGAAAGAAAGATACAGTTTGAGAACAAGATGGCTGTCCCTGGGCAGGAAAAGTGCCTTTCTTCTTCCACATGAAAACGGCATTTTAATGCGACCATCGGCGTCATGTAAATAACTCATTAGGCCATATCGTGGAATAGCTCAGGAGGGAACAACTTTAACCGCTTTAAAGGCATCGCTGTCTAACGGATGACATCGTTTTTTGAGACGGAATTGAACATCGGAAAGTTTTCTTTCGGGTTGTCGAGAGTGGACATTATTATCTTACTACACGTTGGCTGTTAGCAGCATATTTAGCTAAATGTCTCGGTTGGGACTTTTACAAACTTTTTTGGGAGTTATTTGTCTAAACTTTCTCAATCTGTCTGCTTGTGTTTTTTTATTAGACGTTTAACGTTGAGTACCTCTGAAGCGACTGCCCGACAATGTCCCAGCCGTAAAAAAAATTATCTGAAGTTTTTCCAGTTTTTGCATAACGGTTAACTCTTTTTTTTTATTATTATAACTGGACCATGAGTTCATCCCGAGTCAGACCGCAGCTGCCGCCGCAGAGCCAGACTTCCCGGTCGCCGCCCAGACTCGACTCGGGCGAGGGGATAGAGATGGAGAACATCCAGCACCAGGACCTGGGTCTCGGAGGAGTCGCGGGCACCCCGTCCCCTCCGTCCAGACAAGCGTGGAGCCGGGACAACCCGGGCTTTGAGGCCGAGGAGGAGATTATGGAAGCCGACTGGCCTCCGGCGAGCCCCGGGAGGAGGTCGGTGTCCACGGCGTCCAGCAGCAGCTGCAGCAGCGGCCTGGGCAGCTACACCGGCGCGGGCAGCAGCCCCCAGATCCCCCGAGGAGGACTCTACCCGACCCCGACTGTGGACGCCCGGCATCAGGACAGGCACGACCACCGCAGCTGTATGAAGCAGATACTCCAAAGGATCAGAAGTTAGTCACTCATACTTTATGCTTTGTAAAGGGAATAGTGTTTATCATGATTGATAAAAACCAATAATCCAATGCAGCCGTCAAACCAAAGGAGTTGATGTGAAACACACAGTATCGTGACCAGAATAACTTAGGTCAAGCGAAATTCCAGTAATGTAAGATAACAAAAAAAAGTATAAATATACAATGTAAGTACAATCAAGTGAGAACAAACATATGATATGTCATCAAAGTGTCCCTCAAGAAGATCCTTTTTTCTTTTGAATTCTGAGTGTAGCATGCACTTCTGCTCTCTCAAGCTCCATAGCTAAGTCTATAGCAGAAAATACTGTCCGTTTTACATCAATATGTATGTAATCATGACACCCGATACACACACAGTACAATTCATGCTAATATCTTGTTGAATCTGTTTTTTTTTCCCCTTTGCAGTTCTGTGGGGCACAGAGCTGATGGAGGACAGTGACAGCAGTCGAGAGAGGTACCTCAGGAACGTGCTGAGGGAGATGATTACATATATCACGTTCCTCATCACTATTTGTATCTGTGAGTAACCACTTAAAAAGCCTGTCAAATGATGTGAGGTTTATGAACACGATTGGTCAGCATGTCCTTTCGAACAGTCGTTGGTAAAATACACCTGACAGGAATATAGTTTCTGCCAGACATTTTAATACTTAACTGATGTTTAGGGGTTCTTGACTAGTGAGTAACCAAAATAGGGGAGACTTTTTTGCACCGTTTTATTATACACATAGCCCACCTTTCAGTCTGAAACTGTGTACCAATTCCCGTCTCCATACTTGTTTTTATGTGTACTTGGTAGTGTGTTCACGCTGGTAATATTGCAAAAGTGGTCATTCTCAAAGAATTTGTAAAATGCATATTAAAGCAACTTGAATTTTGAAGTGGCAAAACAGTTTAGTAAATTGTTCATGGTGACGCAACAGCTCCGGGAAGATCTCATGTAACAAAAAACAAAATTGTAACCAGTATTTCACTTTGCACCCATTACATACTTTCCTGTTTGAGACAGCATAATGTATTGTATGCTAACTGAAAAAATATGGTAAAACAATTAATAACATACAGTATACACACACTGGGCATTAGGTCATGTGATGTAAACATTGCTTCAGATGGTCACATTGTTCAAGGATCATGCCCCAAATATGTGGAACATTTTGGTGATATATATATATATATATATATATATATATATATATATATATATATATATATATATATATATATATACATACACACAGTAAATTATAAAGTAGTGCTCTAAAAGTTAGTCCAGGACTGACAGTTGATCCAAGTGAGTCGGAGTAAGCACTTTAAAATAAGCCGACATAGGCACCTTTCCTGGAGCCGAAAAGTTATTTTCCATGCTCCCAGTGTCTGCTTAATGGTTTTGGCAGCTGAAAAACAGAACCCCGACACTCGTCAGGAAGCTTGGATTTCAACAACAGCATAAATTTGATGGGCGCATTTTGGGATGGTAAAAAAGTTAATGGAAATCCCAAAACGTGTGGTAACGTTGCTCTACCTTTTTTTTTTTTTTTTTTGCGATGAAAAATGCCAAACCATGGTTAGGGTGGATCAGGAAATGATTTTCTGGCAGACTAAATTAAGGCACATGCTGCCAAGCAGACCTTGACTATTAAACATAGTTTCCAGAGCTGCTCCCTGACGTCTACTGAATGCTACAAGGAATAGCAATGCATAGGTGAAACAAAATGAAGCCTGACCTCATGTTCTTTAATACTTTGCATTGTCATACCAGATGTAAATTGCACATTGATATACACAGAAAGCATTCCCTCTCTCTTAAGTCTTCTCTTTGTCATTCTGCAATGTGACAAGGGCTTGTCATGTAGCTTGTGCTAATAGGAATATTACTTTTACTAATGGTTATGTTATATTGTGATTCGCTCTGCAGTGACCTATGGGATGGTGAGTGCCAATATGTACTACTATACCAAAGTCATGTCTCAGCTGTTTTTGGATACACCACTGTCTGCCGGAGACCCTTCCTCTTTCAGAAGCCTCTCAACCATGGAGGATTTCTGGAAGGTAAAATGCAAAATTCATCACTGTTTTGGAACTGAAATTACTTCTATTTCAGATTTCCTTTTTGTCATTGTGTTACATCTTGAGAATAGAAACCTCTGCACATCGAGGTCGGAAGGTCGGATGCAATTATTTAAAACAGCAATTAGACGTTTTAGAAAATACACATAGTTGCTTTCTTGCTGCGAGTTGGATGAGAATTTGGACGAGCTGAAAAAGCTGAAATTAACATAGAGATTGGAAACGACAAGCTGTTTCCCCTGATTTCAGTTCATGTTAAGAAAGTGAATCAGTGAATTTCCCAAAAATTCTAAATACTTCTTCAATTTAAAAAAAGTTGTATTCTTCAGAACTTTATCAGAGCATAATGTAAAATAACCCCATCAAATAGAGCAAATTTGTGCTTTTTAATGTGAGCAGACATGTAGGTCAGACAGAAAAATCATATCAGAAGTAAAACAAGTGAAGGAAATATTGCTCAAACTTTGGAAACAAGTGCAACATTTAACCCTCAAACACATTAGTAAAGTCTGTCTGTAGTCATATTATAGCAAAATCATTGTGCATATTGTGTATACATGAAAAATCAACAACTGTAAACTGTCAGAAGCTGAGATATGTACAATAGACATTTGTTTCTGTATTTTTGAATAATAAACTTCACAATGTGTACTGTAGAAAGGTTGATGGTGCCATACATCTGTGTTTTGATTCTGACTGTTCCACTTACAGTTCACAGAGGGACCTTTCCTCAACGGCATGTACTGGGAGGTGTGGTACAACAACAAGAGCCTACCAGAGAATCAGAGTCTCATCTACTATGAGAACCTTCTCCTCGGGGTGCCGCGGCTCCGGCAGGTCAAAGTCCGAAACGAGTCCTGCTCCGTCCACGAAGATCTGCGAGACGAGGTTATGGACTGCTACAACATGTACACCCCAACCAACGAGGACACGACCTCCTTTGGCCCCAAGAATGGAAGCGCGTAAGTCCATGTATTTGATTTGATATCGTTTAATTATATTATATTATGAGTTTTAAAAGGAGGCTGGATCTATATCAAATGTATTACATTAACAAATCATCCTACACCCTTTTCTTCGGTTGTTTCTCAGATGGGTGTATATGGCAGAGAGGGACATGAACGGAAGTGGTTATGTGGGCCAGATATCTAAATATGGAGGTGGAGGATACTACCAAGACCTGTCTCGAACTAAAGAGGAGTCAGCAACCCAATTGCAGTTTCTCAAAGATCATCTGTGGTTGGACAGAGGCACCAGAGCGGTGTTCCTCGACTTCTCTGTCTACAATGGGAACATCAACCTTTTCTGTATTGCTAGGTAAGGCTCTTTAATACCATATCTATTTACAATGTTATCTCTAGGTTTGAGATGCATTGCTCTAATATGGAATACAAAGAACACACAGTACAATAATGAAAGAACAACAGCAACTGGTAGTTATGAAATTGTTTCATCAGATGCAAAACATTCTTCAAAAAGTCTTAATTTTACATCTAACATTTGGTTTATCCAATGTTGAAACAGAAAAAAAGATAAAAGGTTACGTCTTGTGGGGAAAAAAAGTGTGCTTGATGCAGAAGATTGACAATTAAAACATTTGAAATAATTGAACAACTCATCGTGAGTATCTTCCTAGCTCTTTGTTACACATAAATCGGTTGTTATATTTTGATTTCTTCTACGATTAATTTTAGGGAAAAAGTCAAAATCAAAAAATGCACATGACAATTTCCCGGAGTTGTTGTCCTCACATTGTTTCTCCTGTCCGAAAAACCTTTCCAAATCCAAAGATAATTAATTTAAGAGAATATGAAACACAGAAAATGAATCAAGCATTTGTGAATGTTTGCTATTTCTATCAGTAGACAATTATTCAATCAACGTCTATTTCATTTTATTGACAATATTGATTTAGATACCTGTGATTCATTTTTTAATTCATGCATTTGTCAGGTTGTTGGTGGAGTTTCCTGCTACTGGCGGGGTGGTGACCTCCTGGCAGTTCCAAACAGTGCGTCTGATACGATATGTTTCCAGCTGGGACTACTTTGTGGGTCTGTGTGAGGTGGCATTCTGTCTCTTCATCCTCTACTACATGGTGGAGGAAGTGCTGGAGATCCGCATCCACCGCTTGCATTATTTCAAGAGCCTGTGGAACTGCCTGGATGTTCTCATTGTCGTGGTGCGTATCATCGTTATTCAAGTCATTTGATAATCATTTTAACAAGACTGACTGAGTTTATTCTGTTCTCTGTCTGCTCCTTCTTCAGTTGAGTGTCGTCGCCATCATTATGAACATAACCAGAACCGCCATGGTTGGCAACTGTCTGAAAGGCCTGTTGGAGAACCACACTGCTCACCCGAGTTTTGAGCCTTTGGCCAACTTGCAGATCCAGTTCAACAACATGGCTGCAGTCATTGTCTTTTTTTCTTGGATCAAGGTACAAATCTTTCCCTTTTGGTTCATAATCAGTCCTAAACCAGCAGTGTGGAAGAACCTAAATAGTGTCCCAGTGGTTCATCATTTCTCACATTCTTGCAGCTTTTTAAGTTCATCAACTTCAATAAGACCATGAGCCAGCTGTCCGGCACCATGTCTCGCTGTGCTAAGGACCTCGTGGGTTTTGCCATCATGTTCTTCATCATCTTCCTTGCGTATGCTCAACTAGCCTACCTGGTGTTTGGGACCCAAGTCAACGATTTCAGCACTTTCCAAGCCAGCATGTATGTAGTTCATTGTTAACGCCACACATGTCCAAAACCATCTCAAACCACTGTCGTTTTCCTAAAAAGTTGTTTCTGGTTGTGTAGATTTACCCAGTTCCGTATCATTCTGGGAGACTTTGAGTTCTCAGAAATAGAGGAAGCAAATCCTGTGCTTGGACCCATCTACTATACAACCTTTGTCTTCTTCATTTTCTTTATTCTCATGGTGAGTAGCGTGTAGATACCTGCTGTGTTGGAGTATGTTCATGTTGTTTACATGCACGCCCCCCCTCCCTAACACAAGAGCACATGTTCTCATCCTTTCTGTATAGAACATGTTCCTGGCCATCATTAATGACACATACTCTGAGGTGAAGGCCGACATGTCCCAGCAGAGGTCTGAGATGGAAATGACTGATCTCCTTAAAAAGGTATTGAACTTAATGCCTCATTCTTTTTGGGGAGGCAGATTAAGTCTGTTAAATCAACAGTAGCAGGAATGAAATAACTGTTCTCGAGGGAAGTAAGTTTCAGCATTCTTCTCTCTCAGGGCTGTAACAAAGCTTTGATGAAGTTGAGACTCAAGAAGACGGCAGTAGACGACATCTCAGACAGTTTGCGACAGGCCGGGGGAAAACTAAACATTAATGAACTCCGCCAGGATCTTAAAGGGTGAAGAAAACTTCAAATAACACTAAAAGCTATGGACTATTATGATCTGATTTCAATTCTACATGTCCTGAGATTGTTTTGATTGTTTTCTTTCCTCAGAAAGGGCCACACGGACGCAGAGATTCAGGCAATCTTTGCCAAGTATGATCACGATGGCGACCAGGAGCTGACAGAGCATGAACACCAGCAGATGAGAGACGACCTGGAGAAAGAGAGAGTGAGTGGTGACGCCGGCAGCAACGCGTGGAGAAAACGCAACACACCTGCATGTATGTGGTATTTTACGCTGAGCTAAAACAACACTGCAGATGTTCAGTGTGTCTCTGCTCGCTTGCCAGGAGGACTTGGATCTGGAACGCAATTCGCTGACTCGACCCAGCAGCGGGCGGAGCTTTCCTCGTACACAGGAGGACTCGGAGGAAGACGATGATGAGGACAGCGGCCACAGCTCTCGCCGCCGCGGCAGCAGCTCAGGGGGTGTCTCCTATGAAGAGTTTCAAGTGTATGGAGCTTTTATTATTATATTATTATAACTTACATGCATAGTGTCAGTTTGAAAACACATGGGTTTATCTTCAAGGCCCTAATGATAATAGGTTTATTTTGAACCAATATTCATATTCAAGTTTAAAAAGTCTGATAATAATATACCAGTCAATAATCTTTTGTTTCATTTTTAAACATGAACACATTTTAAGGACTCCTACTGAGCAGGAAATGTTACAGACGCTACTTTACAAATATAAACTTGTCAAACTATGCAATGATACATGATTATGACTGTAGTACGACACATTTAATGAGTAATGAAAATAAAGGGAACCTACATCTCTCTGTTTCTCAGGCTAGTGAGACGTGTGGACAGAATGGAGCACTCAATCGGCAGCATAGTGTCCAAAATAGATGCTGTGATCGTGAAGTTGGAAACTATGGAGAGAGCTGTACTCAAAAGGAGAGACGTGCTGGGCAGACTGCTGGACGGAGTCATGGAGGTGAGATGCTGTGGAGACACAGTCAGAGTGAATTTTTGATTCGTACACATAAGGTGGCCAGAAATAGGACTCTAAATACATGCATTTTGTTACTCCATACCTGCTGGATCTATTAATGGGCAACTGATTACTAGTTTGCAATATCAACTTAAAAGGTGATGTCTACGGTTTGTTTACAGCTTGTTTCTGCTTCCCCCTAGTGGCCAAATAAATATGTTAAGTAACTGGGTCACAGAAGCCTTTTTGCAATGACCTGACTTCTTAAATGCATTATAGTTTCTGCAATTGAAGAAAATGCAAACCTGATTTCCTAACCTAGATTACTTCTGGAAGAAGCAGATTTCGTCGTAAATCTGACATCATTCATGCAATTAACATAAATAAGCCCTGTTCCATAATGAATTATGCGGATCTTCAGTAATCAGGTCACAACAATGCACCGTGTCAGATAAGTTCCGTGACCTGGTTTCTTATGTGCATGTCAACAAGCCGTGCAACTTAATCTGTTGTTGCCTGTCAGGATGAGCGTCTGGGACGGGACACGGACGTCCACAGTGAGCTGATGGAGCGGCTTGTGAGGGAGGAACTGGAGCGCTGCGAGTCTGACGACGTGGTGTCACAGGTCAGCCACCCACAGCCGGCCACCCCTGTCGGCCCCCGGCCCCGTCCGTCCTCTTCCCTGTCCACCGACGGCCCCGACATGAGCACGAACGGGAGCAGTCATGTGTGACGACTGTGCCCGGTGAGGAAAACTCTGTACTGGAAATATCCCTGCAGCAGTACAAGTAACCAAGATAATATTTTATAAGGGAATTACAAAGGAGGTGGCAAAATCAAACGCACTTCACCTCCAATACATAATTGCACTGAAAGTGAGTGAGGTTCTCCTGTGATACATCTAAATGTATTCACTAAAGCTATTATCAAGTATTACTTTAACAGGATGATGAAAGGAAACGTTAAAATGTGGAAAGAGGTTGAAGAATAACAACGGATTTATGTGTGACATCACAGTATACAGTATTGAATATAATACACCAGCCTGCAACCATACTTGTGTGAATACACAGCATAGGATTTTAGTATTCAATGAGAAATATGCTCACCTGCTTTTGATTACTGTATCCACACATTTACACAAATACCAAAAATGCGTTTCTGTTAACTTTGCTGATTATTTTTTTTCATAATTTTAATACACAGTAGGTTCAAGTGTGGCACATTTTGTCATATTTACTTATCCTCTGTACATCAATTAAGCTTCAAATTAAATAGCTTATCATTTTATGATACATATTGTAACTTAAAACAAACTTCGATTTGGAGTGCATCTAGTGTTCATGGGAAACCCATGCATTTTACTATTTTTTTTGTCTGTGCCTTACATTTTTTACAATCTATTTCTTTTTAATCTGTTATGCCAAATAAAGTGTTAGTAAAATATATATGTTTGTTTTATTTGTTGCGCTTTCTCTGGCTTAGATTATGATAAATGTTAAGTGACAAAAAAACAAACATAATTGTGACTCCTTAACCAACTTTTATAAAACATGATCTTCCCTTTTAAACATTATTTATACCACTTGCATTACATATTAGGGATCAGGTACTTATAAAAGATAACATTACATTATAGTAATGCCAAATCAGTATTGTTCTTTGATTTTCTTCAGGGTACATCTGCTGTTAATTAAATGGAAAAGCTTATGCCCCAAAATACCGAGAACTAAGTAATGCAACAATTAAAATATGACTGCAAATGTACACCAGATAATTCTATTAAAAATGTCACCTGGTGATGTACAAATAATGTACTTGAAGTATTCAGTATAATTTTTGTCATGGATAATTCCCAAATAATCTGAAACTAATTATAAAAGAAATGCAGACCCCATTTTTGCTGCATTGAGTTCACATTTGTGCACTCACTTAAATACTTCAGGTTACAGTCACAGTTAATTGGAGTCAACTGATATGAATTGTACGAATAAACACTGTAACAATACTAAAACATATAAAACTCTCTGTAAAACCTCCTTGGAAATTATTAGAAAATTCATTTTCAAAAAGCCGTATCATAATATAAATGGGTGGTATTTTGTATCATAGCTGATTATTTAAAAAAAACAAAACAAAGCTCAGATCTGTTTTACCTAAATCTCACCAGCATTTCCACATCCCCCCCAACAGAGGAAACAACCACCTCGGCCATGCTGACACAAATATTCCTGGCAGCTACAAAGTACTCCCCTGCTCCGACTTTGGATACTCAGACCATATTTCCCTGCTTCTCCTGCCCACCTACTCCCCAGCTGATTAAACAAACCAAACCATCCGGAAAAAAAACAGTTTAATTGTTGACAGAAGCTACAGAATGTACAGACTGGCACATGTCCAGGGAACCTTCAGGAGAGCAACATCAATCTTAAGGAATATACGTCCACACTGACATCATATATCAGCAAGTGTGTTGATGACTTGGCGATTACAAAAACACAAAGACAATAAAATCAGTCCCCAACCAGAAAGGAAACACTACCCAGATGACAGGTGACAATGAAACATGAAAGTAGTGCAAAAGCACAAAAGCAGTAGCACCCTGTGTGTGAGGTCACACAGATAACTCAACACCTTTAAAGCTCGCTTTGATCTCCTCAACAGAGAGTCAAGGACCGGCCTCTGTGGACAGTGGATGTGAGGAAAAACCCTGATGGGAGTCACTCTAAGTAAAACAGTTTGGCCTGATAACATCCTTGGTTGTGTACTAAAAGGCAACCAGCTGAGACCATCACTGACACATCCAGCTTATCACTGTCACAGGAGAGTGTTCCCACTTGCTTCAAGAGACCCACCATCGTCACAGCCAGCCAGGACGCTCACCGGTTTTGCATACAGAACCAGCAGATCCACAGAGGATACCGTGTCCACTGCATCTTGAAAATAATGACGTCTACATCAGGAAGATGTTTGTTGATTTCAGCTCAGCATTCAAGACAATCTGATGTGAAAGTGATTGGTGAGTTAGTCAAAAGGCTTTCTGCCAGAAAGCCTTTTTTCATATCCACGTAGCCGTCAATGAGTGAATATCTCTTATGCATCAAAAAACGTACATACATTGAACCTAAGAATATACACAAGACATAATAATACATGAAATGTTGAGACACATTGTTTTAACTAAAGAAGACAACGCTGATGTTTGCATTCAGGTTGGTCCTTTAGCCGTACTGAATATCACGTTACATCAATGAAAACCATAAAGTTTCTGGGGAAACTTGCTTATTCACGTTGAGTTAGACGAGAGGACCAATACTCTGATGTCTATATACGAGAGCAAAAAAGCAAATAATGGTGTTCTAATCATTTCACAGGTTAAGTTATTGCAGCTATTGGCTTGGTTCATTGAAGACAAAAGGTAAAAAATTCATAGTCAAACATTTAAGTAAATTTCCTGATGTAGCGGAGTTTTATATAGCCGATGATGAGGAATATGAACATCATAACGATCAGAGCCACTGTATTCTCCCACATTGCCCAGGTGGTGTGGTCTTTTCCCATGTGGTCCAGATACTCCTCTCCTGTACATCTGTAAAAATAATACCAACTTATCACTTGCACGTAGAAATGTATAACGTATGCAAAATATAAATGTTTAAGCAGATTTCAGAAATATTTCTTAACTGGAATAATGGGCATGATTGTAAAAATGTCCACTTTTAACATGAAACATTGTGGATGAGCTAGCTTCTAATTTGCCCCTTTGTAGTATAAACCAGTAAAATAAAACCAGATCATTTACAAAGCATGCAGGTCTACTCACATCCGGCTGATGCTGTTTGTCCCCACATGGGACCTGTTGGTGTTTCGGATCACAGCCTCGTCACAAAACTTCAAATCCGACAACTCATTAATCTCCAAAGCCTAAACATAGGGAACGTGATCAATACAATGATCAGCAGGTCATAGTCAATATATCAGATTAGACGCTTCACTGAGACGGCATGCTGATCTGTGTTGATCAATGGAGGAATGAGGTCAGAAAACTATAAACATTTAGTTCTCACTATAGTTTTATCGCAGACTTTTAATTGTGACTTACTGAAAAGCCGTAGCGAGGAATGCTCAAGTATCCCAACCAAGACAGCCAGTTAGGCATGTTAGGTAAGTTCACCAGCAGACCTGAGAAGATCTAAAAACACAACACAAACTCAAGCTTTTTTTTTTTCTCAGCTGACATTTCAACCTCACAAATGGAAAAGCTAAAAACAGTAATTGTAAATGAGGCCCAATTTTGTGTGCATATCTGAGTTTTTCTGTGCGGCTGCGTCTTTCACCATCATGAAGATAAAGATGATGGTGAGGAAGAGGTTGGCGATACCCGTGCTCGTCTGGTCAGCTGAGATGGCCACGACCAGGGCCAAGGCTGTGTTGTTCACCAGGGTCACGGTCAGCACGAAAAAGAAAAAGGCTTCAGCTGTGGATTTGAGGCCTGAGTGGACAGGGACACACACACACGGACACACGCACACGCACACACGCACACGCATACACACACACACACACACACACACACACACACACACACACACACACACACACGCAGAGTTAATGGTGTCTTTTTGCTAGACTTTCCTGGAAAAAGTTTATGCTCGTTTATGACGATGCTCAAGGACCTCACATTTTTTATTGAATATTTTTTCCCCTTTCTGGCTGCTGTCTTTTATGGAGCCGGGAGTGGCCGCAAATGATCAACAACTGCCTCAGTTGCAA
This sequence comes from Clinocottus analis, assembly GCF_023055335.1. NCBI lineage: Eukaryota > Metazoa > Chordata > Actinopteri > Perciformes > Cottidae > Clinocottus > Clinocottus analis. Next base: position 5,138,568 of record NW_027175954.1, on the reverse strand, counting down.
AAGGCATTTCCTGCAATTGGCTGCGCAACAAACCAACCCTTACCGGCCTTATTACATTTTAGCTTTTGTCGAGGCTCAAAAATGTACATCCATATTAAAATCAAATTTTGAACTGCAGCATCTGCAGCTTAATTTCTTGCCTTATATGTTACAATCCACAAACGTGAGGCATGATACGAAATGAATAAATCTCTGTTTTTGTTACCTTTGTCGCAATCTTGGCTGAAAAGGAGCCGGGAGTGACAACTGAGTGAAATTCAACTGATCTTTGTTTGGGAGATGTGCACTCTGCTGAGAGCACTTCTCTTAATTATAGACAGAAATTCTGAGCCATCTGCATTCAAATTCATGGTCAATCTGCTTCCACACATTAATTAGTTAATGCACCTGTCAATCTTACCAATCATGAAGTAGGCAATACAGCAGAAGATAACAGAGGTGATGATGCGCAGCATTATGCTAGACAGGATCTGAGAGAGGAAGTAGACAGACACTCTGTAGTAGCCACTGATGTACTCATGCCTGTCACAAGAAAACAGAAATCAAATTATAGCTCTATCCACTTATTCTAAATGTATTTTGAATTATCCACATAGATGACTTCCTGGCAGATTACATAGTAGTGGATTTTGAAAGGCTGATGTTATATCTATACTTTGGAGCTAACAGACGATCAATCTGTCCGATACCCCGGCCGTGGATTACACCGTTGGAATATGTTCTATTTATTTACAATTACAGATGTTCTGGTATGTGGTTTATGACTGGCCAGGGTTACTTCTGTTGCACGTCCCGCAGCATTTTAAAATGCCACTTTAATATTTGCATATTTTCCTGGGGAAAGGAGGATCATAAAGGGTGCAATTTAATTTCATGAATGGGTAAATGGCTGTTCCCGTGGATGGCAAAGGTTTAGCCCACATGTCCTAACCCTAACGCCAGAATAATACTTTGAAGGTTTATTCATGGAGTGGAAAACAAATATATCTCAAACTATCGAAATAATAAATATCTAATACATAATCTAAGGTCTGCCTGAGTGACCCCGCTCCCTCGACCTGTATTACATGAACAGCTTCCTATCGACGATGAAGAGGTCAGCTGCAGATATGGTGCTGAAACACATGTTGACTGTGATGAAGAAGAGGACGCCCAACCTGTTAGAACAGAAAAACAAATCAGAATCAGAACCATTTATTGCCTTGTATTTTTTCACATACAAGGAATTTGTCATGGCGGGTGGTGCATAATATTAAACACAATGCAAACCTGATCATTGAGTCTCGGAGGCATTATTGCAACATTTCCATATCATAGTCCACAAATATTAAAGGTACTGGTTCCAGATGTTCACAGTGAGAAAGAACCCACACATTATACATACATACATGTTAGAAATAATACAAAGCAAATAAAGGAAAGCAAAGAAGGGGATTAAGTTTTGTAAATAAGGACTGGTGTGTGCAGCCGAAGAACAGGGAACGGGGCCTATTTGAAGCTCCAGACCGGTTAACAAGCGATTCTGCTCCTTCAGTTGGGTGCAGTAACTTCCTGCTTGTAGTCCTAAATAAGTAAGTAAAATGAAAATAGTTTCTCTTGAGTTTAACTCTAATGAAACATGCTCTGTAAATTGAATAACTTTGCCTATTACACCGAGAAGAGTTGACTATAAAGGGAGAGTTGGCTCGAGATTATGGTATGAATGTGAATGTGCTCCACATATACATGCAGGGACTTAAAAGGGGACTGACTCCACTTTGGCCCAGCACCCAGAGAAAAGGAGGGAGGGCTGAATAACTTGAGACATTTAAGCCGTGTACACTGGTGTCTGCTATACTGCCTATGCATTGACCATGAAATATAATGACATTAGGTCCTTATATTTCACTGAACCATACACAGAAAAAAGAAAGAAAGCGGGAGACCATTGAGATTTCTAATGTGCTTTACGGAGTTTTTGAGTACCAGGTTGTGCCCAATAAAACATGGTAAGAGGATTATCTATACTGGAACTGCTCTACTTTTCACACTTCTTTATCAAAAGCAAGTGACTGACTTTAAAACAAATTAGACCAGTTGCAGTGAAGAAATACAGTTTTAAAATAATATAATTTTCCTGGGAGAGATGTATGCCAATGTGGGGGGATTGTGAGACCTTGTACTTGTGGAAAGTTTCTCTAAATTGTCTTCCATCAACCTTCAACAGTCTTGATCAACACATTGTGTTTGCTAGCTGACAGTTAAGTAAGTGATGTTTGGGCATATATGTATTATTTTATATTATAGAATGACTGAAGTCATGATTTCCAAGTTCCTCCTTGTAAAACACTAAAAGAAGTCTCTTAAAATGTTTTTATGCCTCAGAGAAGCCAATTTTAAGTGTGTTGGGTCGTAAAAGATACAGAATAAGGATGAAAACAAGAGGATTTCTGAGCACACGTGCAGTATTTCAGCTGGTTTCTCACCTGTTCTGTAGACCACTCTGATCGTCTTTGACCCCAAAGAAAATTATTCCAACAAAGAGGGCAAGGATAATGTTGACCACAATCTGCACAAAAACACCCCATAATTTTAATAGAATCATTGACAACAATCTCAAAAGTCCTGCTTTTAAATTACCAAACAGGGTCAAAACCCAAACAATGCAGAACACATTTACTGTTAGAAAAACGGTCTTGGCTTGTGGCCGTCATTCAGGGCTCCATAAAAGACTTTGCAAAGAAAAAGATCAATATGAAACAAAAGGATATATATATATATATATATATATATATATATATATATATATATATATATATATATATATATATATATATATATATATATATATATGTTCTTTAATACTAATGCTGTTTTATTGCTTTTTGTTAAGTGCTGTACGATGACTCGTATGAAGGTGTCATAGTAATGGAACAACAAAGCACTTGGAGATTGAGGCCATTGACTCGAAAGTTCCTTCTCATATCTTTCTTTGTAATCAGTGAAGGAATTCAGTCCTAAATTTGAATTGTGGACTGTCATTAATAAGATTTAAGCAGTATCTTCTTTGACAGAAAAGCCAATGATTCTGGGGCTTTGGGGTCAAGTGGACACCCTGCTCCTCCACACCGCTCTCTCCAGAACTGCTGGTGGGGGAGGATGATGTAAAGGAGTGAGAAAAGTGAAAGCGACACAAGTTTTAATCCTAACAATTTACAGATTATAATGGGACTAAGTGGTTCCCAGGGTGAAGGGATAAACTAATAAGGTTGAGCCTTTTTCACCTCATTCCCCGCAGCCCCTCATGTGAAAGCGGGGCAGTGAAGTGATAGCTCATGAAGGCATCATGTGATGGGTGCCCGACCAGAGCCAAGGGTCTTTGTCCAGATATGATATCAGTTCAGATCCTGACCCAAAGAGGCCAGAGTCGGGTCGCAACAGTCAGCAAAGCCGATTATTGCGCCCACGCCACCTAGAGCCTCTCTTGTAGGATTATTTTTGACTTATTTAGGGCCAATTAGCTGTTAATAATTCTTAAAGTGAGGAGACTTCTGACGGCATTTTGCCGCCATGGGGTGACTAATGAGAGCATTAAGTCTCAACCCCTCCAAAGGGCTGTCTATGATCTGTTGAAGATGATAACAGCACTGAGATTAGTTTTCTTCTTTGGAGTGTTTAAACAAAGTAAAAGGTATGGTGACACAACATCATGTTTAAACCTTTAACTGAAAACCAAAAACTGAGATGTTAATAAAAATATTCCTCCATCAAAGCTTATTTGATTCACTTGAGACATGATAGCAAAACGCAGGGGAGAGCTTTAGATAAATAAAAACAAGAAAATGAAGGGCTCTGTATAGTTTTTCTACTTCTTTTGGCGCATACATTATTAAACTCGTCATGTCATTGTTCAAACATTTTTCAGATGGAGGGTGTCCCACCAGAACAAATAAAGAGTAGAACAAACTTCACTTTTTAAGTCTTTTCTGTGAGAAAAATCATTTTCTACTAACGTTTTCCCAAAACGCTTTTTTGTGAAGAATGGTAAATGTAAAACTACAGCTAGCAGCCAGTGAGCTTAGCTGGAAAAAGGGTGAAACAGGCGAAACAGGCGACACAGGGTGAAACAGGGTGCAAGGGCTGAAACAGGGTGAAACAGGAAGAAACGGTGAAACAGGTGAAATGGGTGAAACAGGAAGAAACAGGGAGAAACAGTGAGAAACGGGAAAAAGCGAGCGTCGAAAAAAATCTTCCAACAGGAGTTGGGGCAAAAATAGAAAACTGCAAGCTGGAACTAATGCACGACAATTCATCCAGTTTGAGAGATGGTGTTATTTATTTAATATTTTTTAGGAAAATGTGTCTTTTTCAATATGAGTAAAACAACAGATGGCTCCAACTTCATGACTGATATTCTTATAATTGATGATGAGCTGAGTAATAGAGATGTATACCTGGGCCACAGACACCTCTGGGTTCAGAAAGTAGTTCTGGAAGGTTCTCCTAAGAACCCAACGTAGCTGGTGGAAGAAGGAGCTGTTGTAGGTCATGGTTTCGGATGTTGAATATGAAATGCACTTCTTCTCCTGGATGATGCGGTCCAGCTCAGCTGTCATGTCTCTGTAGTAGCTGCTGTTCTTGTACTCCTCCACCAGGTTCTCCCGGATGCCCTGCCTGGAACCAATGAGCTCCTCAAAGTCCAAATCTGGCCACACACAGGAGGAAAATGACAGATTTATGAACTGAAAACACACTTTTCTAGACACTAAAGATCCTATGAAGCATTGGCTGAAAAATTAATTAAAAAATCATGCCGTGGACCTTCATCGTAATGAATATTTACCGTATAAAAGGGTCTAATGATGTATGAGTGAAACATGTTGCTCTTCCACTTGCAAATAAACCAAAAATTAAAACACAGAGGTTTTTATTATCAGCAAAGTTTTACCATTCAAACATGATATAAGAACTTGGAGCATTCAAATCTAAAACTGGTTCATACATTTATCTCAAGCAGCTTGTACTGTTTTAACGCTCTATTTCCAAGATATTAAAGTCAATAGGGCGACTCCAGCTTATTAAAAATGCAGCAACCAGAGGCTGTACATAAACACAAATGTTTTTAAAGATATTATACTCCAGTCCTGACACGTCATTGGCTCAGAGTACAGTACAGTATCCCCTTCATAATGGTTCGATTATGACTCTCGGTCCATCACGACTGTGTCCACATTCAAAACCAGTCTCATAACATCCCTATTCTCCCTGGTCGATGGTGACATACTGTGTGTGTGTGTGTGTGTGTGAGTAGTTTTATTTATGTATACTCCTGTCTTCTTATATTTATGTTGATTATGCTGATATGTTCTCATGCTTATATTTGTTTATTTAGTCCTTAGATGTGAAGCACTTTGGGTTTATGTGTATACAATGTTTTTATTCCCTGTTTTGGCCTGAGGGCCTTTTATGTAAAACACTTACAATTAACGTTTTAAATGTGCTAAACAAATAAACTAACTTGACTCTTAATAACAAAAACACTCATCAAATATGATAAAATGGCATAAGAATGTTTTCCAAACTAGTAAATATAGGCCATTCAAAAGAAATAAAACACATATTAAAGTTAAAGTAAGGATGAGTAAAAAAAAGCCCTATTTCATCTTTTATTTAAAAAAAAAAAAAAAAGTATGTTTACAAATCTGTCCTATTACGTAGAGAGAATTTGTTGCTTATGTCATCTTCTTGATTCTTTTTTAAATGGTCTCACCTCCAGAGCCAAGATCTTTCTTCATGGTTGTGGTGTTGGAGTCTCCATTAATAACATCCAGAAAGAAGTCAGCCGGGTTGTTGTGGGGCTCACAGAAGTACCCTAAAACACATATCACAATGATTACTCTATAATATCAACATGCGATTGATCAGGAATAGCGTTAACAATTTCCACAAACCCACCTATGTTGGCGAAGTAGTCCAAAGCGTTTGTCGCTGGTCCATGATAAACCATTTTACCATTGTCCAACAGAGTCATAGAGTCAAACAATTTGTAGATGGAGTACCGGGGTTGGTGGATGGACATAATTACGGTTCTTCCATGATTGGCCATTCTGAAACGACACATAGTAACAAGATATATTATTATTAGTATATATTAATAGTAAATACAATAAAGATTTCTTCAAATTGCAAAAACACCACAACAAAAAACTCTTGCCTCCTTTTTAGTGTTTGTTTTATTCTCTGAAATGTATGTTTACAAATAGTATAATCCATGTTTTAATTTTTTTTAATGAATTCATGGTAATTTAAGTCACTAATAATTGCCACATCGCGGTGCATATTCTGTAGCTCTGTGACATTACCTTAGCCATTCTTTGTTTTATATCAAACATCATTTTATGAATACAACAGATGTGCCTTATATTCATTTGTTTTACTTATTGTGATTCGATCAAGCTATTTTTTTTTTTCTTGAAGAGTGTCTTCAAGATTTACTCTCTTCTCTTCTTTATTACCTTTTCAGCAACAGCAGGACAGAGTTAGCGGTGCCGGCATCCAGTCCTGAGGTCGGTTCATCCAGAAAGAGAATTGAGGGATCAGTAATCAGCTCCATGCCGATGCTTGTCCTCTTCCTCTCTCCTCCTGAGATCCCCCGCCTTAATGGTGAGCCCACCTGAAGAAAACACCCACATACGTCATAACTCTCACCTGATGCCTCAAATGAGAAGACGGGTAACTGTGTGAATATTTACCCTGGAGTCAGCCACCTTGATGAGACCCAGTTCTTTGATGAGGTGATTGACTCGCGCCTCCTTTTCACTCTGATGCACAGAGCTGGACAGCCGCAGAGCGGCGGAAAAACGCAGATTCTCCCTCACAGTCAGCGTGGCCATGACCACATCGTCCTATGAGAGGAGACAAGAGCTTGAGGTCAAAGGTCAGAGACAGGGACGATAATTTGTTTTGTCGTCTAAATTTCTAATTGATGATCTAACAGTGTTTAGAAACTAGCAAACTCTATATTTAAAGCTGCTATAATCATTGTTTTTATATCAATGAGGGCTCAATCACCCAACTGTGAAGTCCCCCCTCAACTTCATGGAGCTTTTTGGTGCCTTTGAGCTCATTGTTTGAGTTGTACAGCCCTTTACTGTTTAGTTTCAAGGCAGCTGTTTTCAGTGAAAACATACTGTACACTTCCTGCACAGCATCAAACAACAGACAGAGAAAGTTAGCAACAAGCTGTCAAACACAATGGACCACTTAGAAGCTGAAGATATTTGCCTCAGGAGTTAGTGAAGACCAAACTAGAGAGTGAACATCAGACTGGCCACAAAAGTAAATCTGTTTATGCAGGTTTTAAGTAAATAAAATAATTCAGATGTACCTGAACCACAAAGCCAGAGATCCACTTGAAGTTTGGAGGCTGTGGTGCTTTGTCAATGAGTACTTCTCCCGAGAGGCCTGAAGGATCCTTTCTAGAGGCCAGAATATCCAGCAATCTTTCAAGAAAAACACCCCAAAATCATACTTAATAAATACAAGAAGTGCAGGCGACTATTTTTAATATAATTTTTCTTGAAGATCAATGTGATTCTCACGAAGACTTTCCACTTCCAGTAGGTCCAAGAATAGCGTTGAGGCCAGGTCTCATAATCCCACTGCAAGACAATGACACACAACTCTCCGTAAACAATTGAACATGGATATATTAATTGAAAGGCAAAGATTACGGCATCCTAAAATGGTTTGCATTCATAACCCAAGATTTTCCACTTCACTCTTTAAGTTTTATGATAAAAATATTGTGAGTAGTTGAAAAAAAGAAAGTGATTTTTGGACGTGATGAAACACTTTAATCATTGCACTTTTTCAAAAATAAACTGTCCTCCCTGATCCCAAACAAAACAATATTCATGAAATTTCTTTTGCAGTTTTGAAAGATGTTAAGAACATGTTTTGAAGGCTGCACATATTTAAAAACGTAAAAAGCAAATTATTTGACTTCAGAGAATCAGTGATATAAAATGGAATGACTAGAATAAAACCCAGACAGTGGATCACGTGACAGTGTTTAATTCGTTTCCCTGGCAGACTGCTCTTTAGTGCACGAGAGAGATTATATGCAAGAAACCATGCTTAATATCATTTAATTAACCCTGAGGTGGGAAAAGGCCTAAAAACTTGTGTGAATGAGTCATTCTTCCATGGGAAACGTCAGTTGCATTTAATACCAATGTAAGAGTCTATTCACTATTTTACATTAGATTGAGACACAATGAGCTATATTGAATTCCAATGGAAAAAACCTTTTTGTTTACTGTCTCCTAAATTAAGAATGACTGCGATAGTAAACAATATTTTTTGTCTTGTTAGCTAAGAACTCATAATTAATCTCTTAATTATTAGAGAGAGCTGTTCAATGTGCCACAGAGCAAGCACCTACTGCTCTCTTTGAACATTTTGAGTCTTTTTGCAGCATTTTACTGTGTGAATGATAAAAAACAACAACTAAGAATTGTACTTAAAGACACAGATGCAACTGATAAAAGACAAAACAAAGAACAAAGGTGAAGAAAGAGGGTGCAC
>NW_027175954.1:4247500-4457500 GCF_023055335.1 Clinocottus analis | reverse complement strand
CTCGCTGCCAGGCGCTTGTCCACTCCGCCTCACCTCTCGCTCCGTGGCCAGGGCTGCCGTCAAATAACTTCATTAGCTTTCCACCTCTGTCACGCCGGCCTGCTCCCCCTCTGACAATTGGCTGCTGTTTTCTCCCGGAGAAAAAAAAAAAAAAAAAAAAAAAAGCACAGGGCTACGTGGGGCAGGTTGAGAACCCAACAATAGCTGACAGTGTGCGAGACACCGGACAGCGATACTGATGGCTGCAGTGGGGATGTATGGACCAGAGGTCACACACAAAAGGCCTGCCTGTGTCTGCTCATGCAGAGTTGGATAGCAAAATGACATGAAGATGAATTCTTGATGTTCACAAAGTGACATAACTGAAGACGGGACATTTCAAAATTCAATAGAAATCTGTGTCAACTAAGACGGTGAAACATGAAACACAGCACACATTTTCCTACACAGCACATTTATGCTATATCCAAATACAGTCATACACAACTAATGTGTCTACCTAGAATGATGACATATTACAAGGGGAGGAAAAAAAAAAATGGATGTCCTCGAAAAACCCTGAAGAATACTCATGTACGATGATACAATTCTGCCAGTGCATCATTTCATGTGAGATACTCTCACAGGAAAAGGATAAATAAGACAACTGCAGAAGCGTCATGACAGATGCAACACCTCCCACAACCCCCTGCATGCCAATTATTCACACCCAGCCAGGGTCAAGCTCGTTGTGCCTGTGTCACCGCAGCGGGAGGCGGGGGTGGGTGAGGTGGGGTGGGAGGCGGGAGGGTGTTTGGAGGGTGTGCAGTGCCCACTGTCATTATTAACTCAGGGTCCACTGGGCACAGGGTAGGGGCTGTGCATTTCAAAGTACCTCTGTGGCTTTCATCTCGGAATCAAAATGTGGATCACACTGGATAGCTAACGGTTGTGTCAGCATGCAAGGATAAAAATCAAAGGGTATCAGTATAACACTCAATGGAAAGCAGGACAACCGAGAAAAAAATGATATGCTTATTATGTCAGAGGTCAGGAAGAGTTCACTGGCTTTTTATGCCTGGGGAACTCGATGCAACTCCCTCTTTGCCTCTTTCTCCCTCTCCCCCACTCGCTGTCACTTTATCCATCTCTTTATCATCTCTTTCCTTCTCCACATCTTTATACCACCCCTACCTCCTCCCCCCCCTCTCCTCCCATCCTCCTCCTTCTCCCTCGCCAAGGCCTTGTGGGATTGAGGCACTGAGACAGCAGTGTAAAAGCAGGAGGGATGAGTCGCTCGTGTACACATTCAATCTGAGTTGGCAGGGAGGTCAAAAGAAATAGAGTCTGGAGGTCCCAGGAGGAACTTCCTCACCTCTCCTTCCCTGGCTACTCCGTGGCATGGGTAAGTCTCACAAAGATCTGAGCCCAGTTCTTCTCAGTTTCATAACCCTCTATCTTTAACTCCACCCCCCAACAAAGGGAGAACTTTGTGATCAAAGAGGCAGTATTCATTAAAACACATCATCATGCAGTCGAGTTCAACATCCTCTCGTCCTGTCTTTTTTTTTTTTTTTAATATATATCCTTCCTCATTCTCCTTGAATGATGCCCTGACTAAGATGTCCGCCACTTGACACTGGACTGACATTGCGAGGAGCCATCTTGGCTCCTCCGGGAGTTGCCCGGGCTTGATTGTGCAGTCTGGGAGTGAAATGCAACTGGCACCCAGGGGGCATCCATGTGGAGCCCGGGCGTGCGAGATCGAGGGGGAGTTAACTAAGCCGGCCCAGTCCCCGTGCATCCTGGCGGGGTCAGAGGATGGCGCTGAGGGCGCTAATCATTTCAAATTATGAATTCCTTTTTAATTATGAATTATGCATACATTTTTAATTAATCTAATGTTCCCAGGGTTTTTTCCTCCCATCCTCGCGCAAGATCTCAATCTAATTACACAGCATTAAGTGGAAGAGTGGCAGCCGTAGCCTCGACCCCGACGCTGAACCTCAGTCAACCTTTTTCCATCAATCTTGCCACCGTCTCTAAGCTCATCCTTTGATATTTTGCAACATGGTGAAATGCATCTAAACACGCCTCGTCTGAGCCTAGTATACCTTAGAGCAGCACGTTCGTCAAGTTTGTTAAAAATAATGCTGTATCATTATGTTATAACACTCAGGAAAAGTCTGTCACATTGCAACTTTCAGCGTTTTAAGTCTTGAACTAGTACATGAATGGGAAATATGGCTGCTACCACTTTCGAGGCACAGACAACCTCTTAGTATCAACTGCAGGAAAGGTTGGGCCTTAAACGGTTTCATTTCTAAATAAGGGCTTTCACCAAAGTCCAGAAGATCTCTGTAAACAATCCTTAATGCAGGGCTCCAGAACGGCTTCTTCCACTTGTCATTTTCAGTTGATCTCCTCAACACCAAAAAAAAAGTCGAAATAATACCGAAAAACAGGCAAAGAGAATTGTTAAAAGGAGAAATATGCCTAGAGGTTACAGATCTTCAACTCCCATGACAGCTGATAAGATGAGGGGGGAGAAAAATGAGTCCCTCAACAACTTTTGTTGAGGTGCCCTTGAGCGAATCATTTAGTCCCAAACTGCTTCAGTGGAGCTAATCAGTGGCCAACCGCAGATAAATGAGGATGTACAACTGGGTAGCCATCACATGTCACTTTAACTATGTGCGAAAGAAGCAAAGGAAATAGACCAATCTCAAATATGGTAGAAGAATGAAACATCAGTATTGTAATTACATTTTAAGCAGATATAAAGTTTACAAACAAGACCATTTATCTACATGATTAGATATGAACATGCTGCATATGCTCTGATTTAGGTCATGGCTTTAGTGCTGCTCGGTGGTGCTTCAGTGGATTTTTATGTGGATGTTCTATTCTGTTACTAGAAATCACTGGAGACTTACTTTTAGAAAGCAAGAAAAACGCTCAATATCAGAACATTCTCAGTCTACTTACACTTGCATGCTTACTTCCTGAAATATTGTAAATATGCCATGAATGTCTCCTCTCTTCTGCTTATTCCAACATACCTTCATAGAACAAAAAAGTGGCACGACACAAGGAAGGCGCCAAACAAATCCGTTGGATGTGCTGCGCTAAACAGTATCCACCATTTATAGATGGATGAAGCCTCTCTCATTGAGAAGCATCACATTTTGAATATAGATTTGCAAAATTAGATGCCATAGGTGACATATTTCATGTGTTTATCCTAGTGTTTTATCAGTTGGGCAGGTTATATTATTGGAATATTTCAAGCTTTTGTATCTGTGACTGACTACAGTTTTTGAACAGTAAGTGTGTGTGTGTGTGTGTGTGTGTATGTATATATATATATATATATATATATATATATATATATATATATATATATATATATATATATATATATATATATATATATATATATATATATATATATATATATATATATATATATATATATATATATATATATATAGCCAGTTGTGCTAAAACACCTTTTGTTATATAATTTGCCACGTGTTGTACACTATGTCCTTCATTTAGACAATTAGAAGGCCGAGTGCACATGTTCAACCCCTTACGCGTTTTAAAAGACAACATTTATGTGTCAGTTCAAAGTTCCAATGCTTGTTAAACAACTGTAAGAAACTCATCTATTTATATTAAATGATGTTGTTCTAGAAACATACTTGTCGGCACAGTAAAAATAACTAAAATCTATTTAATCAAATATACAGTATGCCGTCTTCCACAAATAAGTGTCCTAAGAGCAAGTTTTGAATTATTTGGGTGTTGTCCTTACCGGTGTTAAAAGCATGTGGTACTTGGGAAAAAGCTAAAAGTCCATGGCCTACTTTTCTGTCACTCTCATGGGAGACACACAGAAACCAAGGTTGTATGGTGTATGGCTGACTAATTCTGCGTACAAGTGAAGGCATCCCTGATACCCTCAAATATGCACAATGATAGCTAAAGTCAGGAAAAACAACAGCTCAAACATATGTGTCTCAATCTAAGACCCACACAGCTTTCGCCCACATTGTCAAAACTGGGTTTTACATTTGATACCTATGTCGTTGCCCATTAAACATCTAAATATGATTGTATTTCTGTCAACGCTAAAACTGTCTATTCCCTCAAGGCGTGAACTAACTCCGAGACATTTTAGGATACCATTGTTTTCAAATCCATTAAAAAACAGCTCACAGAGACACACTGCGGCCTTGACCTGAAACATTAAACATAAAACTGTTTACACTTCTTACGAATGTTATTTCTGGTGACAGTGAAACAATCAAAACAAAACTTAAGGCAAAGGGGAGACAACATCTAGCTGGAGATCAGAATGGTTGTCTTCACGTTCAAGTCTGTAGGAAGTGAAATGTTTTTTTATAAAAGTGCAACTGAAATGAGCGGAGTTATGAAGTCAAGCTGAGAAAACGGCACAACAAACAAGCAATTATGGATTAAAAAAAAGAGTCACGCTAGTGTTCCTGTGCATGCTGTTTTTCCATGTATTTCTCAACTTGACGCGATATGTCCTCCATTTAGACAGAGGTAACTTTTAACTGCAGCACATAATATCCTGGTGGGTTTATCCTTCGTATATAATTGCAATAAAAGAAAACTAACTTGATGCCCATTTACTCCTTGGATCTGTCTTCACAAGATGATGATCAGAGACTAGTGGTCAATTCTTAATTTCTATAGTCTCTTACTTGATACTGCCGTTATACACAGGCTCCGAAGTTTGTCGAAATATACATACCGAAAATTAGAGCCAATACAATATCTATTAGGCAACGGTTACTGTGCAAGTATTTAAGCAAAAAAGGCCAAATTAAACTGGCTCCAGCTTTCCAAAAGTGTAAAATATAAAATCGGTTTTCTGTTTGTTTTTTTCCCGATACTAGACTGAAAATCCTTGACTTTTTGGAAAATCAGACATTTTCATATGCCATTAGAAGCTCTGCAAACTTGTGATGGATATTTGTTTGCTATTTCTTTATGTTCTGGAACATTATTCGATGATGAAAGTCATAGTTGCAGGCCTCGTATGAATAAATAATTTTCTTTAAAATCGGAAAGAAATTATGCTAACCTGAAAGCTTCATAAGCAGGTCAGTTGCCGTCTTGGTGGTGATGTCAGGGCTAAAGAGGGAGTTGGCTGTGGTTGGACCACTAGAACTAGATCTGACCCCGACGCCCAGTAGGTCCAAGGAGTTAGCGCTGCTGCTGGGACGGTCCCTGCACATGCTAAAGGGGGAGAGCACAGACAGATCTCTCTCCTGTGGCTCCTCCTTGATGTGGACGTGATTGGAGGAAGCCTCGATCGGAGAGGACGTCTGCTGCTGGCTGTCTGAGTGTAGTGGCGACACCTCCTCCCCCATCAGGTCTGTGGGGCCGCTGTCACCCATCAGGGAGCCCTCGCCCTCCGTGTCGGTGGTGAGCTCCTCTTTCACCTTGACGTCCGAGCGGGGGAAGTGCTGGTGGCAGCGCATGTGAAGCTTCAGGCTGAAGTGACGGGAGGAGGTGAAGGGGCAAAGTTCACACTGAAATGTCTCACCCCGGTCCTGGTGCTGATGTACCTAAAAACGCAGGACAGGTTTGCATGTCAAAGCACTCTTCTTCTCCTGTATTACAGGACATCAAGAGGAAAGACATGACTCTATATTGTCGATCAATTTAACTGAAATGAAGCAAACATGTAGTGTTTAATTATACCATGTAGAGGATTATTACACATTAAACCAAAGCATGCCCATCCCTTAATGTTAACAATTATATTCCAAGAGCCATAATTGCCGCCAATTAAAAAGGATATGTGTGGGGGTGACAAGGGGAGCAAGGTCACAAGATGAAGACAATCAATATCATCTCACCTTCATGTGGGACTTTAGATTGTCTTTGCGAGCACAGCGGAAGGGACACAAGGGACACTGGTGGCTTTTCAAGCCTGTGTGGATGACCATGTGTCTCTTCCAGTAGCTCTTGCGTTTGATGACCAGTCCACACACAGGACACTGGAACGGTTTGCCACCATCCTCAGGAGAGCCTTGAGGGCACCAAAGAATATTGAGTCATAAGCGCTTTAGTGAATGGAATATATGTACTATATTACTGAAATGCACCTTTGCTCCTGTAAAGAAATTTAAATACTGGCTACAGTATTCACAGATCTGGAAGAGACAACTACTCCTCACCTAATGGTGAAAACTATCAAGGGAAATGCCAGCTGGAAGCAATGGAACAATGGAAGGAAAAACTCAAGCATGTTTTAGTATCTCGATTATTGTTGTTGGCTTCATATCCGGCATCCATTACTGTTTAATTGGTCTTATTAGAAAGAGGCATGATTGCATTACAAATTCTACAAGGGCCTGTCAGGATGGCTTCATAAGTATTCCAGTGCCGTTCCTTGAAAAACATCTGGTAATCAGTGTTTGGTGAAATTACTGTGCTCAGCCATTCATTGACCTGGGGTGTAAAACCTCGAGACTGCCTATTTGCAACAATAAACCGCCATCTGCGGCCCAACCTCTCCAAGCACAGCAGAGATCACAATGCAAAAATGACTTCTGCTTATTCCGAGTTGAGCTGAGTGAAGCGGAAATAAAACAGGAGAGAGGAAATGTGCGTGTTGAGTACCTTCATCTTAGTATTTAACACATCTCTTTCCTACGCAATCACAACCACGTTTTGGAAAAAAGGGGAGAAAGCTTTCCTGATATATTCAAAGGGCAGAACATGCCCGTGCAATAGAGTTTTATAGTTGAACTGGCAAGGGACGACAATAAAACAAGACATGACAGTCAATAATCAAGGTCACATTTTTCAGTCTGGCGACCAAACAACTACCTGCATTTTTACAGCGCCGCTCGACCTTGACGGCTCGCGGGTTAGAGCCGACCCCCTTTTTAGCATGCAGATCACAGAATATTACATCGACTGCCTCATCTGTCTGAAGTCAATTTGATCCAGCCATTTTAGATTTGGCGGGGTTGCGACACAATCCCTCAAAAGTGCCCATCCATCTCCCTGAAAACATTCTGTTCTCCCTAAAGCCTACTTAGCAAGAGCCTGCACTTTGAAGCCTTCTCTCTCCCTGTGCAAGAGTGAGATCTTTGTGTGCACCCTTGTTTGGTTATACGTCTACATCTGAGGAGACACTTACAGAATATACGGCACGGCTATTTGTAAGTAACTGAGAGAGAGCACAGGAGAGAGACAGAGTGTGTGAGTGTGTGTGTGTGTGTACGCGCATCTGTATCCAGTCAGTGGAAAGTATGATGTGTTTGGCCTTAAGTCTGCTGTGCTGATCAGTGCAGAGGGCTCTGGCTAGTGGGGGTTGAAGCCAGGAGTAGGCTGCCGAGATGGATATGGACTCCAGGGCTCCCCACTGTGCAGAGCACACACTGACGGCCCCCTTTTGGCAGCACGCACATCCGAGCACAAACGAGCTGGTCTGGGAAGGCAGCGAGGTCTCAGTCGGAACCCCCCGTCGAGCCCACAGACCATTTCCCAGACTAGAAGGCCAGCCAGGGCTGTTTTCTCTCGGCTCTGCGCTCTGCTCGGCTGACAGTTAAGCCGAGGCTACGCTACTCGCTACTTCAGCGACAGTGAGGTGAGAACAAAACCATTACAAACCCAGAGAAAACATGTCACAGACGTCCAGTGTTGTGTTTTATATGGTGACAAGCAAACAACCTCCTCCTTCCACACAATGGCAGCGAAGACGTTTTATCTTTGTGGAGCTTCCACTGCTAAACGAACTTTAATTCATCAGTGCTAACAGTTATGATTTGCGTGTCATGACATAAGGAGGATTTGTTCTTTGATAAATGCTGAATGGGAAGAAGTATTATGATAGGGGAGATAGTTCATTTGAACTTTGGGTAAATTTGTACGATTACTTTTTGAAAGAAAACGGTATGCTAAAGGAAATTGAAAACTTTCCATAAATGAAGTGCAGCTGAAATGATCTTGAACCTTTATACTCTCTCTCTTCCATACAAACACAAGGTCCTTTTATTTCATTGTGGCAATCTTGTTTGAGCTTAGATATCCTGATTCTGTGGCAAGACACAAGGCAATAATTAAATGTCTTTCAGCGTTTTGTAAATAAAGAAAAGAAAAAAAATCTTTTCACAGGAAAAATATCATAACACGGACCTAACCTCAGATAAGCTCTTCTCTTATCATCTGTATTGGTGCAACTAATTATTTTTGATTGATGTGATATATTATTATGTTATATTACCTGCTTGGCTGTTGGGTTTGCCCCTGCTCTTTGGAGTAGAGGGCAACAGCAAGTCTAGGCTGGTGGGTGTAGAGGGCGTGGGAGCCCTCTGGTTCTGGTCCATCAGGGGCTTCACGTCCTCTTGGAGGACCCCAGCAGTCGCCGAGGAGGAACCATCTTTCTTATCTGCCAGCAGGTTCCCTGCTGCTCTGGCTGCCACCTCTTTGAGCAAGGCAGCAGAGGAGGTCATTGACACAAGCGAGAGGAAAGAATTGGAGGATTGGTGATCAGTAGCAGCACTGGGCGTTGACGAGGTTTGGCTCCGCTCGCTGACTTTCTTGGAAAGTGCAGCGAGGGTGGAGCTAGCCGACTGTGGGCTGAACGGAGAGTTGAAGGCATCAAAGCGCACCACATCATCTCCTCGACCACTCCCTCCGAGGGCGGGCACTGCAGACGAGGCGGAGGTGGAGGAGGAGGACGAGGTCGTTGAGGAGGAGGCCACGGCATTCTTGTCTTGAAGCACGGCATTCGCTGCCGCTTTTAACTTCTGGATGGCAGAGTCCGGGGACAGGCTGGAGCCACAGGGCGTGGAGCAGCTGGCCGGTGGCCATTTATCTGCAACACCTGCCCATACAAAACCACTGCCGTTGCTAGGATTGACAGAGTTAAAGGGATCAAGGGGCTCTTGCTTAATGTTGGTGACTGAGGGTGTCAAGGAGGCTGGGGACGCCGAGCCGCTGTTGTTGTTGTTATTTGCCAGTTTTCGGGCAAGAGCACTTAACTGCTGGGCATGGTGGGAAGATGGGGAGAGGGTCAGAGGTGGGGCTAGACCGATTGGAGGAGACTCCCCCCCAGCACATCCTCTGGATGACCGACCCAGCAGATCCCCAGTGTCAAGTTTCAGCGACCCGGCCTCAAGGAGGCGCCGTAGGTTGCTGCTGAGGGGTTTCCCCAGGGCACGAGATGCTGCCTCGCCATACAGCGACGACACCACAGAGGAGAGTGTGTCCTGGGCCGAGAATGCACCTCCATCCAGTCCGAGAAGTTCCAAAGAGGCACGATGGACGGGTGTGGGGCAACCCAACGAGCTCTCGCCTCCACAGGTATCGTGGTCCCCGGACCCAGTGCTGACTCCAGGCCGTTCGTCAGGAGAGGAGCCCCTGGCAAGGAGGAGTTCATCCTGGGTGTCACCATAGGACGACGACTCTGAGCGCGTGTCAGAAGCATTCCCAAACCAGCCTTCTTCCTCCACTGGACCATCATCAGGCCCTCCTTCCTCGTTGCTGTCCACTTCTGGAAGAGGAGAGAGAGAGCATACATACAGATATCACCACGATGCTATCATGAAGAGTTAGACTAGAGCATCATCTTTCAGCTGAATACTTGATTATCCCAGGTATGAATTGTGAACATCAAACACTTACAACAAAGAGTTAAGTAGAGGGCATAGTCGTAGCCTCCGGCTTCACAGCTTTTTAAATTGGAAATTGCTTTTTACTATTCTCTGTCATTATTTCCCATCGTTACTTGTCTAATGTGGCAGAGCAATAAGTGATCTGGACTTTTGTGGAATTGATACCACTATTTTGAAATTTCATAAAAATAATTACCTGCCCAAAATCAAGTCAAACGGCCATTAAAAGATGCAAAAAACACACACTTCATTGCTCAGCAAGGACACCACCAAAATGACTGTGAACACAATTTCAACACGTTTCGAATACAATGACCAGATTTCCACAAGGTGCATCCGAGATATTTGAGTAATTTAGATTTTTCCGTCTTTTTTTAACCATATTTCATTTCCCACCCTTGGTCTGGAAGAGTCTAGTAAAGGGGTTACCATGACAACGGGTCCTTCTGGGAGGCTAGACAGCAAAGATTAGGGTAATGGAGGTTACAGAACTAGATTAATATTCATGAGCCTGCAGATACCACCGGGGAGCCAATAAGGATAGGGTTAAGGTCACCAAGGGTCATTAATATACACTTCATGTATCAATATTCATAAGCAAAACATTACAGCTTGCCAGACAAGGGCGAACAAAGAAAAGTGAATATTCCTAATACATATTAACAAACCTCCATAAGAACATGTCAAAAGCACCGAGTCTGAGCAAAACAAAATGTCAAAACTGACTGTTCCCCCCCTCCTCCTCTTTGGGTTTCTGAACACAACCTCACAAAACATCTGATGAAAAGGGAACTGGCGGAGATTTCTAAGAAAGTGTGCACTCATACAGTTGCAAAAACATGTGGCTCGAAAAATGTCTCATACACTAAGATACAAACAGTACTTCCAGTACACACACACACACACACACACACACACCAAAGCTGCCCTCGCCCTCTAAACCCTGACAGAGGCCTGGTGGGCCTGCTCTCTGTTTACAGGCTACCCAGCACAGCGACCTGGTCAGTGGGGCTCGCCGTGGTCCACAAAAGGTGACCACCATCACAACCCACTCTGACCACTATACTGTACTGCTGCAACAGATATCAAGCAGGGCTCACACACATCCAAACATCTTCCCACTTCTGTGTGTGACACACACACACACACACACACACACACACACACACACACACACACACACACACACACACACACACACACACACACACACACACACACACACACACACACACACAAACATAACCAGAAACTGACGGGAAATGTCAGATGCCAAAAACCAAGGCAACAGAGTATGTTATAATAAAGTCCTCAAGGCTCTCCAACCAGTCTATGAGCCCATGTCTAATAGACTTCACCTACACAAAACAATGCAGGAGGTGTAAGACCGATGAGCGTAGACAGCAAGTGTGACCCCCTCTCATTTCTTTAAGTGAATGAAAACGTCATAATGTGTTGATTGTGAAGCCAATTTTCATGCTCCCTTGATGCCATTTTGCCACCTGAGTAGGGTTAACAGGAATGAAAGGGAGGAAGAGGGAGAAAGAGCCTGTGAGTCATGCAGGGCAGGGCTTGACCCATTTCTATGTGACATGTGAAAAGCAGCAAGAGCCACTAATGGCTGTAATGTGGTTAGAGGGAAATCACTAGATTGCTGACCTAAGGTCTCAGCTTTGAGGCTGAACTCTCTGGCTTCCTAGGCTCACTCCTAAACCTCAGGGTGAGGTACAGCTGAATGCAACCTTACACCACTAGGGCTCTGCCAGAGTGCTACAGTGCACTGATGCACTCCACTACCATGGCTTTGTGTGTCACAGGCGAGCCATCACCGTGGGCGGAATGACATTTCCCAAGGTCATGGTCTCCGGCCAGAGCTGGAAGGGGGCTTCGTCTAAACTCCGTTCGCACAACCGCTGCTGTATGCCCACCACACGCATGGGCGCAAACATATGCACGTGCATACATATGTTCAGACTACAAACACTAAATGCACAGCCAAGAATGCAATTTAATGCCTCCCCCCCCCCCCGCGCTCCTCCCCACCTCCAACTGCATTTCTGACACACATTCAACTGCTTTGCCTCCAGTACGGGGGCTGGCTCTGCGACAGTAACTGCAACCGCCCCCCCAAGTGATGAAGCATGGAGATACGGACCGAGGCGGCTAGCGTCTGCCACTGAAAGGGAACCATTTAGCGGTGTAATGGCGGGGATGACTTGCATGTTGAGACAAACAGCTGCGGGGTGCTCAGCAGTCTGGATCTGTTATCACTCACACACGGGTGATTCAATGGTGCAGCAGCGGGGGATTTTCTCTCTGGCCCACAGAGATGTATAGCGGCACCACATTATAGACAAAGAGAGAGCCATAACAGGTCAAAGTGCACGCTGAGGCTACATAAAGAGAAGGTCGTGAGGCTTCAAGACCAGCTAGAATAAACTGCCTTGAGCTTGAACAGAGACGTACACTGAGGAGTTAAAAATGTTATGATGTAGCGCCTCTGTGGCTTACAGTGTTTGGAAACCCTGTGTGTTGTGTTATCCCGTCACAAAAAAAAAAAGCTCACAGCCTGCAACTACAGCTAAAAACAGTTGGACATTACAGGTAGTGGACTTGTTCATTGTTTCACCGTGCGGTGCTGTCAACAATCTCCATTTGTGAACTTGGCAGGATTATTTTGGCTGTGGCTTTTCTAGGTCAGAGAGGGGTGCATGCATGTGTGTGTACACGCACATACATACATACAAGCTTAGTATACGGGGGTGAGCCAGATTTCTTTGTTAAACAAAATGATTGCTAGTTAAGGGAAGTGTGTGAGTTAGAGAAGGGAGGGAAGAGCAAGGGACTGGAGTAAAGGTAGGTCAGGAGGCCACCCACCACATGACTTGTGTGAGGCTGCTGACACACACACACACACACACACACACACACACACACACACACACACACACACACACACACAAACTTAGCCAAGCATGAAAATTGGCCTCACTGACCCAAAGCCTGAACTGGGTAGGGAAGAGGAGACCGCAAGGCGAAGGGAGGAAGGGACAGATAGTGGGATGGTTAAGGGAGGGGTTGATTTGTCTGGGCAGGAAAGAAGAGGAAGCCATTAGCCGATTAAGGCTGGACGGGGGTGCATCAATACTGTGCCGATGTCAAAACGAGAGTCATGCCCATGAGCTAATATAGCAATGAGAGTAAGAGAGGCAATGGGAGAGGGAGCACGAGCTCGAGAGCTAGTGCAGGTCAGGGAATCACTAAAATTGCAAAAGATTGCTCACCACAAAGCCATAAAAAGTGAAATAACATAAAAGACTGCCACAACATACCAAGACTAAAGCCATCACATCTACATCGGCAAAATGATTAGTCTTACATCTACCCTGCTATGAATGGATGGGGAGGGGGTGTATGTGAATGTCTTTGGGAGTGGGTTAAGGAGGTAGAGCAGGGGGTGAGGACAGAGGAAGGAGGGCAGCAAGTATGGATGTAGTGAGGAAGGAGCCGCGGCGGTAATTAAGTGTCCGGCTGGGCCCTGGCGGGGGTTGCCGCGGCCGCGGGCTATGCTAATGAGCACGCCCGGCGGTCAGGGCTGCCTTATTAGCGCCTGCTGGACAATATGGTGGGAGAGACTGGCGGGCTCACGTCTCTGCAAATGACTAACTGTCCTCCCGAGGAGGAAGGTAATTCCATTAATTGGGACACACTGGATCAAGATCGCTTCCCTTCCCTTTTCCATAATCTCTCACTTGCTTGATCTCTTTCACACCAACATGTCTTTTTTTGTCTTCTTGTATATCCCTCCCTTCATTCCTTCTCCTGTCTTCATAACCAGAAACACAAGTATTGAAAAAACAAATAAAGCACACATCCTCTATATAAATCCAGCTGAGCTATGAGACATCTCCCCTCTCCCCATCAAATTAAATTATACGCCATCAATTTGTTAAATGTCTTTATCCGTCATGTTATTTCCATTAGGAAGTTGATAAAACATGACAACCAACAAGGGTACGGGCAAGAAATGTGATCACTAAAATAAAATGTCATACAACGGAGCCGGAAACTTTTGATCCGATAGCATTTGGGACGTAACATCACTCTTAATCTATTTAAATATAGTGTCCATTCGACAAACTGAAAAGCAGCACTTCCAACTACATCCATAGAGTATACATAAAGTTAACTATATGGTAGGTGATAAGAAGGTGACAAAATTATGACTTTCATACAATACTCTAAATATCTCGAAACCAATACTGAAATAATAGTATATGTCCTAGTATAGGACAAAATGTTAAAATATCAGGAAAAATAAAAATAGATGACAGAACAAGGGACTTTTTATATGAATACAAAATGTATTGCGCAAAAGATATACATGATATAATGTCCCCTATAATTTTTTGGGAAAACAGCATTTGTGTCTACGAATCACTAATTATTCAGTTCGAGAGTGGTGGTGCAGCTTGGGATGAAACTAAATTTCACATTACTGAGAAACACTGTCAAAAAAAAAAAATGTTGCTCACGTCACATGCTCTTTGGTGGATTATTTGTAGAGGAGATGCTTGGACAAATTCAGAAAAGATGGTGAACCTAATTATCGGTATTTGGTCAGTAATTAGAGCTGTGTTGCTATTTTTTGCTGATACGGACATCATCTGAGTGGGACTGTG
This sequence comes from Clinocottus analis, assembly GCF_023055335.1. Classification (NCBI taxonomy): domain Eukaryota; kingdom Metazoa; phylum Chordata; class Actinopteri; order Perciformes; family Cottidae; genus Clinocottus; species Clinocottus analis. Next base: position 4,443,168 of record NW_027175954.1, on the reverse strand, counting down.
CAGCCGGTGAGCAGTTCATGATGTGCATTAATCTTCTTTTCAAATGTATTTGTTCACTCCATCCTTCTGGTCAGCGCTAGCTTAATCCCGGAACCCGCAGTTTATTTTTTGACTGTTGCAAAGTTAAATTGCCCGTTCCCTTGGGATCTCAATCCCAATGTTGACCTCTGGTAGAGCGCTGTGTAAACACATTGCCTCGCTCTCACATTGCCCTCACTCTCACAGATTGATGCAACTCATAATAGCTTACAACTCTTATTGAAACAATGTCCTTAAAGTACCGGTACGAACAAAAATATACTATACTATTACCGTTTTTAACGGCAAGCTACTGCGATCTCACTAGTTGCCCTGGCCTTTACTTTCAGTGTATTGAAAAAGTAACAATGTTTCTTCCATGCAAGAGTACGCTACACCATTAAACATCCATCTAGAAATGAATTATGTTGACACGGCCTTGATCTAGTGGAGGGGGAAAAAATCCTCCTGTGTTATGATCGAGGTTCATGTTAGACATTAAATAATTAAAAAACTGAATAGACTTTTTTCATTTTAACTCCAACTATCGACATCATCCCGTACAACTTGTACCGTGTGACAAAGATGTAAAGAGCTCATCCTTTAGCTGGAATCTGAGGTGAGGTGATACTCTCAGTGAGGATCAGAGTTCAGGCAGCAGGGCTATATATAATGGCGGTTGAGTCGTATTGAAATGTAGTGCAAATTACCATCTGTGTATTTTCGGCCTTGGCCTCCGTGGTTTGTGGGTACTTTGGGCGGCATGCCAGAGGTGAAACAGGAAGGAGAAGTGTTCTTGGAAGAGAATGAGACGACTGAGAGCCCCAGACCTCTGAAATTCCTCATTGCACATGAAGTGCACTTTACCCCCTGGTTTATTTTTCCCTTCCATTTTTAGCATCTCATGTATAAAAAAAATAAATAAAATTGTAAAAAAAAAAAATTGCTCATAAGCTCAGATGTGTCATCAAAGCTATGGACCTACATTGCTGGAGGGAGAGACATGGTATGCCTATTGCATCTTTGCAGTATAACTGACACATAAGATTGAGATTAGAGGAAATAACAAGCAAATCAGATTAGTGACTTTTTTTTTTTTTACCCTGAAATGATTTTATCTGCATTGGCCATAAGTGTGCACTGTGTAACACACATGTTTGTATGCTTTGGACGGACCAGGTTGTGTTGTACATGTGTTTGCATTATGGCATTATGATAGTGTGACTAAAATAGTATTGACTGCGTTTCAAATGTTGTGATCTGAATATTAGTTAATATTAGTAAATATGACAGGGTGACACTCACTTTTTAAATCCTGTCTCAATATTTAAATTCAAATATAAATCATGCCAAGTATCACAGTATATGAATTTAGTTCAGTTGCAGTGAGCTCTGCAGTTAACGTGGCTCCTGCAGTCTTTTTTTTCCCAGAAAGCAACAACATCCTCATGAAAATGTATGGATTTAGAATGTGATCATTACATCATGGCCTGTCTGAGTACCTAATTGACATATATTGCAATTTTTTTTTACTTTATCATCTCACCTATGAACACCCTCAGTAGTTGGACACACATGGTGCCTCGCAAGATATATTTTTAATCTTCCGAAAATCCTTTGATTATCACTCATTTTGATGTGGCAAGAGTAGTCACGGTATCGCTTCTGTGAAAGGGAAGAACTGCGATATTTGAGGAAAAAAACTATGAAAAATGATGGCCCATATCAATCAATAATTAACTGTACAATGTACGGGACAGTTAGTGGTGTGTAGATATTGGCCAAGAAAGCCTCAAGGCATATAGACACCTGGTAGGATGTGTCAGCCGACATAGATATTCTGGTTGTCTGTGGACAGATTTGGAAAAATATATTTTGATTTTATTGCATGTTGTATTTAGAATACCGTGTGCTTAGTTGCACAGTTATACAGTTCCACGGCCCCTGTGACGGTGTTTTTCCATTTGGCCTTTGGCTGTCTGTAATGACTTTCCTTCTTTCTTAACCCAACGGTGCAGTTGATTTAGGTTATAAATGTAAGACGCAAATGCTGACTGCCAATCACAAGGAGCGACTTCAGCAACTTCTGCGTCTGGTTATATCACAGACGTCCCCCTCAAAATTACAACAAGCCATTGACCACCAACAGAGAAAACTGTTATCAAGGCCATCAATGGCAGCTCCTGATCAATTAACAAATTATTCAATTCATAAAACATCTGGGTAGGAATGTCAGTGTTGGTTTATATACCTGACAAATGGAAATCATGAATTGCGTTGATGCAAAATCATAACTTAAGTGCCAAAAACAAGCAATACTAGCATAAACAGTCCTGCCTACTGGTTTACAATAGTGGCCACAACATATACTATAGTCGTATAGTATTTTAATAGTTGTGTATATTGTGTGTGTTTGCGGCATGGCTCCATTTAAAATCTGATAGATTAATCCCATTTATATCATTGACAAATGTATGAAATGCTTGATAAATAACCAAGGCACATTGATGTCTGTGTGGCATGAGTCACTCTAAATGATTCTCAAAGTTATTGGATCCCTGGCTTACTCAGGAGGTGGCATTGATTCTGACTGGGTACATAAAATGAGAGTGGTTCTGTGCCTCAGCAGAGAGGCAAAGATTAACTGGCTGATTACAAGGTGAGAAATACTAACACCAGCATACTGTTATTCTCAGGGCACTGGTTTGGACAATCAACTGACCCTGGGTCAGCATCTTGCTAGATGGTTTTACTTTCAAACACTCTGCCAAAAGGTTTTGTTTTATTATGAATGACTTATTCATACATGTTTTTGGTCACGAGGAGAGTCATGTTTCTTTTATTTTTGTATTATTAATTCTGCTTTGCAAGTAGCCAGTAGAAAAGAAGATATCATGTCCGACAAGGTTGTCCTCTGGTCTTTGAAAACAACATACGGATCTCATGACCATCTGTGGATCGCCATACTCCGGACTGTTAGCGCTGACATATAATACTTTTAAAATGATGATTAAAATGGTCAAGGTCAAATTAAATATGTATAGGGTGTCACGTGGTTAGTCTCCCACTCATTGGACATAATTTATCGGTTTGTTGCTAAGTAAGTGGACATTTCCTGGTATGACTTTACAAAATAACAAAAAACTGCGTATTTAGAAAATGTTTAGCGGCAAAAAGGGGAGGGGAATCTGAGGAAGAAATCACAAAACAGAGGAGTATGTTGGGGTCTTTAGCAGCATGGTGCGTCTGTGAGGGGCATTATCCAACTGCATAAAACTAATCCAAGCATTTAAAACCGCTGACCGGCCATTCTGCGAAAAAAGAAATTAATTTGGTCACATGGGATTGTGAAGTGTTAAATTTCTTCAAAATATTTACATGTTGCATTTCTCTATTAATTTACAAACTTCTTTTGGTGGATTGTTTTCAGGCCTTTTTTTTTTTAATTAACTCTAATGTTCAATTGCTTGTCGGTTAAAAACACAAGACAATGGTGCTTTAATTTCAATATAGTACAAATGTAGCCTATCATGAATCATAATATAACACTTTTTTTTGTGTATAATAGCCAGATGCCAAGTCTGTCTATAACCAGCCAAAACACAATCCTTTCATTTTTCAAAAAGCAGTAGGCCATTCAGCAGGATGCTGTTGAGATGGCATGTCTTGTTTTTTTTTAGACCGATTGATTTACACCATCGAGTTAGAAACTCATGTAATACTCCTGCACAGATAAATATCGTTCTTCATTTAGAATATGCACATGCACTAGAATAATTCTAAATTGTTTGAAAAAGGCATTCATAAGTTGCTTGATACATTGGGCGCATTGCCAGTATAGAGTCTAAACACTAGAGTACAAACCAATCTTGATTCTGTGAGAAAGAGCTGTTCATGTTCATCAAGACTCAAGCCGTTGCCTCTCATAGGAATAGGCATATGTGGGTGGCATCCCTCTTTGTGAAACTGAATACAGGCAGTACATGTAGCACACTTTAAAACGCCACATATCATAGGCAAAACTTAAGTGTTTCTACTTATGTGAAATAGGAAAGAAATTATGCCTCCGATACATGAGCGCTCACAGCAACTCAAGTTATTTTTCCGAAATGGCCATTCACGGATTGATTACCTAAAATGGACATGGCACCATTGCATTTTGATCGACGTTACCAGATCAATGTTGTGCTGCAGTGTTTCCAACAGACTGGCATAGTGACAACTGCAGGCGAATCCAAAACACTCATATTTTCCCCCAATTTCCTCAGCTCAAACACTGAGTAATTAGCATATGCCTGAAACTGTTTAACTAATTCAACTCCCTCGCGCGTTTGCTTTCTATCAGGCAAAATTGTCTTGAACACAGCTCAGATTATCATTTTATGTGCTTTTGAAAACTACTAATTATGAGACACTTGACATACTAGTCAGATCCCATCAATTTGTCTTCCGGTTGACAAAGTAACCTCATTCAACCACGAAGTGGATGTCGCGCTAACGTTCTCGAGTAGACAGGGTACATTCTTTGGAACAAGTGCAAAAAGAACAGGCCATCACCCTGCTGCGTTGTTTTCTGGCATACTGAAGCTCCTCACAGAGGTGATTGTGTGTCTGTGGAAGAGAAGTGAGAGAGAGTGGGAGGGTGGAAGGTGGGAGTGTGTACAGCGTCCATGTATTGTTTGTAAATCACCCTACTGGCAAAAGGGACACTCGGCTCTATAGCAGCCAGTCTACCCAGGGATACAAAGCGAGGTCCGGTGGGAGGTGGGGGTGGAGTGAGAGGTAATTCTATATGTGCACGCGTGAATGTAAGGGGACAGTGTGTGAGAGCGATGGAGGCAGCGTCTATTAGAGACACTTGGAATGGACGGCAAGAGAGAATGAGCAGAGGAGCGAGGAAGACGAAAGAGGGAGGGAATCTCAAGAATTGAGGGGGAGGGGGGAAAGATGCCTTTTTTTTTTTAATGGTGGTATTGCTTTGACGGCGGCTTGGCAGAGGCACCCAAGGCAGTGCCTGCTTGGATTTTAGCCTGTCACTTAGGACAGGGACACTAATCAGGATTGGTCCCGGTCCCTACCCCAGGAAAGGGGGAGCACTTTCAGGCCATTATTTATAAAAAAATAAAAAATAAAAAAAGGAAAGGAGAGGGGGAAGAATTGCTGTGGCACAGCAGGAAATGCTAACCGCTAACCTCATTTACATGCAGGTCCAGGGAGAATGGAGGGGGGGGAGCTTATTTCGTTTCCAATCTCCATGTTAAATGCTGGCCAGGGCAGCTGATGGGAACGAGAGGCATTGTTCGCCCCATGCTGCTCTCCGTTACACCAATACCTGCCTTGCTTTTCTTCAAGGTATAAAAAGGCATTTCCTCAGTAATTTTAACCCCCACCTGATATCTATATGAACTTGACATGCGACGTATGCGGCTGTTTAGCTTGTTCAGCCTGTGTACTGCTGCAACCAGTCTTCATTGGTCTATCCGTTCCGTCATAAACAGGTTGTGACCTGAGGCTGTCGCATTCAAAGCCATCCTTCACCCACTGAGTCTGTTCTGTGGCATAATGATTGCTATGACAACCATCACTTAAAGCCATGGGTAGGTGGAGGAGAGATGTCAGCTTCTCGTCTACTCTTCTGATGATCTCATTTCTGGCTGGCAGGTACAACAAGGTCAAACCACTGAAACTGGAAAAGTGGCTGCTTGCTACATGCAAATGACAGAACTGAGTTTCCAAACAATTACACTGTCCTGTCCAAAAATCGACATGGGGCTAAACTCCGAGAAGCACAAGGTGGGGGATAAAAAATAAAAAAAAATAGAAAAAAAATCAGGGGAGTCAGAGAGAATGAGATGTAGCAGGAGGGATGCCTGTCTTTGGCGAGCTATGAGCACAAAGTCTGGCTGTGCGTGCCAAATGAGGTTTTTAAACGGTTTTTCTGGGAGGATTTGTGCTAATCTAGAAAACCTTCTGGAGGAAGTGCAAATACATCTGCCGCTGACCACTCCCCTGTAGAGTACGAGGGATTAATGACATGGCAATCTGAACCAACATGGCCCCCATTCAAAACACTCACGGGGAGTGGGAACATACGGGCAATGGTGAGCTGCACCCTCAGATTCAGTTGATTTTAGAATTGCTTGCTACCTCCAACCATCCATTCATGATTTTAGTCGGCTAATTTCCCCAATTTGTTTCCACGTATGGTTATGGAGCATATAGGTATCATGAACTACAAGGCTCCTCACTCAGAATGCAATATCCAGTGATTAGCTAATCTCATTAGCATCACAAGGACAAAACCAAGTGACCAAATGTCCTTGGTAAACAATGGCAATAAAGGATGAGACCTGAATCACATCGTTCATTTAATGCACTAGGAGATGCTACGACCACATTGTGCAAATGGGGAAGCCGCCTCTACGACACTGAATTAGTCAAGACGCTCACCTGCATTTTCAGCATCATAAATAACCTTGCACGGCACTGACAATGGCTTTCTCCGAGATGACATCACATCAATGATTTTAACTTCTCAGGATTTTTGTCCCGGAGCCAAACACTTCCACTCTCCTATTAGAGGTGATATATTGTTTCCCTAGAGAGCTGTCACTGCCTTATGGTCCTACTATCCTGTGTCTGTAACAGACATGCCCCCACCACCCACCCCCTGCTCTGTACTTTTAATCTCCCTATAAAACTGATCCTACTTCCCAAAAAGCTGCAGACACACAGCTGTTAGTGCAGCTAGTTAAAGACATTAGCCTGTGCTTTGCTCTTGACTGCCTAAATGTGCAATGTGGAAACACTTCTACACCGAGAGGACAGAGGTGTTAGCCAGGCTAGTGCACTACAGGCTAACTGGAGCCAGGCTGTGCTTGAGAGAGAGAGAGAAAAAGAGAATCTGTGTGCATGTGTGTGTAAAAGCCCCCTTGCCCTACGCTACCCACACAGGAAGTGAGGTCATCTTATAGCACTGCACTGTGCAGAGTGTATTCAGGGAACGCGACAAAGATCAACGAGTTGGCCAAAAGCCATTTTAATTTTGCCCCCTAGAAAAATATACATACTCTGATAAACTACACTCTTTCTTTATGGATGGTTAACATAATATTCAATATAAGCAGTAGGTTTGTAAAGACAGTCAAATAGCAAGAATCCAGAGCCAAAAAGGTTTAAATCAGATGCCACTGTATGCCAAAAACTTTGAATTTCACGCACTAGTTAAAGATGCACCACATGGTCCAAAAACATTCCTCATAGCCCACAGGTGAAGGTCTTTCTTCCATCACAATTTAGGAAGTACTTTATCTCTCTACAATGTAATTTTTTGTGTCTTTCTGGGAGTGAAACGTGAGACGGAGTCCAACAATAAATCACATCCCTGTTTAGAGCGGGCGTCTGGCACGACTGGCCGGCTTCAGCTCCCCAGACCACTACCTCCTCCATTGCCGCCGCCGCCTCCTCCTCCTCCACCTCCTCCTTCTCCACCTCCTCCTCCTCTCATGCTCTCCATCCCTCATGCCTGTTAAAGGCTTGTCCTGCAGGGCCTGGATGCACTTGTGTGGTACAACAACAGAGAAACCGCCCAAAGCTCTTAACAGCTCTTCCTCTCCACTTCCTCCCTCCCTCCATCTCCACTGCTACCACCACCAGCTCCTCTCTCCCTCTCCACTCTGCTCTGTCTTTCCCAGCTGCACCGGCGAGCTGTTCCGTATGAACTGCTGCCAGCTGAAAGCCTGCTACTCCTGTGAGATTGCTATTACTCAGTGCAAGCAGGGCTCTGCGTAGCCAAAGGGCTGCTCTCCGAGCTGTAGATCTCCATGTTGTGACTTGTCAACACGGGAAAAATCGTTACCAAGGCTGAGGCACTTCCATTCCACACAGAGGGGGATCTGATTGAGACCAGGCAGACAGACAGGCAGGTACTGTACTGGAGGTATTAAGACAAACACTGTTACCTGATTTGTGCTGCAGAGGATTTTCTGCTTAGAAAACAATAAAATACATTTCCACAGTGCATTTTAACTTAAGTCATTGATATTAAATAAAATAACTTGCAGCCAGATGCTGAAAAAGATAAAGTGTAGAGTACCAGAATTGACTTTTGAAGATGCAAGCAGACAACTAATAAAACTGCAAAGAGCAAGTATTCCAATGTTTTCTCCACGATCACTAGTAGCAGGACTCTGTTTGTTGTTTGTACTTTCTTATTATTATTATTATTTCACAGTAATCACTGTTTAGTGGTTACAGCTGAATGCCTACAAAAAGAAACAGTATAAAATGAATAATGAATAAAAGAAAGCCATAAATCTGATAAAAGAAGAAGGAAACTACACCCAGAATAAGACCCAGCATGCAGGAGCAAATTATGTTTGACAGTTTTGGTAGTCTGTCAAACTATCATTATGGCAAAAAATAATATTTAATAATCAAATAAATGTAATACAAATGGTCAAACCTTGAGGCACAAGATTATTTTTCTCTCAAATACTTATATTTGATGCTTGGCCATTAAATATCTGAGCAATTTAACACTTGCCTGAGTTGATTTAGACTTGTGGGACACAGCCTCTTAAATGCAGATGTGAACACTTTACGGGCTCCTCTACCGAAAACACAATTGTTGATCCTTCTCGTGAACTCAAACATTTCACCAAGAAAATTTGTAAGAGCAACAATTCAGGGGCTGAAGTCAAGTCCATTTTATTTACAAAGCCCAATGTCACAAATACCTTACAATAACTTGGGTTGAACAAGGTAGACACAGACTGCACTTTTTAAGTTCACAGCACTTACTGAGGCTGAAGTCTTAAACAATATAACAAATTAATACATATATACCTTGAATTCCTGAATGGGCTTTGAAAATCTAGTCAGAGTAAAATAAAAACGGGGGGAATCTCCTTCAACAACTATGATCAATGTGACGATGAACAAAGTACTGAACACTTTAGACAACTTAACCAACACTTAACAAAAGTTGTTGTGATACTCACCAGCATACAAGGATCTTCTCTGATATTAAATTTTAAATTTCAGGCATTAGCCTAGTTCTATAGTGACACCACAAGGTGCTATGTGAAATAAACGGGCACTCAAATTCAAATGAATTATTCAACGGAGATGTGAGAGGTAATTCTGAGAAAACTCCTATTACGTGTTATTCTTGGGTAACATACAGAACCCCCCAGAGCTTTGATTCTTAAGTGACATTTATTTTTAAGTTGAATTAACAATGAAATGTATCACTGACATCATGATGATAAACCACCCAGCACTTATCGGCCTGGCCAATTGTCCAAAGTAGCAAATGAGGTTAACGTTTGTGTAGAAGATCCACACCCTGAGGCTTAGCCAGGCCCATTAAACCGTATCCAACTACCTGTTTATTCACATCAGTCTTTTCATTCACCAAAGCAAAACAGACTCCAGTTTTGCCATTAGACATCCAGCGAAAGCAGGTTTCTTTGCTCTATGTTACAGTGTAAGGCGAGCGAAGCATCCACCACCTTTCCCCTGCCCTTTAATTCATTTCTAAGTTAAAGCCTGTGTATCATTATTCGCTTGAGCTCCACTCGCCAGAGCACCCAAGCCCCATCAACTTGAGGGGGGTGGGGGACGTAGCAGTGGTGGTGAGGTATGGGATTCTTGGCAGAAATTCCCCACAAATTTTATGCCAAGAGCGAAATGGAAACCTCCTCTAATTTTCCTCTCCCCTTAATCCAATGTTTTTCAAGCCCCAGCCCCACCAAGGTCATTATAATCATAGCAAGTGGAAGGGAGCCAGTGACCCGCCATTACAGTAAGGTACAGAGCCACCCAGTCAGGAGGAGCCGATATCTGTCTAGAAATGTTAAAAATCTCTCCATCTCAAATGTAGATTACCGGCGGGGTGGGGTGGAGGGAGTAAGTAAGCAGAATACCAATGTCCCCCCAATACACTTAAGGCTGTGATCCTTAAGATATGGACTCCCTCTCAGTTTATATTTTTAATCATACTCACCAGTTTACTTCTAAAGACTTAATCACAACTTGTTGAGATATGTTACAGGGACTTATTTGATCTAATGACAACACAGGCTATGATATGAACATTTTGGGACATAATATACCAAAACAACACTGAATATTTAGGCCTATTCTGAGTTATTTAATGTCATTTTTCTAAAAACACAAAGTCCCAAACACATAACCTTCCAGGCATTTTCACTCACCCTAACTTTAAAGAGTGAGTAATAAGGCAGTAAAAATTACACAAACAATAACACACTGCAAGGTCATAAAGAATGGCAGTTTTCATTGTGGCACCAAAGGTCATGTTTACTTGTCAGACTGAAGGCGCCATACTGTACTGTGACCTCCATAGCTGACTTATGTACCCACACAAACACAAACACACTGTTCACTTTCCCATGTGCATGCCACACACACACTTAAGGAAGAGTCTCCTCACACAAGCTGTGCCACAGACAATAGGACAGTGCGCACACACTGGGTAACACAACCCATATATCTGGGTCTGTGCTAAGATAAAGCACCTCCAGCATTAAAGCCAGTGTATTAGTTTGCCCTTTTTCACCACAGATGAAGAGATTTGAAGCTCGATATTGTGCTTGTTGGCTGGCACACCACCAGGGTGTTGTTGGCTGAATAATGAAAACACACAGACTGACAGCAAATGGCATGAGGTGACACTTCCATTCTAGAGTGGGAAGATCCGAAACAAAGCGCAAAAAGCTTCTGACAAATTCATACTTTCCTGTGACAGTTTGTTGACTGAGGAGGAAAACAACTCCTAAATCAGAAAAAGGCTTTCATTTCAACCCAGGAACACAGGCACAGCAGTGCTCCACTACAGTGCCTACACAGGAGTACATGATTTCAGATACGTGGGTGAAGGCTATTTTTGGTCCAGACCAATTACAAAAGCAGATTAATTGAAAAGGTTGACATGGCTTATCTTTGGTTCTCTTCCCTAAAAGACAGAAAATACTGGACTTAGTGTTTGACTGATCCAGACAGCACGATGACGACACTATATGAATACAGCTTCAATAAACACAACCTCTCACCATTTTCCTAATGTGGTACGATGTCTGAAAAAATTAACTCCAGGGTACATTTCAATATTGAAATGGACAATCTCCATTAAAAGAGTAGGGCAACTACAGTAGGTGCGAAAACATGATATTATGTCATCTAGATAACAAAATAAAATGTATTAAAATTGTGCTATACTTAAGCCATATAATAAATACATTAAAACAATATATAGAGATATGTCCAGGTCAACGCAGGACTTGACAGTAATGGTTTTAACCATTTTGAGAAATTGGCAACTAAACTCGGCCTTTAGTTGCCAACCACTTTGTGACAGCTAACAGCAAAGGGTGACCCCCGGTCTCTTCAGCTTTATGAGAGAGGAGATTTGGTTGTCTAAGAACAATCAATCAAGGCAGATTAGAGGTCATCTCTAAAAGTTGAGATGATGCGTTAACAAGCCGATCTCGGAATTTGTGAAGAACACGAAAAAAGCTGCAGAATCAGAGTTTTGTATACCAGGAATTGAGAGCAGACAGTTACGTGATAACGGATGACTCTTCCGATTCAAATGCTGAATACCTTAATTACTCAAAATATGATGTGATTATAAATGGCAACCATATTTTAGGTCGCAGCAAAAATTCGATTTCCACTTTTAAAAGTTAGTTTGAAGGCCTGTAACACAATATCTTCGATTAACTGAGATAGATTTCCCCCCCTATTTGGAAGAAAAAGCTCCAAGAATTCATAAACCACTCTATATTGTTCTCTGCATCTAATCATAAACAAGAGAATGAATGTCACTAACAAAGAACGGAATGGCAGGTACTGAAAACTGCATGTATTTCATGATTACACTTCACTCCAAACACACTTGATAAAACACATATTTTGGTAACTGATGAGAAAAACATATTCAGTGAACAAGTTCTCAAAATGATGACTGCCTTCTGCCGTTGTGTAGAGTTCTAGTAAAAATTCTGCAACAGTGTGTGTGTCTGTGTATGTATGTATATATGTGCAGTCGAACCATAGAGCTTACATTTTCCTTATGTCGCATTTCACCGTCCAAATATCCCTGTCACTTAGTTAGCTACACACACACATGCACACACAGTCACTTACCACTATTACCCAGTTTCCACCTCTATACCTCAAAGCCAACCCCTGCTATTTCCCAAGTTCAACCTGAGGTCAAACACCTGAGCAGTAGATCAGTGAATATTACTCCCAAAAGAAGAAAAAAAACTGCATTTGTGTATATTGTGTGACGCTACGGGGATAATAACTCCATAATGTACATTTGAGTTAATGTGCCAGGCATATTAAACTGTGACAGGTGCAGCAGGAGCTCATTCATTACACAAACCCTTTGAAATCAAAGGAAAGCCGATGTAAGAAAACTGAAGGAAGAGAAACAACTTGGTGCCTGTTTTCATGGTGGCTGGCTATGATGAACAGCTGGCACGGTCTGACATTTAAGAAACGAAGAAGATAGTGTCATAAGATAAATGCATCAAGCCGTTGTTGACTTAAAGATGAATCACCCAAGCATTCATCCTATTTGCATACCAATATGACTAATTGAGCTGTTTGCTTACGCAAGTATTGAGCAGAAAAATGATCTGGAGCAGGAAATGTCACTCTCGGGATAAATCCTTTAATAATCGTTGTCATTGCCCACTACCGTCTGAGCAATCCTCTAGTGGTCGGTGTGCGTTATCGCAGCTTTTCAATATCTGGACTGATAAAGCACAATACGAACATCCAAGATACGGAGGGTCAAATGTACAAAAGTAAATCAACCTCCGACCAAAAATCAAGACTGCACGGGCTTCACAGTACGTGTCTGCTGCGGCACAGCGTTGATTGCCTGCAACGGAGTCGGAGCACAAACTGTCGTTTCCCTTTTTCTAACTGCGTTATTGATCGTAGTCTGTCTGCAATGAATGGCTGCAAAGGGGAAGGGGGGGAAAAACCCTGAACTTCAGGTGACCGACCATGGCTCTGACATAGCCTGCATGCAGACTGGGAGGGGTAAAAAAATATATATATATATAAATAAATATAGATGTATCGGCTTGAGGTTGAGGGTGGAGTGGGGGGGGAGAGAAAGAAAAAAAAATCTCTACACACTTTTTTTTTTTTTTTTTTCATAAAGTCGACGAGCAAACAAGCGCGAACAAATTCGGTTCCGCGATCCGGAGCAGCAAAACTATGAGGCGAAAGTTACACGTTTATCGCCGAGGAAATGAAGTTTACCGAGCGTTGCTAGATAGCGCTGTTGCTAACTAGGAACACCAGGGTACGGGGAGCCAGACTCTGGCTCGTCTGATCCGACTGACCCTTCATTTTATTGCGGCCAGACTCCCAGATCCTCCCCTTTCTACCCGAAAAAGCGAACATAGCACTGTGGCGAACACATAACCCGCCGACGCTCGGCCGTTATTCCTCGCACACGCAACCGCCACGCATGCCAACTGACCGCAACCTTTAAGCGGAACCGGACCCTCTTATCGATTCTACTCTTAATAAAAGCCACGTATCGTTTATCCACGCACTGCCTAGCTACCGTTACCCATCGCCAACAACATGGCTGCCTCGCTCGGACCTAAAAAGGGAGAAATAACCTACGCCGAGTCTTTTGTCTGTTTCACCTCTTTAACCCTAAACTACTGCGCAAAACATACGGAGAGACGTTAAAATGGAACAAATCGAGTGAAGGACTTACGTGAAGGCAGGCGCTTGGGTTGCTCCTGCTTCCTCCTTGGCATTTTCCCCCGTTTTTAATCACATTCTCGTCCTTGTTTAGGGATAAGAAGAAAAAAGGTTTTTCCCATTGAGACTGGAGGCGCCAGTGATGGCAGGGACTTGGTCGTGCACCTGGCTTTGCTCGGTTTAAAGTGTATTGTTGGGGAATGGGAACACAGGCGGAGGAGGTGCCGCTGTTGTTGTTGCCGTGTCTTGACTATGGCTGCTCTCGGTGCAAGTGTGTCTCCGAGCCCCTAACTAACACTAATGCAGGGATCAAAGGGCAGCAACAGCAGAGCAGCCACACACACTCGCGCGCGCGCGCGTGCGCGCACGCACACACACACATACACTCACACACACACACACAGACACGCGTTCACACGCTCACGCACACTCCCGAACACGCTCTTGCGCGCACACGCACACACTCGAGGAGCTCGCCCCCGAGAGCAGCGGACGGACAAGGTGCCCCCGAGCTTTCAGGGTGTATTGCTGAAAAGAAAATGTATTTTGGGGGGGAAAAAAAGAAAAAAAAAGGGGTATAAATCTGCAGAGGGACCTCATTGATCGAGTTGAATTACATTAATGGAATCTATTTAATTAACTTCAAAAATAATATAATGGTGAGTGACGATAATAATTTATGCAATAATGCGATGATACAAATATGAATGCACACGTCAATTTAGACGCTATGAATACATAACGCAGATGTTGAACATGCATTTATCTTGCTTAATAAAATAAACAATGAAGCACTATCTTAATTAAAGATATGAATCCCAATTGCAGCAAGGTATGTGAAGCTAAAAATGAATTATTGCTGGATAAATTTGACAGGATGTCATTTTTCAAACCTGATTTTGCAATTACATTACACATTTTAAACATATGGTTTATTAACATAGGTGATATGTTTAAATATGAATACTGTGAAATCATTATCCACAGTATTTATATACTTAAAGATGAAGACATCTCAAGTCTTTAGCTTATTAAATCCATCCTTTCCGTAGAAAAGTTTCTAGTATAAGCTGCCATTTGACCATGAATGCTGAACTATAAAAAGTTGCATAAGGAAAAACAACCAAAACCATCAACTGTTGATTGACTAATAACCACAACATGATGATAATCAAACATCCTTTTTTTAACTTGGTTCATATCTGTCATCCTACCCCCACATCTCACATACATGTCAAGCTGCTAATTTAAAAACTGCCTGCTGAGTTAGACCTACAATTTGTCTATTAAAAGAACAGCAATACAAAAAAAAGTACATTGTGTGGAAACCAATATCAAATCAGGTGGGGGACAATAACAGGTGTCAGTGTCAGAGAAATGTCCAACAATTATCAAACCCAGTGTAGTCATCTCCTCATCAAAGTTGGGAGACCAAAACTGGCCAGAGCTGAATCCTCCTCCCTCTCAGCTGGGTGTTGGGGCTTTTTCACAGCGCAGGCTGTCCCCCACTCCCTGCTGTTGGACTCCTCCAGGCTGCGTTCTGTTGGCCTGCCGCGTTCTTTCACACCTCGTCCGTGTGTGAGGAGAGCTGTGTCTTCATCCCTCCATCCTTCCATCCTCCAGTCCTCCTCCTGCCATGCCTTCCACCCACCCCCAGCGGAGGCGCAGGAGGCTCGTTACCGTGGCAATTAGTGAAAAGCCTAAATTAGCCCTCTTGGCTGTCCACAGGTGACAAAGACACTTTGCATTTCTGCTAATTAGGAAACAGAACAACATGATTAAATGGGGCCTATCAGGAGGAGAGTGGACAAACATGTTCCACAAATAGAAAGGAGTAATATTTTATTACATCTCCTGCATGAAATGATTAAGACATCCCATTAGGTTTTTCATTTGTGGAGAGGATAATGTTGGGTTGTGATACTGAATATTATAATGGATTACATTACAATCTTAATAGTGTGAATGTGTTTGTCTCTACAGCTGTGTTTCTCACCTTTACCTGCAGATGGATGGTCTGTGGACAGTTGCTCTGACCAAAGAGTGGATGAGCTGCTACAAGGGAGAGGTTAAATACTTTTTGGTTTTTGCATTTCTTGCACATTGTCTTTTTTCTGTCAGCAGAAATTATGCATATGGCAGGACCTCGAGATGATTTCTCTAAGTACTCAGGGGAAAAGTACTTTGATATAGGCTATAGTTCTGCTGGAACAATCAACTTACCGCAGACAACGAGTTTATAATAACGGTTGTCCAACCTATATGTATGCTTGTGATGTGATTTAATGCTGGTGCACGGATGAGCTAGAATTTCTTTTAAAGCGGACTATAAACTGTATATAAAAGCATACATGAACATTTTCTGGTTCAGATCAGTGACCATTTCTATAAAATGCAATGCAGTGGGAACAATATGTGTAATGTCCCTCTAAATCATTGTAATCCAGCAGCTCTGGTGTGTACGTCTTGTTGAAATAACAGATGAATGTCGTTGTTCTGTGTGGGTTTCTACATTTCTGAGAGTGAAGTTAATGCAGACAGATTTCGTATTAACAATCCAGGGAAGCAGAAATTGTCCTGCTGGACGGCTTAATCAGTGCTAAATCTTGCTCTGTGTATCCAGCCTTTGCTTATTACACCACATTAGAGCTAATTAATGACTGCAAACTCCATATAATATCAAACTTCATTTACCAGACTCACTTATTTCAGATGCAAATCCGTGTGGAAATCTTAAACCCCAAACATGTTCATGAACAAAATAATGATCTATACTAGACTCCAAGTGTCTTGATGGTGTGTTTTTTTTTTTAGTTTGGTCACCACAGGGAGGTCATAGCCTGTTCTCTGACCCTGACAATGCCAGGCAGCTGAGGTAATGCTGGCAACAGGGCAGTCTGCTGATAGTAGCCATGGCAACATTGCCGTGACCTCAGCCGGGGTTGAACCTAAAGGTCATTTCTCATTGCTCCGGGGAAGAGTGCTCCAGCTACATTACCAGGGACAGCGCTCAAATTTCCCAGCAGGAACACTTTACTTATTCAAAATGGCTTTCACCGTAAACCCCTGACTAACACGACAATGAGTGCTGTTTATTTGGATCTGCTTTTCTAACGAAGTGAAAATGTAGAATATACTCAAGTTCAATTAGAATGGTTTTGTTTCACTCACCAATAACTGGCGCAGGTTCCCTGCTTTGAAAACTGCTCATATTGTCAGTCGGCATTATTACTACTTATTAAAATGGTTCCCTATAGTGGCACAACAGTTAGTGGAGGCTAAATGAGTTTCAGGTGCTTCAGTGGAGGATGGAGCAGACTGGAGAGAAATGAGCTAACTTGCCTCTGTGCCTTGAGGGCAAACTGAACATCCTCCAGTTTCTTCTCCTTTTCACTGCCTCTTCCTTTCCTCTATGCTCTCGGCCCCTGTCCTGCGCGGGCAAGGCTGGTCAGGCTAACGTTAGGCTCGGCCAGTCAGATGTTGCCCTGGGGTAAACAGAAACATCTGTCCCCTGCCCAGCCGTGACTGTCGCTGAGTGATAAATCCTGGGGTGGCTTGTGCCAGTGCTGTCCGGCGTGCCACCTGTCCCCCCCTTCTACACAATATCCCTAACCGTGCACACACACTTCACCCTATTTGCACTCGTTCGCCTTCATCCTGACAGTGTGACAGAAGCAGGTGGTTCACACCCTTTTTTGCCCTCTGGCCTTCTATGCTCTCGTCCTCGGGTGGCACATTTAATGCAGGGAGCGAGAAGGGTTGTCGCCTCTAGCAAATACCAGTGGAGGGATCCCTGTAGGTTATTCTGCAGTGGTCCGAGGAAACTCAAAAGCCTGTAGCAGTTCTTTACTTTAATCAGACATAGAGTCTGCGGATCAGATCAACTGAGTTTCACTAAGGTCAACAAAATGCTCAGTGAAAAAAACAAACGTTAGAAAGTGTTGGGTTTTTTTTTTTCCCGAGGATGCGACTTCAATTGCAAAGATGTTTTACTTATTTAAGGATTGCTATGCTATAACCCATCTGACCTTCTTGTAAATTCAACTGTCAAACAAAAGCCGAAACAAATACTGACTTTCTCTGTCTGTCATGTCTTCCTCTCTCTGTTACCACTTCCTCTCTTTGCTGCCACTACTTTTATTAAAGTGACAGAGGCAGGTGGCCAACTTCCTGGCCTTTGACCTTCAACAGTTTCCCCGCAGTAAGACACCAGTGCAAACACACACACACACACACATACACGGAGGAGGAGCCTAGGTTGGCCTGGGTGAACTGGGGCAGAGGTCTTGCAAAAGGCCCTGGGGGGGAAGCGAAGGTCCTTCAACTCGAGGACAAGAGTTATTTTAGCAGTGCCAAACCTTACAGGCTGAACGATAATCCCCGCAGTGCCAACCCCAATATTCACATCAGAAAGAAAGAGATATGCCCAGTATGAATGCAAACCGAAAGAAATCAGTGTGATTAGTGGCACACTCCTTGTGAACACAGTCCTAAAAACTGTGTGCTCTTTTATCATTTCAAGCAGTTTGCGAACTGAATTGCAATACATTTTTCACAAAAAATCACAAAGCACTAGAACAGTAACACTGTCTGCCAGCTTCCTCTAAATCAATTTTTTTTTTTTTATTCCAGAGGCTCTGCGAGCAAAGATTATTTTAATATATAGTATGATAATCACAAAAAGTGTTATGAACAGTTATTCATATGAACACCTGTCTGCCCTTGGCTGCTTGATATACCCTTTTTCTTTACAATATGCCTGCATCTGATTTATTGATACGATTTGAAATAATATTAGATGAAGGAACACTTCAACTCTCAAAACATGTGTTCTTTTGAGGTGCTCCTTAGGCTTGTGCATATCTGTGTGCATGATTTGAATGTTTGTTTTAATGTGTCCCCCCGCTGATTAATGTCACTTCTTACTGTAATGGAGCGTGTTGAACATTTTCTGATATCTGTAATGTGTTACCAGTCTCAGCTTGATTTTATTGCCATGGTCTAATAGGATATCGCCACTATCACAATTTGGATTAACTTCCATATCACTGCTGTTAAACCGAGAGAGATTTGTATGCGTCTGCACACAAATGCTGGAGAAGTGGGGATGTCTATCAGGGTGGGCTGCTCTGGTCTATTAATTTCACATTCGGCACCTCCTTCATAAAGTGTCTTTTCTGTTTGCCACCACAATCATTTTCATTATAACAAGTTACAGCTGCTGTTTTTTTCCTCTCATTTATGTTTTTGACCCTGTGTAAAACAAGGTACTGCTGTCTGAATTTGCTACGGGGGACATTGCACTGGCAAGTGCCTTCGTGTTTTTTTTCCAGCCTTATATGATTGGCTTGCATCTGACGCACACACACACACACACACACACGCACACACGCACGGACACACACGCACACACACAGGTATAACGAACCCTAGTAAAGAGGTCTGGCATGCTTTTGTCTGAACATTTTTTTGCCAGCAGGAAGCAGGGAACTCTATGCAGAGGAGGCTGCCCTTGCTCTGTGAGTCCTTTGTCTCCCTACATCCCCAAGCTCCACCTCTCTCTCAGCCAGCCCTCCAATGAGAGAGCCTTCAGGTGTTGACCTTATCGGGTGGAGGTCAAAGCCAGGTCAGGGATCTGTTGCTAGGCTACCATCAGATAAGTGGCGAGGGTAGGCAGCAGTGGATAGCTCTGTCATTCAGGGCTTGTCATGTAATCTTGTTCATTTGCAGACAATTGTCTGGACGTCAGAGAGGCTATCTGGCCCATACTGTTGTAATGAAACACATTAAAATATTAAAACCGGCCATGCTGAGCATTGGCAGCTCCGCTTGGCACATGCTTTTTTTTTTTTTATTGTCATGCCAACTGTCACGCAGTAACATGAACCCCTTAAATACGCTAGTGTGGCTGGCTGTGTAGAAAATGTGATAGAGGACAGGATGCAATTCATTTAGCGCTTTTTTCATTTTGTCCCGCATCATTTGAATTTCAAGCAAATGCAACAACATGATTTATTGAAATGAATAAAACCTTGTAATGAAGCTTAATTTCAGCAGAATTATTTATATGATCAAAGATTAAAAACTTGAAATCTTGATTGGGGAAGAACAATTGCATCCATCTGTGGACATACAGTTTGCATGTATTTTTCTTGCAAACACTGTACATATAAATCAAGGAATTCATTCATGACCCGTGACTCATTTAGGCGTACAGGTGGGAAGGCATCTTGTTGTTTGCTAACCTACAACCTTTAAATAGAGTACAACGAGTGCTACAGCAGTCTGACTGAAGAAGGAGAGGAAGGGGGAGGGAGGGAGGGAATAAGAGAGAAAGAAAAAGAGAGAGATAGTTGTTGCATCTTCACACAAACATGGTCTGTTCTCCCACTCTGCCATTCCACCACCTGGACCGAGCTATGTGGGAGACTGTGCCACACAGTGATGAACGACACCAAACAGGACAATTTCTGTTCACACTGTGGGTCATATGCAGTAAGACGGGTTGACACAGCATCTGTGTCATATCACAAGTTCCTCTTTGGTGACACCTGCATTTTGTCAATGTCACCTGCTCAGTCGTTCAGGTTAACCGCCAGGTCTGTGAGGAAGTGGCCTTCGAAGGGCCATTTGAGGAGCAAGACCTCAGACAGTTAGACATAAAGAGACCTAGATAAGGCACGTGGCAATTTATCCATGCCAGTCCTTGTACTGCAGCTCCAACATGGGATCTCGTCTGTTAGATTGGCGCATTGTGAAAAGAGGTTCTCAGTGTCTGGGCGCTTGCCAGCTGACATTCCACGGAGACAAATTGAGAGAGAGGCTCCGGCAGATTTATCGGGCCATTGGCTCGCCTCAGGAATTCTCTTGTAACATGGCACTCCTGTGAAAGGGATAAAGAAATTAGTGTAAAACAGCCCCCTCTCCATCCCCCCACGTCCCCTCTCCCACAGCACCCGTTTGGATATCCAGTACTTGTAACCCCCCCCCCACAGTTACATATATACAAATGTGGATGAACACAAGGTGGACGGGTCTGAGCTTGAGTCCTCTTATTTCTATGAATATTCAAGAGGGTGGGCAAGAGCACGCTGCTGTATTCTGGCTGATGAGTCACAGGTCCTCAGTGGCAGGAAGCACTGCTGGTCAAATGACAGAGAGAGAGAGAAGGAGAGGGAGACATGGACGAGAGAGGGAGATCTGTGTGTGTGTGTGTGTGTGTGTGTGTGTGTGTGTGGGATTTGAAAGGAACTGCTCCTGGCTGTCTTGGATATTTATTCCTTTCTAAAGCAATGAGGTGTTTGGAGAAAGAAGCCAGTTATGTGTTCAGTGAGAACAGAGAGCATTCTCTTGCACTTGCCCTAACAGGCTATGGTCTGTGAATAAGAACATGTTTTTGCTTCTGACCTGTCGTTGATCAATAGAGACATTTGATTGGCTTTTTCCAAAATGTCTAAGGAACATGATCATCCACCACACAATGTGTGTGTTTTTTATTGTTATATTCAGACAAGCATACATTATATATGAAATAAAAAGGATGAATTAATAATGACTGGTATAAGCATCCCTTTTGGAATTTCACTTCCTGGTTTTGCATACAATAGAGCCCTAATGTCATCTCCCATATCATCTGTCAGCATCTAGAGGTTATCTGCCAAGTTGATGAACAGAGAGATTGGCTATGAAACACAAGGTGTGACAGTATGGCAATATGTTATAGTATGCAGGCAGAGCTCATCAGGAAAGAGAGGACGAGCGGCTTTGTTCCAAATGTCACGATGCATATTTATGGGCGCACTGGAGTGGCTCCTTGTATAAGCACCATTCACCATCTATCAAGCAAAACCACTACAGTGTCTCTTTGACAACTTGGTAGGATAGTGTTGTGTGACAAAGTGATCAAACTGGGCGATCTGCTCATGGCTCGAGCCAAGTTTTCTCGCGAAACTGAGTGTCATTTAGACAGTCAAGACAATAAAGCCTGCTGAGGTTAACAAAGTGTAATTATTAGTTACGGTGCACACAATTATTTTCATGACAGGAGGCTTCTAGGCAAACTTATCCACACAAGCTTGTCATATTGATGAATACTTTGTATTTTAAGGATTGCATAATGCTCTTTTTGTTTTTGTAATGCGACAAAAAGGAACACTGGATGTGAAGCTTTAAATTGCATCGTGTCCTTTGCCTTGGAGTGAGATATTAAAGGGGAACGGAAATAAATAAGGTGACATGGGAGGGTTGTCAGACAGAAAGAAAGACAGACAGACAGATACAGGCAGCATAAGCTCCACTGAGCTCTTTTTCCACTCAGGAGGATCTCAGGAGACTTGTGCTGGCTGGCTGCGCCCGGGCCATATAGCAGAGGATGGGCAGTCGGACTGTCTGTCTGCGGTGTCGCTCCTTGGGGAAAGAACAAGGCTCCAGGGCTGTAGCTGATTTGAGATGGTCCCAGGACTAACCCCTGGGGGACACCAACCAGGGAGAATTGCTTCTATGAACCTCTCTTTTCAGGCTTTTGAAAGCAGTGGAGCTTGGTGGCTGTAGAGAGACGGAACAAGAGGAAGGCTTTCATTTGGACTGAGCAAGCTCAGTGGATTTCCTCCAAATTACAGGGAGTGATTACATCCCACCTTGTCTGCCTCGCGCCACCCCCTTCTCTCAGCATGGGGCCCCTGGGCAGCCAACCACTGTCAACTGTCAGTGCTCACAGCTGAGTCATTAAGTGTAAGTTGAGCGATGTGTCATTGGCACTGAAATAATGAGGAGCAAAACCCAAAGCGCAGGGACACTGGGTTCACCCAGTGGGTAATTCACCACTGCTTATACAATTTCTTTATTGCACAGTTGCGGGCTATGGCGAAGGAATTCAGAACGCTTACACAGGATAAAAAGTGGATGGATGTGGAGGTACAACCACCTGTTTTGGTGAGCTCTTTTGCTGCTGCAGTTACATGAACCGACATGGAGAGAGTCACGGGAGCTTTGAACAAGTGAGCCATTTAAAACAACCCTGGGTGCCACAAAGGCAACTGATCCAAGCATCCAGCCATACCGCTGAGGTTTCCTGGCCCCTTTTTGATAGAAGAAAGGTTTCCCATCACTTCCAAGCTATTACCTCCATACAGTTAGGGATTACATAGAAGCAAGAACAGGGACACTCTGTCTACCAATCTGTTTTTTATTTGAAAACTCCCCCAAGCTTTTCCATTATCTTCTCCATATCAAGCTTGACCTGAAGAGAAAACCTGGCTTCAGAAGGGTCAATGCAGTCTAGACTCTCTCCTCATCCTGTACAGCCGACCCCCACCTCCACCTCCACCCCCATCCTGCATATTGCTTTAGGATACAAGAAGGCTATGGCTCCCATTCTCTCCCTACCTTATTTCCACTCACCTCAAGCCTCTGCCTCCTTTGGTCCAGTCCCCCATTTCCCACCTACAATAGCATCTCCCGTCACCATAATCTTTCTATTTCACGAGCCCGCCCCTTGGGCTTAAGGGGTCTAGAGATGGAGATGGGATTTGTCTCTCAATTGACAGCACTGCCGGTGTGCTTCCTGACTGTCCACTCTTATACTTGATGGTCAGCGCATTCTTCTGAAGAAAAGTAATGTGTTGGTGCAGACAACGTTGTGTTAGATGTTTAGGGAATTGGCCTCAGAGAGCTGATGAGTAGTAGAGCCACAGCGAAGAAAGGAGTTAAAAAATAACTGATATACTGATAACTAAGATACTAATAATTCTATCATAAGATGAATAGAATATCATATGTAGGACAATGACTCAAGGATGCTGTTAATAAACCAAATGCTGCACCATTACTGCTGCAACTACAACTATAAGTGTTGTATAGGAATTATTTAATAACATCTAAAAAATATAATATCTTAAACATTTAAAGCACTGAAAGCGACAGGTATTTAATCTGCATTAATTGATGATGTTTTGACCGCTTGGGGGCGGTCATAACAAGCATGTGAACACAACACCTATTACCTATTTTCACCTTTTATGTGCGTTGACTAAATAATAAATGCTTAAAGCAATTGACCACAAACATCTAGGTTTGTATGTAACAAACTATTTAATGGGGTTGTAAACTGGTCTTCAGAAGAAATCAATCGCTACATACATTTCAATCTGCCTAATGACCAATGAGATTAATGTTAAAAAACACAATTTTAATACTGACTGTCAGACAGTTTATAGAGCTAAACAAAAACAAGGCCCACTAATGCTTATGCATTTAACTGCTATTACAGGGCTTGTAAAAACGGTTTGGCATTTTAAAGGTGTACTCCTACGCTCTTCAATTCTAAATAATGTATAGGCTGCAGAATGTGTGGCCATCATTGTTGACATGTGCTCTGTGGTGAAATGGGATGTGATGTTGACGATGAATTTAGAGCCCAGTGTCAATGTTTACAATTAACCCTGAATCATTATCTATCCTTGGTGAATTGTCTGTAGGTGACAAGCAAAACACATTTACGTATCTCAGGGCCCTATACTGCGATTTCTCTCGGATTGCTCGGTTCACGCATACTGCCTCATTGCCTGCCCAGTCACCAAGCTGCATAGACTTATACATATTCCTGTGAGGATGTAGCCTTGGTCTTAAATTTAACTGTTTAACCATAACCCTTATGACCTGGGGAAAAAAAATATCCCTTTATTATTATTATTGTATTAAGAAATCAAATTATGGATAGCTACATTTGGTGCATTCAGGGACAGAGTTGCATCACGAGTGTGGAACATTTCAAATAGCAAAAAGCCACTTTCTATTACGACTAAGGCCATCTATTATGATAACAAAGAACGAGTAAATGTAAGGGCACAGAGGTCATTTCTGAAGGCTACCGAGGTAAACTGGGATATTTTTTCTTTCCAAAAAATTCCTTCAAAGCGAGAAACAACGAAGGGAACAGGGGACAAGGGAGAAAAAAAAAATCTTCATTGAATATTCATTAACCGGTGCCTAGGTGTATACATGGCTCTTAACCACTCTTGTTTATGACTTAAGGACTTGTAGTACTGACCTTAGTTTAACACAGCAGCAGATACCAAATTAACCTCTAGCCTCCACAGGGCTAGCCATGCCCTGCTAACAAGCAACCTGTCTAGACACACAAGAGGTACTTTATGATTCCACCTCTCACACCCCCCCCCCCCCTCTTTCTTTCTCTCTCTCTCTCTCTCTCTCTCTCTCTCTCTCTCTCTCTCTCTCTCTCTCTCTCTCTCTCTCGCAACCTCTCTGTCTCTGTTAACACGTACTGGCACATCCTCCCTCCCTCTGTCCTCTTCTATCTTTCACCTCACCATTTCATCCCTATTTTGCCCCTGCACCATTTTTCATGTACCTCCCAAGCTGTGCAGTGTTTGGGTCATGCACCCAGCAACCAGAGTTTTATCAGATGGTAGACTTTGTCTTATCCTTCACAACACAGCCTGGCCACAGCATAATAGAATAATGAAAAGATCTGACACCTCTGGAGTGCTTCATTTCAATAACACTCGCAAAAAATACGAATCATACAATAATGTTTTTTTCTTTATAATGACACTTTTTACATTTCAAAGGCAATGTCCCTTTGAGTATATTACAAAACTTGGAATAGGAATTTCATAAGAGATTTTAAAACAATGTATAATCTAAGGTGCAATAAGGTCACTATACTCAGGTTTGGGTTTCATACACAGTATAACTACATTTCTACAGCAATTGTATTATGAGTAAATAAGATTAAGCAAATAAGACAACAAAAGAGAAATCTGTAAAAGTTGTGGGAAATAAAATGTTATTGTCTGTCAAAAAGACACATGTTGCGGTATTTCCAAAGTTTTACTGTTATTTATTGCTCGAAGAACAAAATACTCTACTTTAATTTAATAGTTATAATAGGTAATAGTCAAAAAAATGAGCCCAACCCAAGGTGAAGTATTGCTTGTTTTATTCAACCAATAATTAAAAACCTCAACCTAATTAGTTTACTATGATATATGACAAAGAAAAGCTTACAATCCTCACAATCGCTATCAAAATACCACTGAATAATTTTCTGTGCAGCTCTTACAGTCATTCACACATTCCCCCTTCTCTCTCTCACAGCTCAGACCTCAACCCAGTATGTACATCTGGTGACCAGCTACAAGTCCAACATGCAGCAGCCAAAGACTGTAAACTTTTGCACAGGTTCATGGAGGCTGTGCTATAAATACGGAGAACATGCAGCAACACATTTCGGCTGGGCAAATTGTAACACTAGCTTCTATCTTCTTTCCTAATTAAACTTTGACAATAAAACTGTCATATTAAAATGGTATATAGACAACATAAACTAACAATATTTGTTTATATTTAAGAATAAAATATTCAATCTAATTGGACCATACCTTCTCATATTTAACCAATTTTAGGTGGAAACAGGCCCATGATTTTTCATCGGTTTGTGAAGTGTGCAAAAAGCTGTACGGTCTCTCTGTAAATACAATGCTACTGTGTTGTAAATTAATGATCTGTTGACTGAACATGTGTCTTAACCACACGGAAATTATTTCAATCTCTCACTTATTAGTGTCTGTACGTTGTTCTGTATTTCCAGCGCTCAATTTCTTTTAGTCTGTACCACTGCGCTCTTTGTTGTTTTTGTCCTTACCCGGTCGCCGTACAGCGCTCGTCTCTGATTGGTCAATACGCGGTCCATGCCGAATACAATCGTTTGGAGAACGTCTATCTGGTAAGTAAAATGCTACTAAACTCGTAGCAATTGATAACAACTAGTTAGCTATTCAAAGAAAACGCCTCCACCGAGTCAAGTAAACGTATGAAACTGGTCACATTTTTAACGACTCTCTCGCACCGTTAAATTTAAGTACATTTCATTGAAGATGAATTTACAGTTAGTGGTTAACAGATAGCGGGTTAGCTACACCAATTAGCTGGCAGCTAACGCTACTTTCTCTCACAATATTACGGTAATTAACAAGTAGCTAGCTGTAAACTTCGGACTTACATTGGTTTCGAACACGTCATAATTATAGCTTTGTGCTGCTACACTCACAACATCATGTAAACACTACTTCGTTGTTGGTTTGAATGAATGAACGCCACCGTGCAACAGATAGCTGGCACAATGCTAATGTGGCTGTTTGAAAGGCACTGCGATCAGAACATGTAACTCGCTGCTTATCTTTACTATTTTAGATCGCAGTCAAGATGAGTCTGAGAAAGCAAACCCCAAGCGACTTCCTGAAGCAGATAATCGGCAGACCAGTGGTGGTCAAACTGAACTCTGGCGTCGATTACAGAGGTAATGACCCCATCGTGTCTAACCCATCCACTTTTTGTTCTTTCCAATATGCCATTTTAAATAAGATGATGTTCTTATTTGCCAAACATGTATGATATGTGTCACGTCACAGGAGTGCTGGCCTGCCTCGATGGTTATATGAACATTGCCATAGAGCAGACCGAGGAGTATGTGAATGGGCAGCTCAAGAATAAGTACGGAGATGCTTTTCTCAGAGGAAACAATGGTAAGATTCCCTAATATATAATCATATCTCCAATTAGTGGACACTTAGGCATGTAAAGACTTGACAAAGAGTGCATGATTCGTTTTACATGGTCACATGTGTGCACAGTTTTTTCTTATACAAATCAAAGTGAGGGACTCTGGTTATAGACACAGGCTCTGGCCTTTTGCACTGCTGACATTCATAGTAGAAAAAGGACGAATGACATTAAAGACGTTTTTGTTCTATACAAGTGTCCTATTTGTTTTAAAAAAAGTAAGCCACTGAAGTGCCTCACATGAGTATTTTACTGCCAATTACGCATTACATGGTGCCAGTTAACAGCTTGAGTGACAACACAAAGCTCTACTGTTGAACAAACAAAAAGTCGAATGGCAGAGAAAGACTTCATGGGTAAATCAACCATCTAAAAAAACCTTGTATTCTGATGTTCCTTAGTTTTAAAACATTTATTTAGCCCTCCCCATTCAAAATAAACGAGCTGCCCCTTTCAAAATCTATTACACTTGTAATATTAATAATGTGGAAAGCTTAAATCAACTGCCATTGGCTCTCCTGCTTAACTGCTGTTTATGGTCAATCCTTGATAAACAAAGGATTGTAGTAAGTGAGTTACATATGATCTGTATCCATCATAACAGTTAGAAGAACATATCTTCTTTCCGCGGATGTCTCTATTTTTTCTTACACCAGCCATGTACGGTATTTACAGTCTGATTCCCTCTTGAATATGAGTCATGCTGGCCAGTGCAGTTCTCACCGTGATAAAAGGGCCAGCTGAAGATAGGGCTATTTTAGTCCAAACAGAGCAGGTTGATAAAATTAGATTTTAGTAAAAGATGATATTTACTCGACTGCTTTTCTGTACAGTCCGAGCATTACACCTCCAATCCAAGAGAATGACCAGTGCAAAACAATTCCACATACATCGGGTGAGAATTGACGGTGGTCAGTATAACCCAAAAGAATGTATTCATTTGTGGTGTATCATGGGAAGTGAAGGGTCGGGTGAAAGCAAATGGAACTGAGCATCAATAATCAGCTGGACAAATATTATAACTTCACTGTATTTGGTTGGGCCAGCCAAATAGTTGACCTAAAGTACCAACCTTCATCTCTGGAAAGCATGATCACATCAAATGAATCCAAACATGAAATATAAATAATTCATTTCAGATTTGTCTCAGAGATGTTATTGTGTTTCTCTCAGCAAAGCTACAGCCTTCACTGTTCTAAATATTTATTTTCCTGTCTCTCCCCAGTTCTTTACATCAGCACCCAGAAGAGGAAAGCATAGTGAAGACCCTTCTGTTTTTCATTTATATTTTACAGTGGTTGATGTTTCAGTGAATAGCTGTCCTGTTTTTGGTTTTGCAAAGCCTGTTGTCCTGAAGAATATTCCTTTTTGTAAAAGTCAGATTAGTTAATAAACTCTGAGTTTTGATTTATGTCTGATTATTCACCCACTTTGGTGTCAACATCACAAGTAAAATTGTAACAGGGATTTTTTCCTGTACTCTATTGTTTTTTTTGTAAAAAATGTGGATTAATGTTTGAACTAACAGTAGAATTCCAACAGGCTTCATTTTGAAAAGGAATTGTCATTCCTGTGCAGAGTTGTTCATATTGTAATATCTTGTGATTTAATTCTTGGCTATATCAGGCTTCTCCACTGCCAGTGGAATAATGAAGAGTGTTTTGTGGCCAAATCATTCACTCAAAGTTTACCCCTTGAGCAAGCAAATCTACCACTGTTTTACCACAAGGCTTCAAAAGGATTAGAACATAATTTTGTAATTTGTCAGTACTAATGTGCTAATTGTGTACTTGATCTTGATACGACTTGCCTGCAGAAACCCATTACTGAATGGCCTGTGTACAAATGTACTCCTCATCCTGCATTTACTTTACATTACAAGTCTGATTAACAGCTATTTGTACGTTTAAAAAGAAGTTCAAGTAATGTTTCACATTATAAAAAGAAACTATTTCAATTGTACGCTCATTTTTTAAAATAGCTTTTCAGGTTGCTTGTTTTTAAATTGAGTAAGAGTAATGAAAGTATTCCTGTAGCTCGAGATCATGACTCAGTCCAGTAATGTACCTGCATCTGAACTT
Organism: Clinocottus analis; assembly: GCF_023055335.1. Lineage (NCBI taxonomy): Eukaryota > Metazoa > Chordata > Actinopteri > Perciformes > Cottidae > Clinocottus > Clinocottus analis. Next base: position 4,413,721 of record NW_027175954.1, on the reverse strand, counting down.
TGAAGTGCTCATACATACAAAAGTAACTTGTTGCTTTAGTGCAGGATTATGAAACTATTCAATATGTACATATGAAAGAAAATCCTTCATTTACTGGCCATTTAAACATTCACTACTGAATAAAAAAAGAATGTGACTGCAGGACTAATTCATAAATGGTGCCACCTGCAGGCTATGCCAGGCTGCATTAACATGTAAACAGATATGTCAGATCAACTCCCACCGCCCTCTGCAGCAGACTTCCATGTTTCAGTGCATTTAAATGTCGCAGAACACACAGCTTACCTTTTGTCATCCGTGGCTGCGCTGGGATGCTCTTTGTTCGGACGGTTGGCTCTGACGTTTGCCCCGTGAAAACAAATGCAGCAGTGTATCTGCAAAGAATTGGAAGTTTATTTCATTTTAGTGTGGCCTGTGGTAATTTAGCAAATGAGTTCAAAAGTGGCACCACCTCATTACGCTAAGATAAGAACGCTATAAATATATGATTCATTAGGCTCTTAATGAGAATGTTGTAGTGAGGAGGCAGTGAGGGGATTTCTTTCCATTTCAAGGGTGGATTTTTGAGAGTCTTGTTTTCCAACCTGTACATGCGCACTCTGGCCCCTGGAAGGAGACAAAAGGCTGCCAAGGTCAGGCCCGACTTGAGAATGAAGGACACGTTATTGATCAAACTCTGCCGAGCTGCAGCTGTAGAGAGGGAATGTTGAGGGGTGGAGGTGGGAGGGGGGGGGGGATTGAGCTGCAACATACACACACACGCGCACACACACACTGGCAGACATAGGCATCGAGTGATTTGTACACAGAAACGCATTGTACACAGTGCAACACACAAAGAATAATTATGGCACCTAGTGAGGGTTAGTACAGGCAAATATTTACCCACTGGAATCATAACTGAGCCGCTGGCTTTGTGGCCTCGCAGGGAACCCAATTAATACTATTCACGCAAATGACCTAGTGGCAGACGTCACGCTTATTGAACCATCAGCTTTTTCCCCAAAACACTGAACTGATGCAGTTCCTTTTTTCATGTTGCATGTCCAGTTGCATTATCCCTCACATTTTTCCTCCCTTTTTTTGATCATTATTATAATAATCTATTTTTTTCATATAGTTTTTTTTTAAAGATGCTGTAGTGGTTTTGGGCACTGGTTCGTCCCCACGCACCTCGTAAATGCAGACGCCTGGTGGAGGATGCTGCAGTGGCTCGGCATTGACGTATGGAGGTGAGTGATGGAGGCGAGAGGACAAAGGAGGATAGAATAGGTGACAGCCTTGTTATGGGAGAAAAAGCAAGGGGGAGACTCAAGTCTTACAGCACCACCAGCTGCCAGAGCCACACAACTACAGTAGAGTCACAGGAGGGAGTGAGGATGGAGGGGGGAGGGAAAGTGGCGTATGACTTTGACCCTGACTGATCACTGCAGCATGACTGTCTAGCCTTTTCACAAGGGATCAAAGGATGACAAGGACAACCTGAAAATCTGTGATTTTCCCCATGTTTGGCTGTACCATATTTTCAATTAGACAAGGACAAATTTCAGTCTTCTATGCAAAGCTATTCAGAGTGGATCTTTTCATTTGAATGGTTTTGCCAGGGTTGAGAGTTTGCTGCATATCGGGAGCATCGAAGTTATGTTTCTCTCCCTCCTCCCATTTATTTTTCTCTTGTTGCACATATTCAGCAGTGGCAAGGTGAATCGCCGCACGGTAAATGAATGTGTCGTGTGTGCATAGAAAGGAGGTCGACAAAATATTAAAAAAACACAGTAAATGCAACACAAAACCACCAAAGGTTACAGCCTCATAACTAACTATTTGGCGCAACCAACACCTCTCTTGACTCTGTGTTAAAAAAGCACGATAGAATAAACAACAATCCTGCTTCATGCGGTCCATTATACTATCATTGTATCCGCTATATGTGTGGATGTAAATAACAACCAGTTTTTGCATGTGTAAAGAGACCTCCTTCCTCACAGCGTTTTCGGGATCTCGGCAGTTCTGTGTGAACTTGACCAGCTCTAACCTCTGCCTGACAGCTTGTCATGTGTTTAGGATGTAAATGATGGCGGTGACCTCCCACACTGTGTCTCTGCTTTCACATTCCACTGGCTGGGTCACAGGTCCTGTTAGGTTAGTGCAGAATAAACAAACACCTTAGAAACAGCCTAACAATGGCTGACTAATGTTGGAAACAGCTGCTACTGATTAATAAACTGAACGCTGCTTGTTGGTCTGTCAATCCATTAATCAGATGTGGATACTCCCCTCAAAAAATCATATCAGGGTAAATTGTGTGGTGCTGCTCCACTTCCTTGTCTTTCAGTAACCTAAATCCAAGTTCAAGTTTGATGGTTGTTTTGATCCTAATTGAGTGTGAGGGCCTGCGCTTGTCTCTGCCGCTCTGCAACCCCGAGGTTCTTTATTTAGCCCCGAGGACAGTCAACCTTGGCCAAAAATGTGACCCCTGACCTTCTTATCTGGAAGAAGCTATTCCCAGCGTGGACAGGGGCTTCTGTGATTTATCTTGGCCCCAAATGGCAGCGTGATGCAGATGGTGCGGTTAGGGGAGCGTAACTAGGTACCCTTCACGGCCAGAGAGCAGTGCCGTTGCACTCAGAGAGCATTGTATGTGTTGCACAGGCTCTAACGCTGTGAGCAACAACGGCCAGGACAAAGCCTCGCGTGGTACAGTAACATGGCCCACGTGAGTCCATGAACCTTGACCCCGAAAGGCTCTCCAGCTGTCCCACAACAGAAGGGGCTATTTTGGAAACACTCTTGCTTGAAATCTCTGACTAGATTATGACCATATTGTATTATTGACTATGACCTGACCCACTTACACCCCAATAAGCTGCGTGGATGTGGATCCTCAACAGGCTAACAGTGGTTTTGCTGATTGCGTGTTGGCAAAAAAGGTTTTGAGCAAACTGGGGCACAAACTCCTGTTCCTGAAAAGCTTCTTAACTAACCTTGAGGTGAGATTTGTCAATTTAAAGTTTTAGATTTTGACCTGGGAAAATCTCTGAGCAATGAAAAAAAAATAAATCAAGGCCAGGCAAGCCTTGAAAAGTCAAAAACCTTGAATATTTAATTATTTGGCCTATTCATTCAGATAAACATGCCTCAACTTTGTTAATGCAAAATGCTCAAATGGCATGTCATTCAGAGATCTGAAAGAGATTTTACTTGACACTTGCTTTAGCAAGATTTAAAACTCTCCCCAAAATGTCATACTATCCTAAAGTTAAATTAAAAAAACTTTCTTAACCTAAAAGTCCACACAGGACAGAATTACCATATTATAAAAGCTTCTGTTCATATGTAATAGTTCTGCTTTTATTTTTCTGTTTCACACATGGATGTATTTATGGTTTTGTTTCAGGTTGTTCCAAAACAAATCATCTTCCATTTGAGTAAAAAAAATTCATCTAGAGGCACAAACTGCTTGGTAGAATAGAATATAAGGTTGTGGAAGCTTATGGCCATCTTGGGACCTTATCTCATGAAATAGTATATTTTAAAATGAGGTCATCAATGCTTGTGAGCAATAATTAGTGAATCTGAAGTAATCAGCCCATGTCACAGAGCCATTTTCAATCGCCTTTTTGTTTCAGAAAGGCTATTGCATGTTCTGTTTGTCAGCCAAGTCTTACTACTATGCACATGAGATTTGCATGAAATACAAACTAACCCTGCACTCAGGCAATTAGCCTCCATTACGCCGGCGTTCCAATTGCCAATTTGTCTGCCATGCAAGGTAATCCGGAGTGTTGCTGGCAAGCACCCAAAATGGTAATAATGGTATTGCAAGAGTCTTTTGTTGTTGTTTCCTCTCAGACTAACGGCCACAGGCGGCTGGCGTGTCACTGGATGAAATGTTGAGGAAATGGAAATGTTTGCGCGGCAGTCAGGAGTCAAGACATGACCTTTTGCCCTCAAATGCTACAGTACAAAGGCTTTTAGGCTGCCGTTGTGGAGAGTTTAGTTTAGTTTTTATTCAGGGTAAGTCTTGTTGTTTTTTTTGTCTGAGGATCAAACAAAAACGCTGCTATAATCACTGTTTGTATATTAACAATTGATCAAATGATGATTAATATGTGAAAGACCCTGTTTTTAGTGATGAACCCTCAGATAATGAATCCTCACCAAATTGCAGTAGTACATAGGAGACGACCACTATGTTGAAAAAAAAAACTAAGTAAACATTTGAATTTTACAGCTAAACAGTGCCCTAAAATATGTTTGAAAGCATTTAAGGCGAGTAACAAGTGATGCAGCAACAGGATCTAGATACAGAATACTGTTTCAGCGCCGCCTAGTTTTAGGGTTTGACCAGAACTAAGGAGCAGTGATTGACAGCTGAATAAGACGCCTCGGCTCTGATTGTTTGTTTTTCTTGGAGTGCGATGGAATCTTGAAAATACCACCAGGAGGACTAAAAGGAGGCGGAGGAGCAGAGTATTTGACCCGTGTAACACTGTCAGGACATGGTGACGATTTGAGCAAATATGAAAAGGTTTTGTGAAGTTACCAACTGTAGTTTTAAGGCCTGCAGCTTCACTGTATTGGTTGAGTCTCACTGCTTTCCTCTGTGTCGCGACAGTAGGAAGCTACTTTAGCAAACTAGCTCAACACAGTCAGCAACTAGCTTGTGAACATAGAGAAGACAAAACATAACTAAGAGGAGAGTGAATGTTGGACTAACCCAAAATGATTTAGCCATTAAAAGGTCAAATGATTACTTAAATTATCTGCTGTAAACATCCATCGTAGTTTACACACTAACATGAATGAACTTTGACCGATGCTCACAGTGTTCAATGAGGAATTATGACTGATGCTATTGAGGTTCTTAATTTCAGGATAAAGTGTAAAAAAAGTTCTTTTATTTCAACCTGCCTGAACACTTGTCATTCCTGTCGTTCTTTGTTGTGGTGACATTGTTGTTGTAAGACCCAAGTTGTTATACAGAGGAATTACCCTTTAATGGTACAGCTTAGTAAGCCTGTTATTGTTGAGGAGGTTGACAATGCGTGCCTTTGTGTTTGTTTCACTCTGTGTGTCTACAGTTATGGAAAGAGGCTCAGTGGTTTGACTCGCTGCACTCTGAGTGCCTATGATATTGCTCAAGGGTAACACCGGACAGGAGAGTTATGACTTCAGCCCATCTCTGGCCATCAGGGAGGTCATAAGGAGGCTACAGACACACACACACACACACACACACACACACACACACACACACACACACACACACACACACACACACACACACACACACACACACACATTTACCTAATACTCAGTAACACACTCTAAGCAACTTAATCTATCACAAACACACACGTGCACAAACGGACACACTGGACTCGGGCCAGTATCGGAGTCAGAGCACTGTCACGATCACAATTAAAGCCTTTCAGTCTTGGGCCGGGGCGAGGTCGCTCTCTTTCTGTCCGTGTGTGTGTGTGTGTGTGTGTGTGAGGGAGAAACTGTGTGTGAACATTTGCGTCACAACAAATTATGAGGCAGACGAGGGAGAGCACCTTTCACATCAAGATATGATTTCCCGTACGCAGGAACAAGAGGCCATTAAATCCAATGTGACACTCCCCGGGTTAGCCACTGATGCTTTTTTATGTGGGCGTGTCATTTTAAGAGTTTTTAACGACTATCATGGAGAGTGGATGCTCTCCAGCTCTCTCTTTCTCTCTCTCTCTCACACACACACACACACACACACAGGTGCCGGGCCGGATTGGAGGAGCAGCTTTTATAGGTAAGACACATATAAAAGCAAAAGCTGAGAGAGACTTTTATGAAGTGCCAAAAGGGAAGGGGCACGGCTTTTAACTGTGCATACAAATTGCAACTTGAAACATATTGTTTATTGTGACCCTCTATGTAATAAGCTCCTGGAGCGAAGCTCGTGCAACCTTTAGTGAGATGTGTATGTGGAGATGTTTTTAGTGTTATCTGGGCCGTCACTGGTCCCTTGGCTGGTGCTCTGCATTGCTATGAGATGTGCTTGCTTCATTTCAGAGACATATCTAAGCCCCTTGTGCCCTCTTGTGGTCGACCTTGGTGGTGATCTCTCTCGCTGCCAGCCACTCAGCCCTCTTGTTCCTTATTTTAATTGACCTGGATTTGTTCCTTTGCTTTGCTGTAATGAAAAAGCGAGCGGCGCCTCGGGACTGAAAATCCTGTCAGCTTCGCCCTGCAGCAATTCCCACACCCCAAAACTGGGTCCCCTTTACAAGATCTACTGTTTGAAGCTGAGCAGAAATAAAAAATTTAAAAGACCTGGGTGCTTCAATGCCTTGCAATGAATAATTAAGAAATATGCATTTCCAGATAATGGAGAAGGGAATGTTAATGCAATTGGATGTAAATTCATTGAAGAAACACTTTGGCATATATTTGTGTGGGGCTTGTACATGAGTTTGTCTTGTATCCTTATTTCTCTGTGTAAAGAGATGGTAAAATATTCATCCAGCATTTCACACAGTTTCCCTTTATGTTGAACATCGAGGATGACTTTTTAAAAAACAGAAACCTATACAAATGGGACATGCGCTCATTCGGGTCCTGCACTAAGAGAATATGAACAGGGACAGCACCACCAGCCGTCTGATACATATACATATTAATGCCGTCTGTGTCGACTTCTCAACGTGCTGCTGAGAGATGCATATTATCAATACGCGGCAATCAATAATCTACCTCATGAACAAGGTCATTCCATCAAAACATGTTGGATTAAACATGCCAAATTATTAAATTAGCTTCTGAGAGACAGAGAATCAAACTTTGTGATTTTATGAAAAATAACATAATTTAAACATGCAAAAATACTGCATACATGTGTGATTAAGCACAAATAGATTTTTAATGCTATAATTAACATTTTCTCTCGAGTTATATAAAATAAACATTGATCCAAAATGAATTAATCATTAGAAATTGATTCGGTCATACCTTTCACCATCTCCATCTGACAGTGTTATATCCCATAAAAAGCACATTTAAGATGAATTTGTTTTGTTCTCCCCCTCCGTTGCCATTAAAGAGACGAGCTTACAGCTCCCTGTGCAGTTATAATCACAGACCACGGGCCTGTTTGATTTTACACATGATGACTCATCAGAGGTTCAACTCTTTACTTGAAAGCCTGGTGACAAATTTACGGCCTCCACATTGGAAGAAGAGTGACGACGTTGTGTCGTGCTGCAACAGAAAGCTCTCTGTCTTCATCACTCATCGCCTGTGATGGCAGAGCTGCATCTGAATCATCTCTGCCTCGGGGCTGGTAGCAGAGAGCCTGGCAGGGCCGGGGGTTGAGGTGTGCCTATGTGCGTGTGTGCGCGAGTATGTGAGTGCATGGTATTTGTTGTGTGTTTCTGTGCGCGTGTTTCGTCCTAATTAAGCATCAGCAGCTTCTTGGACCGGGGGGAGGCAAGACTTCACAGCCATTAAATCAGGACAATGCTTTTTGTGTCACTGGTGCTGGAGTAAGATGCCCCTGCTTCCCCTCCTTCTCCTTGCGTCTCTTCTCCCTCCCTACCCTCCCACCTCCTCACCCTCTGTCAGTCTCACAGCTGCCATGCAGCCTAGGGCTCCAAAAATAAACGATGGCTTCCCAAGTGCATGGTCAAGGCCAGGCGAGTTGGCAGGAGCAGTAACTTATCTCGTACACGCCCTCTACCGGTGGATTGTGTTAACTACACCTACCCTGTAGGAGGCACACACGGGTACAAGGGTGCTACAAAATAATGTAATGCCGTCCAAATACAACAGCAGAAAATCCTGCTTCATGAAAAGAAGATAGAAAAGAAAGGATCAGCTGTGCTCCGACACTAAAGCAAGTGTATGGAAGGAGCTTTTTGGACAGGAACACAAAAGTTCACAAAAGAAGAAGGCTGTTTGTGCTGCTGGGAGTGCGTTGTATCCCAACTCTATCTTAACAACGCATACAAGCATTTCTGACACAGTGTCAGCAAAAATGATGACTCATTTCATGAACTGGCCCCAGACGGCATATTGGAAGCATTGTTTTGTAATTTTATTTAATGTAAGCAACTGTGTTGTATGTACGTGTAGGCTATGTAAAGGTTATATCTGTTATATAGAGGAATTCATCAGCCACATTTTTATCTAAGACTTGGTTATTTGTCGTTATTCTTCTTTTCTTGTGAAGTTACTTGTCATATCTGTTTTATCTCTATAACTAAACCTAACAATGTCAAAAGCGTTTCGTAGCTGTTGGACAGGTTTCATTGTATAGTCATTCAACCCTTCATATGTCTTTCTGAGATAGATTATTGATCAGTGTACCTGCTGTTTACCTGCTGTATGTCAGATTACAGCAGATAAAAAAAGCAGTGTTCTTATCTGACCCTGGTGTTTGGCACCTGTAGTCATCAATTTGTAACTTGATGAAAACAAACTGGACGAGTAGAGAACGTCTCCTCTCTTCTTCCACACTCTCTCTGGGTGACGGGGAAGTGGAAGTGAGGGCCTGACAAATCAAAGTGGGTCAGCGTAGCTGGTTGCTAACACATGACCTCAGGCTTAGTCGCTCTCAGGAAAAACAGTGAGGTCAGTAAAGGACCGGTCTGTGTGTGGGAGACGGATAAAGAGTATTTAACTTGTCCAACCAGACACATCCGTAACACACAAGAGCGGTCATTATTATTTAATTCTTTGATTTGCTAATTGGCAGTTGTATTAATAATTGCTACTTTAAATAATGATTTCACCTCCACAAATGTGTGTGTGTGGATTCGCTGCTTCTTTCTGTTTTAAATAACTGTAAATTAAAAAATATTTAGTCTGGGATTGTTTATTGGACATTTGAATGTGTCACTGTGAGTTGTTTAAAATTGGGGTGGGCATTCTTCAACTATTTCTTTGACAGACCAATACATTAATTGTTGAATTGAGAGAAGTAATCAACAGATTAATCAACAATGAAAATGATCATTAGTTGCGGCCGCACTTCATACAACCACTGTTACGTTTCCACACTGAGCACAGCTATTTAAGATAAGTAAAACCAGTGAAATTATTTTAAATATACAAACTTTAACAAGAACATTTGTTATAATAATACACAATACAATACAGCTCTATGGAACAACATCACAAGCTCAAAAGTACAATCAAACACTATTGACAAGTATTTGACACATCCGCAAAATAGTCCAACTATAAGGTCATTTTTGTTTGGCATTGCATGTGTTCATATTATTTTGTCCACACCGTGTAAGGTTACCCATGTTCCTCAGCAGTGTACCCATTAGATGCATCGACAACATTACATCACATGCAGATGAAACATACAAAAGAAAAGTTTTCTTCTCCTCAGAATAAAGATGCACCCACGAAAAACAATTGAGCACAGGAGGAGGTACGCACACACACACACACACACACACACACACACACACACACACACACACACACACACACACACACACACACACGCGCACACACACACACACACGCACACACACTTCACAAACGCAGCCTCATCTGCCCTCCATCAAAACTCAGCTCAGAGTTTTTGAGTATGAAGTGGCTGAGAGGCGAGTCCTTTTAGTCTGGTATTAATTTTGCATAAACTCTGAGGAGGCCATACATATATTTTATCCATTTAATTAGTTTGGCTGTCAGTAAGTTGGTCGGATCTATTTTGCCCATATCGGCTGGTCCAGTCAGTCATACAATTCATCAAATATATGCATTGCATCTCTGAGGACTTTCCGGGCTTTAATACATATTCAATGTCTGAGTTATTGTTGTCAAAGGCAGACACACTGAACTGCAGTTTAAGAGATTATTGAGAGCAATATAACTCACGTTTCTGTACAGCCCGTTATTGACTTTGGCATGAAACATAATGAATAATGGCTTAGTCTACTTAAAAAAAAAAAACATGCTCATAGACAGAGGCCAGTGCTCAGGCCCTACGGCGTTATAGCTTGAATACTTATGGCAAAACAATTCAGGACACGTGTTGCCTGTGAAATGCAATCAAAACATCGCCACAGATGATTTATTCATTTAAACAAAATCCAAGTTTTATAGATGTTTTCCTTTTGCTGTTTGTGTGTGACGTCTCTGTAAATGGGATGGTGGTGCATCTGCGCGTGACCGGGTGGCCACTAGGGGTCAGGCTGACACAAAACATTCAGCACCTGCTGTGCGTGCTGAAATAACTCCACACGCCACAAGACGTTTGAACAATGTGAAATAATGTAAGATCCGAACAGAAAAACATCCCAATTAATGATTAGAAAATGTGTACATTTTGATCAAAAAACACTTTATTTAGGTTCAAAAGTGTTTACAGAAACTATTCGAAACTTTTGGCATATTTTGTAGCGAAAGATGTCCCATAAATAAAAATTCCATAATGACCTGGAGACCAAATAAATGTTTAATTTCCAAATCCGTGTATGATTGGTGGCCAGCGCCTCATTACAGGTTGTTATACAAACATGTATTTCTACTTTGTTGATCGTCATCTATCAAAAGATCCGTTCTTAAATACAGTCTGCATTCACCTCAACTGAGCCAATAGAAGCACTATCAGAGGTTATCACACACTCTATATGTTATGTACTGTATCTTTATAACAACCCTCATGTACATAAGCACATACGCAAACCAATGTAGCAAAAACAAATACAATCCAAGATGTCAGTGTTACTGATACAAGTTGAGAATCATAATTAGTTTGAAAGGGGAAACTTAAAGGTGAAGGCAAAATAACACTAACCATGACGATAGAACCTCGAGAACGTCACATTTGTAATATTTCAAGCTTTTCTTTATTTCTAACGTCATACTCACAGTTTAAATGTAAACTCTAATTGGTCCTGTCACACAAAGTGGATGTGCACATTTTCACAATATCTGCTGTGTAAAAAACACTTTTCCTGTCCATCAAAAATGTGATCAGGTGAATCCTCAATGTCCTTTCACTGAAACATTCCTGACTAACGTTGCAGTTTTCTCGTGGTGCGAGTTCTTATGTTGGGTCAGCAGGTGAAGGGAAGGGAACAAGTCACTATCCCAACACAGAGGCAAAGGGGATGTTTGCAGCTTGTTTAACAGAAACTCATTTAAAACGCTCTTTTATTCTTAAACAACAGAAAAAAAATTAATGTACAGGAAAGAGTTTATTTTGAACAATACCTTAACACCGTTCAGAGTCCTCAAAGAGGTCAGCAGAACTCAGCATTTATTTTACATACATATTTATTTTGTATCATCTGTTTGGTATGTCAGAAAAAGGACATTTGACATTACTTAGTATGTAAAATGTATACTTATGCATTTCTTATATCTACCCTTATATATACTATCTTTTAATGAAGGCAAGCACTGCCAGAAGTTGGTCCATCATTCTTACATTGATATATCCAACACAATATTTTGTATAGCTTCAACAAACATAATCAAAAGACGGAACATGAACAAAATATCAGGTGTGTAAAGAAATAAACTGCATGCTTTTCTACCTTGTCTCACTTTACACGCTCACATGTTTGCAAGCAAGAATATGTGTTTCCCGTATGTGTGTTGAAATACGTGTTGTGTATCGCAGGGTGCTAACACACAACACAGTGGGAGCAGCTCCAACATGATGGAGTCTTTAACAAGCTGTCAGGGGCCATAACATTGTTCTCCTGCAACAGGTAGCAACAGCACACCGGCTCCAGGTAGTGACACCCTCAGTGCACTACAGAGCACCTTTGTGGTACACGCACACACACACACACACACTCATGTTCTCACTTCTGGCCCTATACACACCCAAGCAGCTAATAGGCGGCAGTGTTCTTGCTTAATGGAAGTGCAGAGAGAGTTCTGCTGTTGAGGTAGATAGGGCCCTCTGGGCAAAAACACATTAACCTATTTGGAGGGCGTGAATTCTAGATGGTGTTATTAGCAGAGAGTCTGAGCACCTTGAGCCGAGCTGCTCTTATACTCAGTGCGGGTTTTGTGTTTGTATGTCAGAGAGATTGAGAGAGAGGGAGAGATGAGGGGAGAGGAAGAGAGAAAATTCTTGTTTCCGTCGACTGTCTCAGAAAAGAGTGAAGGTCTTTGCACAATGCATCTCTGCGGTGAGAAGCAGCCGGTCGGGAGGAGGGGGAGGGGGGGGGGGGCTGGACTTCCTTCCACTGTGGGTTTTATTAGCCATTTGGCCTCTGCACAACATGTCAATGCAGTGCACTGAGAAACATTTGAGTTGGACAGAAATAAAAGTCAAATGGGCGCCAGGTTACCTCGTCTTGCCCTTAAAGATAGAAATAAAACCTCTCCACCGCCATTGCAAATTTTGCCCTCAATGCTTTGAAAAAAGGGGGCAATTACGCTTATGCCATCCAACAATTCTATCCAATTAGCCAATTAAGGCTAATTACAGTTTTAGCTTTGGCACAAGGGTTTTCATAATTAACCATTTATCAAATCTCCATCCTCTTCTTCTCCAGAAGACGCCCAGGCAGCGGAGCCGGCTGCCTCCTCCTCCGCCGCCACGCTCCCACGTCCACCTTTCCCCGCGGGAGGGAGGCTGTAACTGGGCTGCAGCTTGCATCATATTCCCCTGATTAGCTCGCAGGAGTTGTAAATACATGTTTATTTGACCTCTTTGAACAGGAAATGTTAATTCATTATTTAATCAGGGATTCTATACACACTAGCAGCCTGACTATAGACTATATGGTATGAACCTGAACAACGTTGCCACCTGCACAGTTTCATCACCTTGAGGTGATCTGCCACACACACACACACACACACACACACACACACACACACACACACACACACACACACACACACACACACGCCACTCTATTGTCCTACTGCATTATCTACTTTTACTTAGATTCTCCAGTTTCACAGTGTAAGTGAATTTCTTCGAGTTGTGCATTATTAAAGGGCAGAAATTATTTATCTAATATTCATTATTTATATTTATACAAGGAGCTTGTCCGCAGGGAGCAGGTCTCATTTTCAGCCTCATATTTTGTAAACAGGCAGTCACAGAAGCGACAGTTCCTCTGATTTAAAGAGACAGGCCTGCTTATGGAGAATGATGCCTACCTTGAATTCAAATGGAAAGGTGATCAATTTTTTATATATTTTTTCATGCAGCATTTGCATTGACTCATTCTCAGATTCTGCCGCTGCTCCACCTTTCAAATGGACGATGAGGGCAGACAGGTGAGTTTGAAGTGGAAAAAAGGAAAGAGAGAAGCCATCTGCGCCGCAAACTGACTGAAAACCGGACGACCCGGGCAGAAAAAGGAATTTTACAGTCATTGCTCGAGAAAATAAATGGAAACATTAGCAGAATGAGAACAGATTTCACTCCGTGCTCACTCTTTTGCACCTTGAAATAAGTATTGACAAGTGATTACGTTGATTAAATACAATGATAAACAGAATGAATTATTCAGATTCATGGTTTCTTTACAATGGTTTGAAAATAAAAGAGTCACATGACCGCTTTCAGGAGCTCCCGAAAGTGTCCACAAATATCCAAAAACTAGCCACAAACTCAAAATCTGGTGAAGTAAAGTTGCTGGGGGCCTGCGCATTAAAGAAGCAGCGATGGGTTGGTGGGCATTGTACCATTCAGCATGCATCTTTCCATGTTAACAGCACAGGGTAGACAGACAGAAGGGATGGCAAGGCTAGACTACCAAGTGCGTGTTTGTTAGCCCGAGCGTGTGTGCCCGCACCTCCACACCCGGCGCGTTTGAGTAGCTTTAAGTACGAACAAAATCGCTTTTCAAAGGGAATAATGTAGAACAACATCATGTCAACTTTAAGATATATTTATATATTTCTTTGGGCCGGCATTAATTTTAAAGCAGCATTTTCAAGTTGAGGAAAAGGGAATGCCGCGCTCGAACCGAGACGAAACAAGAGACACGGGGAGCAGTTATGCAAATGAATGAAATAAATGTCAAAATGGCAGTGAAGAATTGATGAGGACAGAGAGCGCTTGTCTTGGATGCGAGGGAAGTGGATGACTGAGAGGACAAGTGACATTCATTTTCAAAGGAAAGTTTCACGCCGCTATCATGGCAGCCATTGTGACTCGCAGATAAATTTTAATGCCCCACTCTGAAGATTCTGTGTCACTCTCCCTTTTCCTTTTTCTTTCTTTTTTTTTTTTTTTTTGTGGGTGAGTACCCATTGCTTTCTCCTCTCCTTATCTTGCTGCGATGACATCCGAACAGACACATGTGCATGTGGTGCGCCAGGACCCAGAAAGCCTGTGCGCATGGAAAAGAAAGATGGAGAGGGGGGCGGGGGGGGGAGTCTCCATGAAAGATTCATCACAAATGTCTCTAATCCACTACTGCATTGTCAAGGAGATGTTATAAAGCACACATTGTAAATGGATTCTTCCCTCACTGACTAAAGTCATTTCTGCAGAGAGATGGGGGAGTGGAGCCGGGGCGACAGGGGGCATCCTTGTGTGGCACCAGACAAGTACATAGTGTGAGCAGATGAGCAGCACTCTCTGGGACTGCATTACTACCTGTCCCCAGTGCTGCGCTGCCTGTAAGCCCGAGTCTAATGTACAAGCCGGCCACATTCCCCTTGTCAAGGCCTTGACGTGCACGTCAAAAATTACCCAACCTAAAGTGACAGCCCCCTTTCTTCCCATCGCTCCCCCTCTCTGCAGCCCGGCCCGCTCTCCAACCTGCTGGAAGAGTGCTTTGAAAGCCAAGACTGCCGATGCCACTCTGCAGCGGCAGGCACCTTATTTATTCGTCACTGCAGGCAACGGGAGGTAAAACAATATGGATGGCACTGTGGAAGCTCATAATATTAGCTTTGGCTGTGGGCGATTGGCCATAAATATCACACTTCCTCGCGGAGAATATGATTGGAGCCACTTGAAGTATCACGATTTTGAGCAAAGGTCTGGAAAAAAATGGGGCAGTGGGGTGTCACTACCTTTCTTTCATCTCTTATCAAATCACCCTTCAGCTCCTCCATCCTCCCAGCGCAAAGTGACATAAGTCTCTCATGCTTTTAGTGGCACTTTGAAAAATAAGATCTCAGTGAAGCAAAAATAATCACTCTTTTCAACACTTCACTTCATCTGGCGATGCTCTTCACTCCTCCATTCCAGAGCCCCCTCAATCACATATGATGATATTAGGTATTACTTATTTATTTTCTGTTGGAGAGAAGGTTTAAAAAAAAAAAAAAGAAAAAAAAAAAAAGAGCAAGCGACAGGGAGGTGAAAAGGGAGACCCGTCCCGCCACACATGCACACACACACATGCACACACATGCACACACAAACACACACAATCTGACACATTTTGTACAGCTTTGATCTCTTCCACTGTTTGACTTTTACATTAGTAGAAACGTGACATTGTATGATGTGAAGTTCTTTTTAACTTCATCGTGGTAATTTTTGTGTGCACATGAATGTGTGTGCGTGTGTGTGTGTGTGTGTGTGTGTGTGTCAGGAAGAGAAAGAGAGAGAAGAGGAAAATAATACACACACACACACACACACACACACACACATACACACACACACACACACACTGTACATCTTAATGAATTTCCCCTCTCCCTGAAGACACGTTCATTAAGATAAGAAAACCGACTGGATCAAGGGAGGACAGGGATATGGACACCTCAGCCTGATCTGTTTCATTAATCAATAATCTTTTGTAGCTTTGATCTTGTCTCTGTTCTCCTCGACTCTTTGTATTCTATATCTGTGAGAAATATCAAGAAAACGGGGAAAACAAAGAGAATACAAAGTTCACTTGTACACACATGACACAAGGGACAATAAACAGCTACTTAAAAGTATCGGCGATACAATAAAATACACATACATGATGACAATAACAATGGCCATCACTTTATGATAACAATTGAGGAAAGGATGCAAAACTGTATTTTCTAAAAGTATTTTAGGCGGTCTCACTCAACTGCAGAGTCCAGGAGATAATAGTGTGTTTTTCCACTGAAGTGAGTTGCAAAGGTTTGTTCTGTTACTCCTCCCCGAGAAGCCAAATATTGCAGTCAGGGGCCCCAGTTGCATCAGAAATAAAACCCTTCCAAAAAATAGAGAATGTAACACAGTGCCTAAAGATTATAAATGAATCATATTTCATTGTATGGGTGCCTCGACTAATTGTTGTTGTTGAACACCTTGCACCTGGTTTGCATGCTATTTATACTTGGTTTAATTCACCAGTGCATTGCCTGTTCAATGCTTGACCTGTGGTTTTGCTAAAAAAAAACAACAACATCTCAACACTGCGCTTCCTTTGGTCCGAAGCAATACACCTGCCATGACACAGTTGCTTCACACACCAAAGTTGCAAATGCTCAAAGTCGGAAACACCAGGGAAATAATCTCTGTTTTACAGGAAAAAACACCGGCGGCAGACTTTACTGTTGACCTTTACTTTGGCAACTGCCTGGGAGCCTGGGAACTATGAGGGCCCCTAACAGCTAAATATTCATTATGGTATTTAGTACGTTCCTATTCTAACACATTTTACCCCAAAACAACTTTCAAACTATGCACCTCATGTGTATACTACTTACTGCATGCATCTACTTCAGAGGGAAACTTTGTTTAAGGATGTTACCTGACAGAGAAAAGATACTGGTCACTGATTTGACTAAGAAAATATAACAATTAAAGCATTATGCACTGTAAATGCTGAACTATCCAGTGTCACATTAGAATTTAAAGCTTGACCCTGTACAAAGTCGAGTAAATGTGTTTACATTGTGCTGTTACTCAATGCACAGATGCAAATGGTTGCAAACAATGCAAATTTACACCGGGCGGCGCAGAATGACGCGGCGAGAATGACGCGAATGACGTTGAGATGCACTACCTGTCTCACTGCCGTCCGGCCGCTTTTTTGCGGCGGGAAAAGGGGGCGCGGCTTATTTCCATGGCTTTTCTTCATAAAACAGTTACTATTTCTGCCATCCAGCATTGAAATAACCACTAGTTCTACACTTTTGCATGGAATCTACTCGCGCGAAAATTCTTAACGCTTTTGGTGTGAACGCAGCATACCACTGTGGAAATATGGCCTTACTCACACATGCATGCCTTGGTTTCCAATTGGCTTTGTGCTTGTGTTGACTCCAGCGAAGTAAAGAGGGGTTTGGTTGTAAAGGGAATTGTAGTCAATGAGCCGTGGTCCGCCCGCTGTGGACGACACGCTAGAGCCGGTCTGCAGAGGCCCGAAGCCCCGTCCCTGCTTCTGTTTATTCAAAGTTTATGAATATTGAAGTCTAAACTACACCAAATTCGACACTGCACTCCTATGGGTCCCCAGCAATAAACCTGCCAAGTGTGGATGAACGGTTCTCGAGATATGCAAAGGACAGAGAGAGGAAAAGACAGAAAGTCCTTGCTTTATAGTTCACAAATCTTGAATCACGTGTTTAATTGAATTTCTGTTTGCTTTGTCATTCTTTTCTTTTTTCTTTTGTGAACATTTGGACAAGTATGTTATGTGTATACTGAGTATGACAAAATCAAATAAACTATTTATTTTTTAAATAAATCCTGGAAAAGTCTCCATCTTTGGTACAAATGATGTGGAGAAAATAGTGTTAAATTGGTACATATCCAATTAATTAATTGCTAGAATTACGTGTAGACTACACAACAGGTCAGCTGAACATGCAACATGTTGAAAAGAGTTAATCACGGACAAACACACAACTCCACAAACATGATATGAATTTTTAAAAAGTCATCTTTAGAGATTTTAGCAGTTCTTCCAAGAAAGACTTCTATGGAAATTAAAAACTGCGTACAAACTCAGGTTACTAAATTTAAACATAAGTCTCAGAACTAATAAGTACCAAGCTGCCAAGGACATTCAAAGAAAATTACAATACATTAAAGTGTTAAATTCAAATCCTCTGCGTCTATTTTTTTTTTTTTAGCATAAACTTATCCATCTTTCACAGAAGTTTAATCGATGGGAACTTAGTTTGAATTTCAAGTAGAAGCAAAGCAAAGAATGAGTATCAGCCTTTTGCTCTGGTCCTGTTCAGCGCACAGACAACAGCAACATCTGAGCCGGGTCACTTAGGACCTCTGCCTCATCACTTTAACTAAGTTACACAATCCTCCGCTCCGCTGTCTTTCCATCCCCACTTTCCCTCCTCTCATCGCACCCTCCTGCACTCGCATCTGTGTGCATCTGCGTCCCCAACTGCCACGCAATTAAAGAGAGATGAGCAGTGCTGTTAGTTTATATAAAAAAAAGGAGTGAAAAAACATAATGTAGTTTGTGTGTCACCATCAATTTACTGCATGCTGAAATTTTAACAGAGCAGATGAATAATTCGAGAGGAGTGGAAAGGGTAGGAAGGGTGGCGGCGGGAAGAGAAATAGATGGAACGGAGGAAAAGAAGACAACAGGAGAAGGGGGAGAGTGGAGAGAAAATGACATTGTTATTCATCCGACTCTTTGTCACAAGATGAGAGTGAAAGATGCAAAACTTCAAGCACACAGTCTCCCCAGGGTGAGATACTGCAGTTCAAACAAAGTAAACAACTGTTTTACTCTGATGCACACTTTAGTCTTGCTGGAGGCTAAGCTGCCTTCCTGCTGCAGCTGGTATTGTGGCACACTTTGCCGGCAGGGGAGAGCGCGGAAATTGTTGCAAAGATCTCAGAGTATTCTCACCAAGCGTGGCACGCAGGAGACTCTGCCTTGTTGTTATTAACATAAAGAGAGCAGGTTGGCTTTCATGTAAGGGGGGAGATGCTCTGGTAGAAAAGGATCACGAGCGGAGTGGAAGTACTCCGCGCTCTTAGAGGGAAGTTTCACTGCCAGAGATGAGGATGTACATTTGGAAAGAACAGAGGCGATAACGGAAAGTTTCCCTGTTTTCCCCCAAACTTTAATGCAGTTACATGAATGACAACTGGAGCCGGTTATATATATATATATATATATATATATATATATATATATATATATATATATATATATATATATATATAATATATATATATATATATATATATATATATATATATATATATATATATATATTTATTTATTTATTCATCAAAGGTAGCAACTACTCTGAAATGTTAACGTTACATTGTCGAAACACAAGCATCTATGGAGCTGGACAGTTGTTGGAAAATTGAGTGATATTTCTGACCAATAATGCCATCATTTTTTCAATAATGCAATCATTTTTATGAATTCCCATATCGATCTGTATCGGTAAATGAATAGTTGATTCATCACTTCATTAACAGTCCTCATAGTCAGTGACATCAATGGTTGTCATTGGGGAACTGCACACTTTTAAATCGCGCTTTCCACATAGATGATTATTTGTTGCCCCGGAAGCAAAACGGCTACTGATGTTTGACACAGAAAAAAAATCCATCTTTCGCGGGTGATTCGATTTCATGAAAATTACAACAAAGGTCTGAACAGCAGTATAGCATGTGTCTTATACTGTTGAAAATAATAATAAAGCAAAACTAATGGTTATAAATGGATGCAGAGCCCTGCATTACAGCTTTTTAGTGAACTATGAGGCTTTAATGTTTTACCTCATCCAGGAGAGAATCCCCCACAAGAGCATAAATCAAAGCTCCCGTTACAACTAGAAGATTACATGGAAAACATGTGAGAGCTTGTGCACCATGCACGTTGTTTACCTGAATCATATCATCAAGTCTGGAGGCATAACCACCATTTACGCCTCTCTGAAATGTGGGATTTGAGCTACACTTAGTGAGAAAAAAGACAAACGCGCCCTCAGCCTTTCTATTGTAGCAATTGAACTTCTAACACAAACGCACAGGTTGAATGTGGGTTCCATATCGAGCAGCAAGACAAACAAGGATTAAAGCTATTGAGCAGTAGCTGCTCGTTATCGTGGATGAGGGATTACACAGATGGTCATGATGGTAGAATAGAAGACAGAAAAGTACGAGAGAGAACCGAAGCAGATGTAGAGAGACGGAAAATCGTAACACGCAGCTGAACGTTACTGTCGAGCTAATGACAGCTGAAGTCCATCGTTTCTTACATGTCCACATATCAGATCTAAGCTCGATCAATTGAGAGAAAGGAAATGGATTAATTGATAATAGATGTCTTGAACTAAGTGTTGACCATATACATTATATGAAATGACTTATACACCAAAATTGATGCGCAAATATTAAACATGTGATGGAAAACTTGCTAAAAAAAACAGTGAAATCATTTGTTTTTTAACTGGAGGATTAAGTGGTCGTTATTAAATATGTTGATATCCCCCATTAAAACAAATATTGGACAATCATACACATGCTTTGTCACACTCTTTGTTCTCAATAAGTTCATTCTCAACCTTTAGGAGCATTTTACAAAATAAATAAATAAACTAACTTCCATTGCAGCATTTCATGGTCTTCATCAGTGACTGGCGTTGGCTTCGGTGTCATCACACCACCCTAAGGCCTTCACACACCGGGGACATTTTTTGTCAATATATTTTTTCACACTTTCACACAAAATTATTACGTGATAAAATGGCGTTATCGTTCTTTTTCGGGGGGGGGGGGGGGGGGAATAAGGTTGGAATAAAGGCATGAACCGATCACATTTGGTATAACTTGCATGATCAAAATGTACAGCGTATAACACTCGACACCAAAACAAGATTGTTAACTTCATTACTCTTTCAATGTAGACGATAAGAGCCCTGAACAAAAACTGTACACTGCGTAACTGTTTACCAAAGGGAACTCAAAATCACAGAGCTTTTCCCGGAAAGAAAACTTGGAAAAATCGCTCACATTAGCGAAGGCTACACAACAACGTACCTCAGACAGACTGCCGGACGCTTCTCTGGGTCAATACATCCCAGTGGCCTGTTCAAATCTGTCCGAACCTTTTCATCAACAAACGCTGGAACTGTCACAAATTCTGCAAAGTCTTCCCTGGTGCGTGAAGGCCTTCGTCCATGTGATAACAAGATGCAGTTCAAGGTTGAAAAAACTAGTAAGTGAACTTTTAAGAAAAGACTGCGTGTTTATAATGATAGCAAGAGGGTGTAATATTTTATACTGATATGTACACGCACGCATGCTCAGCACATTCATCGGCTGAATTTCCTCAGACATTTAATAACAACATGTGCACAGAACCTAATTAAAATAAAACCCCTGACAAACAGACAAATGTTACCACACACAACAGACCGCTGCATTGCTTTCTGTTCAAATGTACATACTGAATAAGGAATAAGGGAAAATGAACCCATTTCCCCTCTCGTTACTTTTAAATGCAAATTGGCTCCTTCATTAAAATGTGTGGCTAAACTTCATTAGCAGCAGATATTGATTTTCAAGCAGCGACGATCCGATGGGCCCTAGGAGGTGGAGGTACAAAGGTTTGTCTAAATGCTAACTGGTAGTATACGTGGCTCAGGGGCGAGTTGGAGTTCTGGCTCTGAGAGCTATAGAACATCTGGAGAGGTAACATTTACATAAGCTTCTCTTTGTACATGGGAACCTTCATTAACATCACGCTGCTTTGAACTCCGAGTGAGATGGTAATCCAGACGAAAGAGAAGTAAAGGAGAGCGGCGCCGTGTGGGATTGTTGCGTCGATGTGCTGCTTTTTTTTCTGACGGTGTTTCCTGTTTTTGCACAATATTTCAGGAAAAAGTGCAGCAGCTTCTGGGTAATTCCGCAAGAACACAACATTGCTAGAAATGAATTCCAATTAATTTAAATTAGATTTTTGCACATTACATTTATGAGGCCCGCTCAAATTCCAACTGCAACTGACTTCAATGCTTTGGGGAGACATAGCCACCTGTTATCACTGATTAGTGTCACAGATTCAGTCACTTTACTTAATGTTGTCGTTATTGTGACTAATGCACACTGTAAAACATCACAATCAGTATGATACAAATATAAACACTTAGTAAAATCATCAGTTTGATCTATACTTATTCATTTATTCACACATTTATTGATAGCTTGGCCTAGCTTTGATGCTAACTGGAGCTACGAACTAAAAAGGGTTGAGAGGAGGGCGGCTCAGCCACGGAGGGTCTGTTTTTTTTTTTCCAGTTATCCAAAGGTAAAGCGTCAACAACGGGAGGTTTCTGCATACTACTTATCAGTAAATTTGTCTTTCCACTTATTGTCCCTCTTGCCAGAGACGTTGTCGAGGTCGTCCTGGTGGACCGCAAGGCGTTCTCAGGCCGAACCAGATATATAATCCCTCCAGCGTGACTCCTTTCCCATTAAACATAGTTATTTAATCCATTGTTAACGTTGAACATATTGATTAGAGCCGCCCCGCTTAACTTAACTGACATGTATATCACAGACAAATCATATTTACCCGAGGTCATCTAAGAGTTAAATTACAACTCTAAAGCAACATGGCCACTTATATTAATGTCCAAATGTTTTTTTTTTGCAGCCACTTCAAATTCACCTTTCCCGCTCTCACACAGCTGGATAGTCACCTTGTTATCCTCCTTCTCTGACCCTCTCTTCAATTTTTCCACCACCCCTCCTCTCTCTGTTACCCGGGTCTCCACCATAGACTCTCTGTTAATTCAATCTCATTATTTTCCCAAACATGGTCATACTGTGTGGCTCCCCCTCAATCACTGGCCGGCCTAACCCCCTGATCTCTGGCAAATGGGGCCCAGTCGTGTGCCACTCTTCTCGCCGTGCGCGGCACACAAAAGGCCATGACCCAAATTGCGGGGGATTTAGACCCTAATCTGTCTTTACTCTGCAGAAAAATGAAGGGCTTGGATCAAAACCAGAGGAAAAGAAGAAGGAGGTGGAAGAGGAGGAGGAGGAGGACGAGGAGGAGGAGGATGAGGCGAGGATGGGAGGAGGGTTTTATAGGATGCTTGGTATAGAAGCATTAGGAGCATACCCCCAGTTGGGAAAACATCTGCTCTTTATCATCTGGGTGCTCATCTGGTCCAAAGCTGTGTGTGTGTGTGCGTGTGTGTGTGTGTGTGTGTGCGTGTATGTGTGTGTGTGTGTGCTTGGAGGTTGTGGTCGGTGGGCAGAGACTAACATGGCCTGCTTTACATTTTTAAAAAGCAACACACGAGGCGTCTCCGACAATCACGTAGAGTGTAAATTATTGAAATTATCCCCAGCGTCAGTGGTCTGAGACGAGCACAACATGATATACAGAGACACGATGTGGCTCTACCTGCCAGGCCTGCTAACACACTTGTAAACAACTGTAATTCTCTGCAAAGCAAGTACAAGTACACTACGCCTGTGTGTAATTTATTTATCATTTATTTATCTGCCTCCCAACAGGCGGTTGGAGGTGAGAGATGCTGTATGTTTACCCCTCTGTGAACATACACTCTCTTAACACACACACACACACACACACACACACACACACACACACACACACACACACACACACACACACACACACACACACACACACACACACACACACACACACACACACACACACACACACACACACTCTTTCTTGAACCACAGCATGTTTCTGATGAAGAGGGGAATGTGAATGGATGGGTCATTGCTGAGATCTGGGAACACACTGATATCACTCCTTTAACTGGGAAACCCGCAGACGTACAATAGCTGTTGTGTACAGAATGAACCAAAATAGCACATTTAAAATATGGAAAATCAGGCGGACAAAATTATAGATACATTTTAAGCATACATGAAGAATATGATTTAGGAAAACTTTCGAATGACATGCGAGTGCTGCCAAAAAAAAAAACAGAGGGAAAAGATGTCCAACAGTCCCAGATCTTTGCAATTAATTTGGCATTATCACGTTATTATTATCAAAAGGAGTGATGGCCAAGACTATGCCTATGTCATCCAAGTTGTGAACAAACTAAATTATCTTTAAATAGGAGACATTTTATCATTTCTTTTGGTCAATAACAGCTACTGAGATTTTCTCACTTGACCTCCATCTGCCCCAGCCGACAGACATGAACAGTGAGCAAATGCAAAGCCATACTAAGATAAAAAAAAAAAAATATGTTGAAGAGAACATGTTGAGAACATGATATGTTTTCTCTGTCGGGACTGCAATACCTTCCGGAGCAGGAGCGTCATGCTTAACCAGCCCTGGGGAGCGGGATTATGAAGAACAACCATCTGATTTCCTTCTCCTCCTCCATCTCCTCCTCCTCGACCCCCTGCCTTTCCCCAAAAACCTCCCATCTCATCACCGCCCCTCACTCACACCAGCCTCCTCTCGCTCGTATGATTAAGGGTCAAGCGTGCCACCTCGTCTCCAGGCCATCATTAAAGAGGGCGACGGAAAAAAGAGAACGAGAGAACGAGAGAGAGAGAGAGAGAGAGAGAGGGAGAAAGACACCCTGGCACACGGGGCTAATGAAAGCCATGAATCACAGTGTGGTCTTTAAAGAACATATTAGTGGCATCATTAACTCTGCACAAAGGCCAGAGCCGGGGTGAGCAGACAGGTCGCTCTACCAGCAAAGCCTGCTGCCCCACCTCCTGCCACCCACCCCTCACGCTCTGCCTTTCATATCCCCCAGAGCCGCCTCTCATTAGGGAGGCACCCACACTGCCACGTGCGGTACGGCGCTCAGGGCCCCGAATATTTCCCCAGACAGGTTCGAGAGATCTCAGACGCGACGTGAAATAAATGATCGACCTGCACTATAACGACGGGCTCATTGTGTTCCATTATTGGGAGAATCCCAAACAAAAGGAGGCAGTGAGACATGGGCGCGCGGATAAAACGTGCTTTCAGAGTATCCTGGAACAAACTCCAAACACAAAAGCCTCTACTTCTGTACGAGCAAACAGCAGACATATTTTTGATGGACACGCTCCTCTTAACCTGCCACTTCCTGTTTGAACAAAAACAACTCTCCCTCCGGACGCCCTGCAGCGGGGGCCTGTGGGTACTCCTCACGGGCAGTGACCTTTTCACACAGCCTCGGGACAAAGTGGGTCTCCCAGCTCACCCTGGAGCAACACCCACCACCGCCTCCACCACTCCGCCTCCACATGCCCCCTCTCCCCGCCCCCTCGCCACCTTCAGATACCCAAGACCTGATGGTGTTGCTGGCATAGGCTGAAGCCCCTCAGTACCCTCCATCAGAGGTGTGTCTGGAGCCTCCATGCTCAGGGAGTCGGCCCAGGCCTCATTAGGAGCTCCATGATGAAATGAGCTGAAAGGCCCCAGCCTCAGCCAGCACCATCCAGCAATCACAGCAGCCTGAACTGGCAAGGCTCATCTCACGGCCCCATAGGCGTTAAATCATGGATAACCTTCTTGTTTCGCTCGCTATCTAACTATCCCCGCTATAACTTCTCTGTCTCACTCAGACTATGTATGGTTCGCCTCTTCTTTCTGCTCCTCCAACAATGCCTCCTCCGCCACTCCCAACCTCCCCCCATCTCTTCCCCTCGCAGACCACACTGTACTTTACGCCTTCACTCGCGAGAGGCATCAAAGTTTAACACCGACAACGTACAGCTGTCAATCACAGCTCATCTCTCACTTTCTACATTTCCATGTTTCTCTCCCAAAATTGTCTCTCCGAGCTTTTCATCACGCTTCGTAAAGCGCGAGCTCCCTCGCTTTGAACCGCTCCGACGCTTTTCTCCGACTCTTTTGCCTCAACTCTTTTTGTCTACTTTGTCAATTCGATCTATCCATCAACAACGGAGGAATGATCTGTTACAAGTACAACAGTTCTATCTGTCTTTCTGTCTATCCATCTGGCCCTCAACATCCTGTTCCCGCTTTGAAATTATAATCATTATTCCCTCAGCTGAACTGTACCGGTGACATGCAGGCGTAAGTGCCTGGAGGTATGCAGGTACGAAGCACAGTCTGCTCTGCATGCACCGCTGAAAGAATCAAAGCAGCGGCTCGCTGGGAACCAGTGTTTGAGGACCTATCAGAGTAAAGGGGAATCCGTTTTTTAGAGGGACTAAAGAGGAAAGCGAAGACTCCAGTGACAGAGATATTAGTGCCTCGTTCTCCATCTGCAGAGAAAATCTAAACATGTCAGTGAGCTTTGACTCTGTTGTGTGAGCAGTGAGGCGTCGCATGCAATCTAAAACGCAGGATCTCCGGACGAGTGGAATGCCAAGAGCAGGTGATAGCGAGCATCATACAGCCTTTCTTGAATATATCTTTGAATAATTGAAAGCCACTTAGTCCCATTTGAATGGTTGAGTGTTGTGGATCAACTACACCTATGGAGGGACGAGGTCAGTATGGCTGCCATGGACAGGCATTTATGCGAAGGCATCTAATATATTCATGAAATGTGAGGGTTTGAATTTTTCTGAAGTCCCCACGTATGTCACAACACACACAGAGGAATGGATAATTAAGGATTGTCGCAGCGCTTTATTTCTGCAGGCAAAACATCTCTCCCCCACCCTCTTCTCCACACCTTGTATTAAAAGCACACTTCTATGATAACGCTAGTTTAGGGAAACCTAATGTTATATTAAAGCAGAGTTAATCTATGCAAGGGGCACCTGCTTACCATACATTATTATGCGCTACAGAACGCTTTAATGTGCAAAAAAGACCCTTTTTGTTGGCCAATAGTAGACATTATATTACTACAGGTTAATAAAACTTTGGGTTTCTTAATTTTTCATAGTGGTTAGTGCATATGTAAATATTTAATAGGGTCTTTATGCTCCAGATATTCCAACAAAAAGGTTAATAAGCTCTAAGATGGAGGATAGGATATATAATCGCTGGCCTGTCCTACAGAGAGAGGAGGAATGGCAAAGCAGTAATACAGAGCTCCAAAGAGGAAAGTCAGCGGCACTCAAACAACCTTATGAAGTAATGTCAGTTATGTTTTTGATTAACACATGAATCATTTAGACTATAAGAAGTTAAAAACATACTGAAAAATAACCCATTAGACTTTTTAATGTTCCAATCACATTTTTGTCCAAACAGCCTTTCAAGTGGAATCTGCAACACCTCACATTGAAGAAGCAGGACATGTTTGACATTGTGCTTTCTGAACAACTCAGTCATTTATTTAAGTTGACTTTTAATTCCACGTCAGTATGTGCAAGCTTCTTATTATAGTCCTCCATTAACAGACAAATCTGCCGTTAACCAAACACGCAACTGAATTACTTATAACAGTAATAGATAGCAGGGTAATACATTGAATATGATAAAGACCGGAGCTGTCATTGGCTGCTCTCTTTGTAAGTGTGCCATTTGAGTTTTACTTTACGAACATACAAGCACCATATAAAATCAAATCTACATATTTGCATCAGCCTTGAGCTGGGGAACCCGAATGTCACTTCGATTTAACTCATCTTCCACCGTTATGGTGTGTTGAAAGCCCTGTCCCGTCCAAAGCATATAGCTCTTTCCTTAATTAACACACACACACACACACACACACACACACACACACACACACGGTGGTGTGTTGTAATATCAAATTAATATTTCAGTGCCTGCTTCGTTTTATGGCCGCTACCATTTGAACGGGCCTTAATAGAGTGACAAGACATTCCCACCGACCACTGTCCCATGAAAAATGCACAAGCCACTTAAAACCAATGGCCAGTCACACGAAGACACTTGGCCCCTGAAGACAAACCATGACTTCTTTTCTGGTGAGGGGAAAGCAGGCATATTTTCAGCGCCTGCTGTGGAAACTAATGTCTTGCCCTGCACACACATCTGTTATGAAGATTGGATGAAATGGTTTGATAGTGAAACATTAGCTTCTTTTAAATCTCACGCCTGGTGAGCATTCTTCAAATGTAACGCAGAGTTAATAATTAAAGTGCCCCATTCGCCATAATATAAATCGTCAGAGCCATCTGATAGTCTTCTTACCAAAAAAAAGTGAAAAAAAGCCTTTGACTCCGGCGCTACTTTAACATATTTGAAGTGAAGAGTTGGCAGATCAACTCATTATGAATGGAGGTACAGTACGGGATGGACAAGGGGAATAAAGTACTCAATAGATCTGAAAGAAAGCAGGGTTAAAAGGTCAAACCAGTTAATCTGCGGTAGCTGAAAGTCAGTTTATTCACCTATTAGTGTATGATGAGAGCGACTGAATGCTGCTGACCTAATTGAGTTGAATCTAAAGTGCTTCATAATATTTAAAGGTCCCAAGACACTTATGTAATCAGCATTAAATAAACATACGTCTGACTTGTGCACCTTTACCTCTCTTTGACCTTTTCGGTGCAGTGGGCTGCAGCACACTGATATTACAGTATCAGGCAGTATGAGCATCTGAGCACTCTTTTAGCGCCCCTCTTCATCTCTCTTTGTCTCTTCGATTAGCCAGCATCACCTCTGTGTGATTATGAGATGTCAGTGAGTACAAACATGTTTACATTGTTGAGGAATGCAGCGAATCCGGCTTTTCTAACTGTGCAAACTACTGAAATTAGAGTCAAATAACATCGGTTAAGGTCTGCAAAGACAGAGACAGGAAGAGAGTATGTATACATATATATATATATATATATATATATATATATATATATATATATATATATATATATATATATATATATGACGTATTAAAGACACGTTAAAAGACGTTGCCAGTAAGAAGGGGATGTGTTTAAGATAATGATACTTTACGTTACTTTTAGTGGCAAATGGAATTGAAATATGTGCAAAAACCGAGAGCAACCAACATGAATGAAAGGGTTCTTGAAAGAAGATCGGGGTTGAGCCAAAGAGGATCCGTTGCTCAAAGATTTTTTTGAATCAGAATTCATTCAACGGAAGATCTGCAGTGCTGTCTCTCTCTGAGAGAAGCGAGCGTCAAGACATTTCCCGCACCATTAAGTTAAACTTTGTGATAGAGTACATCAAGGCAAAAGTTTAGGAAAAGCAAATGAAAACCATCTTCGTTGCAGCCAATCCTCATCAGCAGTCAGGAGTCGGCTACGGCGTGTACCATGTCACACATGCTTTAAGACCAGAGATCAGATCGGTTGAACGCATGCTTTTTGCCACAAAATGAACTTCAATTGTGAAAAAATTCTGTTTCAGATTTTTTTATATATATATATATATATATATATATATATATATATATATATATATATATATATATATATATATATATATATATGTGTATAGAGAGAGAGAGAGAGAGAGAGAGAGAGAGAGAGAGAGAGAGAGAGAGAGAGAGAGAGAGAGAGATTGTACTATAAGTATGTTAAGAGAAAACAATAGAAATAAAGACAAACAGGTTTATTAATTTTCATCACTAAATACATCTTATACGATTAAAAGCTGATACACCGTTATGTCGTCACTTTCTGACCAGAAATAAAGTGCGTTATTCACATGTAACAAGTTGCAAATTACATTAAAAAACTAAGAAACATAAAAAGCTAAATGTGCCCAGATCATTCGCATCACTCATATTGTACAGCAATGTATCTCAATATGCTGAAGCTTATATTACAATTCATCCAAATAATTGGGCAGCATCTCTGATATGAAGGAGATTTTAGGTATGAAATGTTTCCTTTGAGAATAAATGATGATGATGATGATGCTGATGATGATTGAGGGACTGCTGCAGGAACAGAATAAGAGATGAAAGGTATTTGGACTGACAGGATGAGACAGGAGAAGGACAGGACCCCACGCGATGGGGGGCTTGAGAGGCCGTCTGCAGCGCTGCCTGACTGACACACAATCGCAGCGCTTCTGCCAGAGCTCCTCCCAGAGCTCCTCCCAGAGTTCGGAGATGCAGAGCACAATGCGCTCCGACTGTGAGCCGACAAATACACCTGTTCACAGGCACAAAATGACAGGTCGAAATACACAGGAAGACATGCACACACACGGGCACACGTGAAAGAAGAAACATATTCCATGCCATGTCACGCGAGAGCTTTTTCTGAAACAAAGGTATGGGTGAGGTATTTCTATATGGAAAAGAAGAGCTAAAGCTATAGCTTCAATGCATTAAGCAATAAATAAACGTCTGGTGGAGAAGAATAAAGTGGATGCTGGTTTATAATTAGCCGGTTGGCCCACAGCT
The DNA here is from genome assembly GCF_023055335.1 of Clinocottus analis. Classification (NCBI taxonomy): domain Eukaryota; kingdom Metazoa; phylum Chordata; class Actinopteri; order Perciformes; family Cottidae; genus Clinocottus; species Clinocottus analis. Next base: position 4,383,574 of record NW_027175954.1, on the reverse strand, counting down.
AGGAATCACTAGTACATCTTTGCCACTGGTGATAGAGTGTGTGTCACAGGGTTGACCGGGCGAAGGATTGAGCAACCTGTCAAACCATAATTCACACATAAACTGTACAGTGAGGCTGTGCAGGAACTCTCACAGTCGCTCTGTCCCAGTTCACCTGCAAAAATACACATTCACTGTCTGCCTGTTATACACACAGAGCATTTGGGGCACACAAAGATAACAAAAGTCTTTTAAAAATGTTTTAACGAATGCACACACACACAAACACACACACGCGCACACATGCACACGCGCGCGTGTACTGTGAGAGCTTAATGCAATATCAAATTTACGTTTTTCTACAATTGTCTTTCTGAAAGAGATTTTCTTGGGATTTATGATCCATATTTTAAGTGTGAACTGCAAATATCAACTATTAGCTTGCTACTAGAATTGTAATGCTTTGTGATTTAATGAAACAGAACAGATAAGGCTTCTATGTTTTGTACAATCACCAAAACCAACAATGGATTGATCCTAAAAACAAACATTTGTTCATGTAGTCATAATCTGATTGTTGCACAGTGTTGCTTCATTACAACTAACAGGTGCTTTATTTTGAGTCAACCCACAAACACTGTACTGGTGCTGAAGATGCTCACCAGAGCAACAAAGAAGTATCAAACCACAGCTGAAAACAATGCCCGATGAATGCATAATTTACTCCTTTATTCATCAATCTAGTAAAAAAAATAATTTCTCATTTGAAAAACTCAACAGCGACGTTTCTTTCCAGAAAGCGTGACCCGGTTAATCAACGTAACCCAGAGAGCCCAAACTAGGACACTAGGTTGATAAATAGCACAACAAGAAAGATAAAATATATGTAATTTGTATATTTTTGGGTAAACGGCCCCTTTAAACATTAGTTTACCGTGCTACCATGATGCTTCATCCACTCTGCTGCTGTAATCCTGCAAATGTCCCCGCTGTGGGACTAATACAGGGTCATCTTATTTTATTCATGATATCAACCCACAATCTATTTTGCAGTAATGTCATATTTACGGCGTTTTAACCGTAATCTCTGCTGCTGTGGAAACGCCTGTGCCATCTTGCTTGTGTTACAGCCGGTACGAGTGAGACTGACATGTCCATTAAGCCAGCCACTTCGCTGGGTCTGTCAACACAGCAGCATTTAACCAGTGACAGGCTTGGGCTTGTGGGAGATGGTGTTTTTAAAATATATATATTCTGTAATCAGACCTCTGCTCAGGAATATGACAAAACTGTGTTATTTGGTCAAATACATTTTTGCAGATATTCCACATGAAATAACCGTTTATGTTCACTGACCTCAGGTTTTATATTATGTATAGCATATGGTAATATAAAAATGATGCGCTGCACAATTTATTCATATAATATATATTTGTTTTTATCTTTTAAATAACAATTTTAATTTTTAATTTGTCTTTTTTTGTACACTAAATGTCCTCCCAGACAATCCACTCAACATTATTTTATGTTTTCTTATCAGAAAAGCTGCTAAAAACAGTGATATTAAAAAAACACAATAATCTTTTTACAGTTTACTATCCATGTTTAGACAAATAGAGGGAACTGTATGACATATAGTGTCATATGTTATGTCGAGAGATGAATTCATGTAATTGTGGCTCTCTGCAGTAACAAATACATTAATACAAACATGAACTACAAGCCAACAGGTTGCATCCTTTGCATTCAGGAGACAAAAGAAATTGGACAACAGGCCTCAACATGGCGACAGGAAGTCATTGTCACACCCCGCTCCTTGTTTCACGACCGTCAGGGGAGACGCCTAGTGTCACCATCTCTCCATGCAGACCCCATGACGAGCATAACCTCTTTCTTTTCATACATATCGGGTCAACTCTGTGCTGACACACTCACGCACCCATTAAGGTTCCCAAAGGTCCACGACGACTCCTTTGTCTCTAATGGAGGAGTCGACAAACAATCTGTGAGCGCGGGAGCTCAGAAAAACACTGATGGAAACACAAGAAAGCGGGCGAGAGTGAGAAGAGCGAGCGGCAGGGAGACAGAAAGACAACAACTGACATCTCAGGGAATTTCACAGGGATGGCTAATCCAATGTGATCAGCGGAAGATTTTAATATTTAAATAGCTAGCAACGCACCAGAAGTTTCTAATTAAATTATAACTCATGCTTGAAAAGCAAAAGTGCATGTGTTGTGGGAGCTTAAATAATTCAGCCCGCCCTATATCTCGTCTTTCTGCTAACCCGGAGACAAATGGCACTTGCTAGGGCTTTTAGACAGGGGGCTGGCACTGTCAGGAACATGAACAACATCAGCTTGTAAAGGGCCTCACCCATCAGGGCCCAAATCCAAACTGACTGGCCTCACTACTGAACAACGTTTCTAACCTAGGAATTAATTTGGTTAATTAATTCATTATTAATTACCTTAAAGGCCACACAACATTGGCACATTGTGAAAAGATGACAGGAAAGAAGCCTCTTCCTAATGAACTGGGGATGTTAATGAGGCACCAGACAACTATGTTCTGGCTCCTCTCACTATATCATCCTACCTGCTTGCTCTTATTACAAGTTCCCAGCGAAAAAAAAAAAGTATCAAAAAAGACTTTATTAATTAATACACTCTTGAAGGATGTATGAGACGCTCACAATATCCACGAGAAGCGTAAAATATTTAGGCTGGTAACATTCATATTAATGGCAAAATTACACATACATCTCAGAAATTAAATTAGAATTCGACCCAACATTGATGGTAGAGTCATGTCAAGCATATAAATGTACTTATGGCTCGAGGTTAGAATATCTCTGTTCATTCATTATTATTTTTTTTTTCCATCCACCAGGTATCTTCGCTTTTGGCTACTCGGCCCTCGCGGCGTAATTCCAGAAAAGAATTACATTTTTGATGGGAACTAATTAGGCAGGCCTTTACCTGAAATTCTTCCAGACTGTTGCGTGTTCCTGAGTTTGGGATGATGGTGGTATAACTTATTGAGGGGCACCAACTGCTCTAACTTCTGCTCAGGAACAGAGGGAGCGCTGAGAGCGCAGAGGTCTGTTTCACGGCGCTTGTACTTTGCACGACGCTTCAGAAGAGAGCCTTAAAAAAATAAAAAATAAAAAAAAAACTCCAAAGAGACAGAAAGTCAATCACTCCACAAAGGCCTTTCAGTCTTTTGACAAATAATAAACCCTGGTGCCAGAGTCTCTTGCTCTGCCCTGCGAGGGAAAGTCAGCGCTCATATATACCTCGCATATGAGACAGACACAGAATTACAATACAGATGCTGAAGCACATTTCTGAGAGAATAACAGTCCCTGCTGTGATAACTGCATTTGATGGCGACTTTTGCTGAGTACTCTCTATTTTTTTATTTTTTTTTTTGCTTTACCTGTTCCCTTTTTTTTAATTTATTTTTTTGGTCTTTATTACCATGCGAGTGCACACACAGACACAGACACAACTGGCAGAGGGTGGTAAAGTGGTAAAGCGAGTGTGGGTGAGGAAAGCAGTACCATGATCTGAGATGATGAAATAAAACAGTCTGGCTGCTCGCGTCTCTTCTCGCGCTGGCAGTTGTAGGAAAGCCGCAGACGATTTCAGGTAGGAGGCAAGACGCAGACATGAAAGAGGTGTCAGCTACGATACAGTTCGACACAAAGGAGACCAAACACCACAAACTACCAACACAAATTTGTGTCTTGTCCTCAACAACAAGAGCAGGAAATGGAGGGTTGATTTCCAGATTTTGGCTGCAGGAAGGAGGGGCGGCGTTGGAGGGGCGAGCTAAACTTGGGGATGTTTATTCAACAACTTGGAGCGCACTTTGAGAACACGGAACAAAGACGTGTGGTTCTGTTCTTTGGTGCGCGCAGTTCACACAGCCTTTGGCCCCAGTCTTCTCAAGTCCCCAGTCATGACTGATGTGAGCCAGTCAAGACGTATAATTCAGATAGCAACTACAAGAAAGCAGCCCAGTCCACCCCGGGGTTCTCTCTCTCTCTCTGTGTGTCTGACACACACACACACACACACACACACACAGACAGTATATATGTATGCATGACTTTGTGAGCAGCGCCTTTATGCTTGCCGCTAAGTTTGTAATTGTTCCGATCATAAAGAAATACCTTTCAAGAAGCTTCTGTTTCAGACTCGCAGCCTGATTAAAGAATGCATGATACTTCAGTGACAAGACTGTATTATTAATTCATTGCAAACAGAGGAATTTGGGTGTGTTACTTTGAAAAATGTTCAAAACTGGCGGCCTGTAATAAAAGCACTGAGAGAAATTCCAACTCATTAACATTTAATCACAAAATTCTCTTTCATATGAAATACCCAATATAGGCTGTCAGAATCAATCAGGTGTCCAGAAAAAGGGAGATGACATGCCAAAAGGATGGGGAATATGTCAATTGTGGCACTCACTGTTTCTTCTGGCTGTCATATTGCCAGTACTGCCTTTAAGCCGACACTGTTAGGAAATGTGGCTCCGCAGTGGAGGAAAGAAAGAAGAAAAAAAAACAGGCTTTTGTTGCAGAACCTTTGCCTGACAGGAGCCAGCACTGGAGGTTGTGTCATCTCTTGGTGTGGGAGAGGTGTTCAAAGCCAAGGCTTCTGGGTAATGGGGTTCTCTGGGGCGATAGAGGATCTAGAGGAACTCTTCACTCATAATTTTATAATTGGCCTGCTGTCCTGGGGATCCATGCCAGTACTCTTGCCAACACCTTCAACTTAACTTTTTGAAAGCCCGAGGTTCACGGCCCTCATGTGAAGACGGATGTAGGGATGCAGAACAAGTGATGGGGATGATCCCGATTTCCCATGATGCTTTTGGAGCAAGGTAGAGCCTGGCTTGGAAAACAACGTTGAAAGTTTAGGACACGTTTAATTATCATTCATTCTTGTGTACTGAAGAACTATATTCGTTTTTACATTTTAATTCCCTATACATTTATTTGTTTAACTATGTTCATTTCATATCTTATGAAGTCTGTGTCACGCCAAACATTTGGTCAATCCAATCAAAAATATAGCAGGATATTTTCAAGTAATATACACTATCAATCCTAATAAAATACATCACTCATAATATAAACATGCAACTGCATCATTTCAGGTCATGCATTTCATTGAATATAGAAAAAAAAAAAACTTAAGCTGCATCCCTATCATTATATTGGGTTTTTTTTGGGAATTTTTTCGATCAAAAAACACAGTGTTGCTCATGGTTCAAGATTTGAAATATTTATTCAGAGGATTATTATTTCACGACAACGTTTTGAACCCATTGACCTCTGTCTGGCGCCGCTCAGAAACGCAGAATATGAAAATGTTCTTTTGCAGGTGAATCATCTAAATATTTATATTTAGAGGTCAAACTTCCACATGTAAAATTATACTAAACGGCAACATTATGCCAAGAATATTGCATCATTCTATTGCAAAATATCAAACCATAAGTTGGTTTAAGAAACAATTTTTTTCAAGTCCACAACATGACCTTAACAAGTGTTAAATTGTCCATCAAAAGGCATGTTGTGAAAAAACTGAGAATATGCTAAAATATTATTGGTTGCTTATTTTAGGATATATTTTAGCACAGGGCATGTATTTAATACAGATAAATAAACATAATCCTTTTTTTAAGGATATAAATGGCATAGCTTCAATTGTATTCACCTTCTACGATGTGTATACCTTCTACGATGTGTATACCTTCTACAATGTGTATACCTTCTATGATGTGTATACCTTCTACGCTGTGTATACCTCCTACAATGTGTATACCTTCTATGATGTGTATACCTTCTACGATGTGTATACCTCCTACAATGTGTATACCTTCTATGATGTGTATACCTTCTACAATGTGTATACCTTCTACAATGTGTATACCTTCTACGATGTGTATACCTTCTACGATGTGTATACCTTCTACAATGTGTATACCTTCTACGATGTGTATACCTTCTACGATGTGTATACCTTCTACGATGTGTATACCTTCTACGATGTGTATACCTTCTACAATGTGTATACCTTCTACGATGTGTATACCTTCTACGATGTGTATACCTTCTATGATGTGTATACCTTCTACGATGTGTATACCTTCTACAATGTGTATACCTTCTACAATATGTATACCTTCTACAATGTGTATACCTTCTACGATGTGTATACCTTCTATGATGTGTATACCTTCTACAATGTGTATACCTTCTATGATGTGTATACCTTCTACAATGTGTATACCTTCTACAATATGTATACCTTCTACAATGTGTATACCTTCTACAATGTGTATACCTCCTACAATGTGTATACCTTCTACGATGTGTATACCTTCTACAATGTGTATACCTTCTACAATATGTATACCTTCTACAATGTGTATACCTTCTACAATGTGTATACCTCCTACAATGTGTATACCTTCTACGATGTGTATACCTTCTGCAATGCGCTTTCTTTCTTCTCAGCCAAAAACGGGAAGACAACTTAATTAAACGAACCCACTGGCTTCAACATTAGGAGGAAGCGCGGCAGCATTTGTGCTTTTGTCATTACTTTTCCACTTTTCCAAGCATCTTGGAAATGTTGTGGCATGTTGGCCCAGATAACATTCAAAGAGACAGTATAACACTTTTATATGTGTGTCTATACAAATAAATGGCAACAACACAGCATTCGGCTGAAAATGAAATCCGTGCACACAGAAAGTGAGCGAGATGAGATTCTTACCTCAGCGAACAAAAATAGTCTTCTCTTTTCTGTATATATCTTGATAGGGTTGGTGATCAGGACGAGGTTGAGGGACTCCGGGGTTCTGTCATAATTCAATTAATGAATTAAATTAATTAAAAGGCACTTGCTCGTTGCAACGAGCGAGCAACAAGCGAGCAACAAGCGAGACATTTTATCCTCAAGAAGAAGAAAAAATGGCGAGAGACGGCTACTATCTTTTATAAAAATGTGATTTTAGTTTTTGAGGCCGACATCCTTCGGAGGGACAGGAGAGGCATGTGCCAAAGACCTTTCGTGATTGCAGACTTAGCTGTTTACAGACAGATGCTGGCAGAGGTCACACGTGAGTCCAGGATTTGCATCAGAAGCAAGTTTAGTGAACAAGCAGCAAGGAAGCATCTGGAATCTCAGTGATACTTTCAGCAAATGTGATGATTGATGGTGAAATATTTGCTGCCTTCCATTTCCGTCCCCATGGTGTTGTCACCTCCTGTGATTTCATGTTTTGACTTTGTGTCATTCTGACAGACACGCCACTGACTCTGGAGGGCGCGATAAGTAGTGTGTCTGTGACACTACCAAAATGGGAACGAGAGACTCAAGCTGGAGGGTCTGGAGGGACAAAAGAGCGAAATTTCCTTCTTTCCTTAGATAGTGCCAATTTATGTCTTCCTGTCCAACTGCAGCTGTGTTTGAGTTGACAATGCATTTCTGTGTCAGTCGAAAGTGATTCTTTCCCATGTTGAGTTTTGCGGAGCTTTTACCCAAAGAACCAGGATGGATTTAAACACATTAGGGAACAGTTAAATATTGAAATGACAAAGTTGGGGAAGTTGTGTAATCCCTCACCACTTTAGCGCAGCCCTGTTTACATATAACTGATCTCTTCGAAGTTCACGAGGAGCAAATAATCAAGTGTTTTCTCGTGTTCACCGAGTCATTTAAAACAGCCCCAGGCAAGCTTCACTTCTTCTGTGGACTTCCACCCCAGACGGGCCTATTCTTGGCATACTTGTCACGGGATACTTATGTCTCGTGACTTTCAAAGTTTCATTCTTTAAATCCTTGTTTATTCTGTCATACTGTTAAAGTTGTTAGCTTTACTCAGACTCTATGATGTTCCATTGATTAAATGGTGTGTTAAAAGTCATTGTTGTTCTTATGTTTGACTATACCTTTTTTTTCTTTCCCCTTTACTCTTTTCTGGCCTCCATCGAGTAAAAAAAAACAAACATCCGGGCCGATACAAAACAATGTTATCAAGAAATCCTGCCCAGCCAACAATTTCCTGAGCTAAGATGTTTTCACTCCGAATCCTGCGCAGGAACTACAATAAATGGATTCACGCCTCGTGCCGACGATCATCAACAATGCTGAGGTGCCCTTGAGCAAGACAGTTCAATACAAGCAACACCGGGTACACAGCCGCGTAGCTGACCGCACACTTTGAAATCTCTTTGGAAGAACAAACAATTTCCCCACGGAGATCAATAAAGCGTCATCATTGTTATTATTATTATTTAACCAGAGAGCTTGGACAGATTGTGAGCACGGCTGTAACACCGACTGTACTCTGCAGCCCAAACACAGCACTAACCTACTTGACCTCAGAGAGAACTTCAGCAGCAGGATCATGCCGCACAGAGGGGCTGCAGGTTAGTAGACCCTAGAGCTATGTGAGGGTGCTATTACATCTGTACGGCTGTTGATCTCTAATAGCTGTGTGCTGGGCTCTAATGGCGCTTGGAGAGTGTGGAAAAGAGAAAATAAGACGAGGTAATCTTAGAAAATGCTGACCTCTGAGCCACAAAAACTAGGTGGGAAGTGTTAACGGCTGCTTGGCACTACTCCAAGGTTTCCGTGATGACCTTTGGCCTTTTCTCTTTGTCGACTCTGGAGAGCACAGCTCCTCTTATCCACCTCCTGTAGTTACTGCGGCCTTTTCGCTGCCCTTATATCAGGGTTAAATGAAACCGAAGATAAAGCTTTTTCAGACACGCTTCGCGGTTTTTCCTCTCAGCAGGCACTTCATTTTTGGTCTGGTCCTTTAGTTCGCATGCGTTTCTGTGTGATACACAGCCCGGAGAAAGAACCCAAATGTTGATGATTTCAAATGTATGATATCTGGAGATTAATATTCTGGCTCAAATGATCATATATTAAATAACAATGAAGAAACAAGAGTTTACATGTTGTTTTTTTTATCAACAACTAAAGCAGCAGTGCAACATGAGCGTGTCACATTTGAACTAAAGGTCTTGTAATCCGGTAGATGAGTATCAGCAGCGACAATGAGCTTTAAATTCAGTCAGGAAGACGAAAATAATCTAGCATGCCTCGGCCTGCTGTTTATTCCTCATACATCTGCTATTCCCTCGCATGCTCGCTCATCATTTCATGGCTGTCATTCACGATATCAGCGGTTCTGATCAGCTGGTCTCTATATCCAACAGCACATCGACACAATTACATCGTTAGTCTGTCACCTTACTGCAGTCTCTATTAAATATGACTGTCTCTCTACCTCCAGGACGTGCACGTCGCTGATACGCAGCCCTCCACCTTCCCCATCTTCGCAGATCCATCAGCTTCATCAACTCATCATTCTATCAGCATCATCAGCTTCAGCACCACCAGGTCTGGACTCCACGGGGGGGATTTATCTTGCTGCTGCTCGGGGCAGACGGCCCTCCATTACAAGAATACAAGAACCAGACTGCCGACACCTTATCATCACACATCATCTGTTAATAATAAACAATTATCTGACTTGTCTCTCCTGATTGAACTATATTTAAGTATGAAATGTTACTCTTCCAAAGAATAGTCTCATTCTGAGCGCTGGATTGCTGATTAACATATAAACTATACTTTAGCGTTGCTTGTGGTCCCAGTGCATACTGTAATTTAATGAATAGAAATGTATCATATTTCATGATTTTCTCATATACTTTGCTTGCAAAAGTCTAATATTAAGCTACAGCTGTTAAGTAGTAAAACAAAAGAGAAGAAACTGAAAATTACTCTCAACCTTTCACTGAATATCTTCTTAATGTCGACATCTGGCCTGGAAATCACAAACAAAGTGTAGAGGTTAATGCCGTTGTGAATAAATATACAGCATATATACAATTGGTGTAAAGGTTATGCCACACAACAATGAGATGGACTAATGAAATAACAAGAAGAGATTGGTAAAAAATAATAATATCATGTACATAAAGGTCTTTTTTTTAAATCAGGAAAGACACAAAGTATCAGTGGGCTGTTTGACTGAAGAGGACAAACGACAGATGTCATCTCTAAAGTTGGTGTTACCTTGTCACCAATATGTCGTGACCCACTCCCTCCCCTCCACACCTCCATCACACTCCTCCAGCCATTAACGCAGCTCGGGCTCGGCCGGGGGAATACGCCTGCATTAGTACAGACAAGTCTGCTGGTGTGATATTGATGGTTGTCACTGCCATTGGTTGTTCGGGACCATGACAGGACGGTCACAGGGACGTTTTCAGAGCAGTGCAACCACTACGACAACACGACTGTACGAACCCTCTGCATCTGGCCGCCGTTGTAATCTTAAAACTACTCTTTAACGGCAGCAAAAGCAGAGACAAAATGGAGATATCCACATGCAGACTATGAAACCAAACCGGACCCCACACACACACACACGCACACACACACACACACACGCACACACACACACACACTAGCAGATCTCCTGATTAAGACTGACTCAATGCTTGCACACCTCATCAACCCTCAGCGACAACTCCCCGGAGAAAACAGGCCTCATTATGCCAGAAAAAAAGAAACAATGACACTCAGTGGTAGCCGTGACTCTTTTGCTAATGGACGAGCCGAGCGGGGAAGAAGGAGGCAGATCTGGATCTGTGGGTAAAGGCTCGTACCGGGACTGCGCGGGTATGAAACCTGATGTGATAGCGTGCCTCGTGGGCAAGTATTATTCCAACTGTATATCATTAGCGGGGTGCGTTTTCTAATTAGCAATAGGGCAGAATAATGAATACAGCTCCATTAATCAAAAGGTAATATATGTAAAAGTACTGTTTTATGGCCGTAGGGAAGAGCGTGAAAGGTGGGAGAGAAAACACAAAAAATGAGATGGAATGTGAAAACAGCTATCATCGCCACGCTGAAAAGAACATTGCTGTTCATATTCATTTACACACATCCTTTTATGATATTTATGGTGCTTGCTCTTTGGATCCCAAATATAGCAGATTGGAGGTAGGGAGAGTCAAACGAGAAGGGAGATTTGAGTCAGCACAAGCCCTCCTGCTCTATTCAAATGACTGCACGGCACCAATTTGTGTTACAGTGTAATTTAGGAGCCGCAGTGTATTCGTTTGGTAGGCCGGGTGTCTTCACCGGTTTAGAAGTCACCAAACTGTCAGAGAAAAGAGATTTTGATTGAACCAACATGATGAGGTGTCCACATTGTATTCAAATGTCCATTCCTATCAGAAATCCCTCTTAATATCAGGCTCAGCGGTGAGCCTTAAAATATAATACTGGTGCTAATTTATATTGGTATTATAGTTTAAAAAGCCAATACACATTTTTTAAAAAAAGTAAATCAACACCTCATTTGTTTCACTTCTTTTTCTTTTTTCTGATGTCATTGTGCAGATTTGATTTTAAAAAGCAGTTTTGCACAGAATAACTCTACATAGTTAAGACACAATCATTTAAATCACTTACACTTTCAATAAAACAAAGTCAATTTAAAGTCTTCCATTCAAGTCAATGCATATTACAAATACAATGCATTACATTTTAAAATGATATAGTCCATTGTGTTGAATTGTCAATTGATAAATGATTAACATACATTTATGTTGCAAAGAGGGACACAGAGGTCAACATGAAACCTCTTTTTATTTCACTTACATCAGACTCAGAACATCTGGCCTCCCAATCTTCAACCAGATGCCAATTAGTTTCCACTGAAGCTGGAAATCTTCTAAAATGGGTCCAAAAAAAAGAGAAGAAAAAACAGCCGAGCACGATAGTTTTCAGCAAACAATACTCAATTAAGAGCAAATGGTGCATTTGCTGGGGACTACTTTCAAATGTGGAATTGATGGATGATTTATGTGGGATTGAGTCAAAATAACTCAACAATGGAGGTCCATGGCACAGAGGAATAAGACATGTCAGGGATTGATACACAGAAAATACTTGTTTATGACAATTTATTGTTTATTTATAAGGACTTTGTTGAGTGTAAGAAAAAGAAAATCAGCAGAAGGATCCGTTTATATGAGGATTTCCCAACCATTTAAAAAATGTAATTTTCATACAAAATAAATGAAAAATAAAGATGTGACTGTCAAATGACACTGCACTGATACATGCCTGCTCACTCTTGTCTGAGCATAAGAAAAGGACATATAATGGGATTATCAATGTAATCACAATGGTATTCTCCATCGATTGGTCTCTCAGGAGAGTGCAGAGGGAAATCTTTGCAGATGCACTGCAAGTGAGGTGTTGTGATTTTAGAGGAGCGAAGGAGGGAGAGGGAGAGGGAGGGAGAGAGAGAATATTCAGACACAAGGATAAAAGGAGGAAAGGATGGAGAGAAAAATAACTAGATGAAAGATGATCTTGGTGGCTCTTCAAGAAATGTTTGAGAAAGCATTTAAGTGATCTGATATTTCTGCTGCCGCAAACACTCCCGGCTACTTTGCGCTGAATCTCCAACTCCAGCCTTTTTTCATACATTTGCACCTCGCAATCCAAAGTGAGCAAAGCCATCTCCTGGTGACAGCAGCCCGGGCTTTTAAAATGCATCCTAAGATATAAATAAACTTTGCTGAGCGGAAGCTGCAAATGCATTTATACACCCCTACAAAAAAATATAAAAACGAATGCTGAAGTCTTTCTGAGAGGAGAAAATAGAAATGTCATTAAATTCCTCTGAAATATAGATCATTTTTTCACAGGAAGAGACACTTATGCTGGGAGTCAAGTTCATTCATCTCAACTTGGGAATGAAATAATTTGATAAAGTTCTCGTGTGTGATTTTAGATTTGTATTGAGATTTACGTAAATGTAATATTTTAATATTAATAAAAAAAGCTTGCTATTGAAACCTATTTAAAATACAAACATAAATACTGTATATACTAATATTATTAACTTATTCTCTATTATTGTCTTGTAGCTATTTTAATTCTTAGAAATGGGCTTGAAAAGTAAAATAAATTAAATTTACAAGGCCTCCCCTTATAGCCACACATAAACCGCTAAAATCAAGAAGAAATGAAAAAGATAAAATGTTTAAAATGCTGGAAAATAAATCTAACTTTGTTCACGTTTGTCGTTTTCAAGGAACAGAGAAGGAATTCAAATTTTCGAAAGGGGAAAAAAAGAGAGTTTGTTCCTGACATGAATAGGATTCTCTGTGATTTGACATGTTGTCTCAACCATGATTTGTTGCCACTCCCCAGAGAGCGGAGTTAAAAGACTCAGAGTGACTTGAGGAAGACGTACACTTTAATCACGTTAGCGAAGTTTCATGAAAATTTCAGCTCAAGATGCCAACATCTGCTTTCCATTATTAATCACTGTTGTCACCACAAAGAAGATCCGAGCAACATAATACACTTGACTTCTGAAGTTACTTACTTTTGACTGTAACACAGGTATTACTGTCTCACACACACACACAGGCAGGCAGGCACACACATTGTACATGCACACTTTTTCTTGCACACACACACACACATATATGTTTGTGTGTGCACAATTAAGTGAAAGATATATGAAAAATGGTTGAAAACGGGCAATAAAGGAGTAATTTTGACTTAGAGAAACTGACGAGCTAGTGAGACAGACACAGTAAAAGAGAATGAGATCAACTTGCTTCTTTTTTTTTTTTTTTGCATTCCTCTCTTCACTTAAACATCATGCTCCTCCCTGCACTTAAAAGGCCTTCCATGTCTATTTCCCTATTCTATCTTATCAGTGGCATTTACCTCCTAACGAGGGTGGTGATATCAGCAATATCAAAGTAGCACTTTTGTCATGTTGCATTAGAGTCCCTCCTCCTCTACCTGCTTACACACCTCTGATCAGCGATTGTTTGCAGAGATACCGAGTGAAAGACAACTATTTATGTATAAAAGGGAGCGCAGCCTGTCGACTACCTGGCAGTTGATCATTCTTAAGCAGCTCATCACCTCCTAACCACCTGTCTCCTTCTTCTTTTACTTTGCTCAGGCTGTCGTTCACTCCTCTCTTCATGTGGACTGGGTTATCCGATCAGACTGTGAAACAAGCCAGCAAAGGGACGCCTGACAGCGCCAATTAGAGAGGACAGAACAGCGAGGCCTTTCTACATGCATTACTCCAAATAAGCCTTTTGTGTACAAAGAATTGCGGTAAAAAAAAAAAAAAAAAGTGTGGACAGGCTTCACTGGCTATTTTGCAAACAAATGAGCTTCAGCGCTTGTTGTGATGCCAAAACATGACAGATTTGCTTTTTTTTTTGCACGTCGCATGAGGGATTCATCATGAAGATAATAAAAATTTAAAAAGAAGAATATCAAGTGTACGGTGTAGGCACACAGATATGAGTCGGGGTTCGAGACATCAAAAATAAACATGTAAACTAATTGACAAAATGATTTTCTCGGTATCATGCAGCCAAAGTTCAGCTCTGTTTCTTTTTATTATTTCTCATTTGATGTAAAGTACTGTTCAGAGGCACAGCGCATACATTAAAAGTTGTATTTGTTATTTTTTTTCTGTAATATGCAAAACAAAAAACGATATTCTCGTGCTTGACCTACCTTAAAAAAAAATTCCCAGCGCCAAAAATGCTACACTTTTACTCACGAAGCACCTGAACAAGTCTTTTGACAAACAAATGCTGTAAGTGTAACTGTAAAACCACAACGTTTTCAGAGTAAAGTTTCATACCAGCCCTCTGCAGTTACATCTTAACCTGGCGGTGGAGGATTATCAGTGTGTGGCTGGATGATCATTTCAACACGTACAATGCTGCATCACCACCAGATGGCGCTTTAGCCCTTCAGATCTCTCTTACGTTCTCATGCAAAAGACACCACATATGAAACACACACACACACACACAAAGACACACACACACACACACACACACACACACACGGAGCATGTATGAATGAATAGACACGGCCCGTGTAAACAGGCTGCATCTGGAATAACATTAGATTTGTATGAGATGCTCTGGTATGATGTTACTGGACCTCCCATTCACTTATTTATAAGGATGCCTGTAGTTGCTAATGAATGCATATTACAATTATTAGCATTCTGTCAAATATTTAGCATTTAGTTTATTTATTGGGTTTGCTGTAGACTTCAATGCGTTTGGCACAACATGATAAATACTTCTGCCTTAATGTTTCTCTGTGCGGCAACATTAACAAATTATTTAATATAAAATATATTTTTGTCAAAATATAAATGTAAACATGTTCCTTGTTCATAAATAATATAAAATCATCTTATTTTTAAGATTATTTGGTACAGATGTAAAAAAAAAAAAAAAAAAAGATCTAAAAATGGTTATGACATTTGATTTCATAGTATTTCTTCCTGCTTTGGAGTGTACAGATAAATTCAAAACAAGCGTAGTACATGTAAGACAGCACACGCGCACACACACACACACACACCCACACACACGCACACACACACACACACACACGTAAACACACACAGCAACACCGCAGCTTTTCATGACAGCACATTAGACTACAGCAAACTGAGATGCAGTGCAGCGAGAGCACAAAGTACGCCGAGGCAGTTGGGTTCAAGGAAACAATATGAGATCGATATGCACGCGCCGCTCTGCTGCTCCAAGGTGTGCGGGGTCTGAATGCCCAGCGGTGCTGCTCTTTTAACACAGGCTTCATTACCACACTGCAACACACGGTCTCTTATCAGATACAATAAAGGAGGGAATGAAGTGAGACAACAAGGAGAAACACTGGGGAAGGCCACTGAAAGGCAAGGTGATCCTCATCAACGTCCACACACACACACGGAGGATAAGGTTTTATATTCACCAAAATGATGGCAGAGCAGTCAGGTCTCACGTGAAGACTGACACAAAAAAAATGTATAAAACCACTCACATGAAAGGAAAAGGCATGCATGCAGAGAACGCACATTACTATCATGCTTTAATTCGAAAACGGTGAAACGGTGAAAGACACACAAAAAAAGGGGATAAAAAGGGCATTCTTCCATAAGTAGCTGCCTGATTACAGTGTGTGCTTCAGCATTGCAGCACCGACTGAAGGACTGATGGTCGGTGGGCAAGACCTGCCTCAGCCCTTCACGCTCCCTTGCTCATCGCTCAGCCACCCAGGGAGCCGTGTCCTTCATGGGACCTCCACCTCACACTGCCCTGATGGCGCCTCTCTACCTTTCTGCCTCTCCGTGCTCCCACCTCTGCAGTTGTGCACAGAAAGGGGACTGGCCTTGCTAATTGGTGATCAGGGGATGGGTGTCGCACCAGGGGGTGGCCTCTTGATGATGGGGGAGGGGGGGAAATGGTTGGGGTAAATGTGAGGGGAGCAGGCAGTCGCTGAAAGGTTGAAGCTAAATGTGAATGATAAGTCGAAGGGAGGAGGTTTAGACCCGACGCTCGCAGCACATCACACATGGGTGCACACACCTTGAGACGGCTACACACACGAGGGTAATTCACATATCTCGTTGAATGCTTTTCCCAGGTCCTGATGTTGATTGATATATCCTGGCTAATTGACGCAGTCGTTCAGAACAACTGGTCAAAAAACAGAAACACTGCATCTGACTCCCGGCACTTCCTGGATCATTTGGTTTGCCTTTCCCCGTACTGCAGGTAGGATAAACATTTGACTAGCGTCGGACAGCAGAGAAATGAAAACCCTCCTGTGTCCACACTTCAAATGAACAAACAGCTGTGTTGCTGCTGGAGCTGAATAGAGGCATCGAGCCGTGTGGCCAGCCCCCTGCCCTTTCTCTGTTGCCGTGGCTGGCTGTAAACAGACTGAGAAGCAGGGAGGTCGAGGCACGCTGCCTGGGAGCCCGGGCTCCATCGAGGCACGCTAATTACAACAATAATGGAGGCTGATCGCAGGTCCTTGCAGGCCATGTCTCCCAGTAAACTACCTCTATGTATGCTAGGTACCGATGTTGCTTTTTCCTGTTGTTTGAGATTAGCACGTAGCTGTTCTCTGTACCCCACTAGGGGGATGCCTGGGCTGGTTAGAGCATGTTAAAAAGGCCCCCAGCTCCGGCGCAGGCAGCAGGCTCTGGCCTAGCATAGTTAGTTCTAATGAGCAGGCGTTAGCGTAAACACGCGTTAATGCTGTGGGGAAACAGGCAGGGTCGGGTCAGGGAAGTGATGTTACCGGTAGGGTGGCTAGCACACCAGAGCTGGGATCCTGATTAGTGCTCATAAATAATGCAGCAGGCGAGGCTGGAGAGAGTACGGGATTGGCTGCAGCCGGGGCGAAGCTGCATAACGATGACAGGGAACCTGTGTGAGGTCGCAGTGAGTCAGACTCCGCTGGCAAGGCTTAGGATTCAACCGGAGCCGTGCCGGCTGTGAAATAAGTTCCCTTTTACTTTGTGTCCATCGCCGAGATGGTATTTAACTTACGTGCGAGCCCGTTGGCGGAGGTGACACATGCCACTTCAGAGCCGATCACTAAACCTTCTGCGGATGTGGCGAGTAACATGGAGGACACACGGCTGCAGGCTACAGCCGGTAGGGCTGCACGCTTGCCCATGTGTCAGTTTGAGAGGCAGAGGTCAAAGGTCAAATCCATTACGGAGGATTGAGAGGGAGTTCCTGTTTGAGGGTGACATGTCATATGTTGCTATGGGAACGGGGGGTATGAACTTTGAACTCGCTGAACTTCAGCTGAGACCAGAAGAGAGAGCGAGACTCAGGGGCAACCACACAAGTCCATTAAACCACTGAATCAATTGGGATACGAGGAGGAGTGACACTCATTCAAATGGAGGCTCAAGTGGATCATTACTCATCTACTGGACAAACATTAAGTGTTTAAATTCATTACAAACACATACAAACACGGCTATGGTGTCCAATAACACATCATCGAATCTCCTTACAGCTCAGTTTTAACTTAGTGACACTGCTTTTCAGATAGCTGCTGATTTATTTGAACATTAAACACTAACAAATAAAGTTGAACACATCGTTCTCAACAAAAAAAAAATGAATTCATACCTTTTTAATGTAAAAGCACTTCCAGCTAGAGATGTAATTGTTTTTCTGTGCTTATACGCTCATTTGTTTCGCTAAAACAGGTGTGTTTTACATCTAAAATAGTTGCTCGTATGAGAGTCCAGAACCAGAAAGTGATGTTGTATTAAATTCAGGTGCAAATCACAGAGAGCTAAAAACAATAAACACACACAATTGTCATTAGTGTTTTTTATTTTTTTATTTTAAGGGACACAAACAACACCCGCAGCTCACTATTCCTGTGATGGAGCACAAATAACGTAATTATTGTGTAATAATTGTGCGGTTACGTGGTTCTGTATTAAACACTAAATTTACAACAAGCCTTAGTTGTTACTATTTAGGTCTTTCTAGTTGTGAACTCGGCCTCTGTGGGAGTCATACTATGATGTTGAAAGTTGCCGTAACACCACGACCTCTATTTAAAGTCTACAAACCCAGCTAAAATGCAAAAATTAAGACTTTTTACAACATGAGCAATAATTGTGAAGGCATTCTCTTTTTTGGTGATTCATTCACCTGTTTAGCAAACCCATATATGACAAGAGCAGTATCTTTACCTGCACGTTACACCTTTGTCTACAACTTATTGTTGACGGCAGAGGCAGCCGCACACAGGACCATTGTCTGTTATCGACAGTTAGCCTGACCTGCGATGCTGAAAGCCTGCAAGCCGGACATTTATCCTCATCTCCCTTATGAATTCACCGCTGTGGAAACATTACATATGGTAAGACTCACAGATTAGTGGATCACATCCCACGCAAGGCCAAACAAATCACCGGGGATTTTGATGAAACGAGATGTTCTCAAATGAACTTTCACTGAAATCTGTGGAAGCGGTAAAGTGAGACCAAACAAACACCGCAGGACTCGGATACCTGATCAATTAGTCCCCAGGAATCCGCGGAGGTAGCGGCTCACCCACTGTGCTTCTATTTGATGTGGATGTTCACGGGAACCCCAAAATAATTTTAGAACAAAGAACAATTTGAGAGAAATTAAATTGATATAACAAAAAAAAAATTGAAATTTGGGAAACCAAACCAGGAATTCGCAGGCAAGAACCGGCGCCAAACCCTGACTGGAAAACGCACGGACACGGTCGTTACATTTTTTTGGCCGCAACAACTGTATCATACACACGCAATCACATGCACACATTTGCACATCCAGACACACGCTCACATACGCCATCCCCTCTCCGTTCCCCCTCCACACACAATGATGGCTCAGAGTCAAGTCCAGACGAGGGCATGCATCTGAAACCAAGAGTGAATCCATATTACATGTGTAGTGTGCTGTCTGTCTGGGTCCAGGTCATCAATTATGAATAGAAATATACAGCCTCCACAGCCCAGGCACTGGTGTCTCACCACTTGTAAAAGATTTCTTAAAAGGGGGACAGACACACAGGTTTGTCATTCAGATGCATGCCCAGGACTTAAGAGACAGATACAGGCAAGGTTTCCTTTTCTCTTACACTTCCCGCCGGGGGAGCTTTATTCTGCTTTCATTTAGGCCATTCCCTGTTGCGCTGAACTTAAGTGAGGCATCAGGAGCTTGTACTGTAAAATACTAACAGCTACAGTATTGAGAGTGAAGCCAGACATACATAATGATGTCATGATACAGCCCTGCATGGCTTATAGGCCGCAATCCTGCCTGGTTACATTTCTTTCTATCACACTGGCAGAAAAAAAAAAAAAATCATGACCATCCTCTTTGTACAGCATCTAATGTCATGGACATGAAACACAAAAACCTGGTATTCATGTTCCTGTTTGCTCTGTTCAGAGGGAAAACAACAACACAACAATACAATGGCACATCACATCTACTGTCTGCATAATGTTGTTCCCGTGGAGAAGTCATTAATCACAACTAAACAGCCCAAATCTTCTAAGAATTAAACAAAACATCCCACCTTTGTGTGTGTTTATGTATAAATCTGACACACTCTGCTACAATGCAGCAGGCATGGAATTACAGAGCACATGTAGCTGGCAAAACAAATTTGCAATTCTGCTTGTCTATTCCCAAACCCCTAGTGTACTGCTCATGCCCTCTAGAGACAGAACAAACAGCGGTTAAGATGTTTAAAAGGCTTTGCTTTCTTAGATACCTGTGCAGCTGAATACCAATAGACTGCTCTTACATTAAGGGGGTGTGGTGACAAGGTACTACATTCAGAGCTAGCGGGGAAATGCTAACTCCTCTGGTTTCCTCAAGGGCAACAATGTGCTTAATGCCTCTGCGTGATGTTGTGAGGAGGCGTGTCATTTGCATGCGCGCCTTATTCTGTCAGCCTATTTAGTGTCTGAGCTGAGGGATGAACAGTGAGGCCCCACAAGTGTCGATACTGTGGGCTGGAGTGGGTTTTTTTTTTTTCAACTGGTGGGACGCATCCCACTGATTTCTAAAAGGTCACTGTCATTATTGTTGCTTAGCAACCTTGTATGGCGAGCCATAGGTGTTCGCCGTACAGTAATTGTGGATGTGGATGCTGAGACGCAGAGGATCATGGGACAATAAGATGAACGACGTAGATGACATTCATCTATTGTGTTAAACACGCTGATGAGAGAATTTTGTGTCTCAGTAGGTTTCTATCTGGCTTTTTTTATTGGCTGAAAGGAACATCTCATAAAAAAAAGGAAGATTAAAAAACTGACAAAAAGAAGTTGTAAAAAAAAAACGTGAGGGGGAAAAAGTTTTTCCCAAATAATTGATGTTGTTGCAGAAGGCTTCTGCTTCACTGAGAGTTGTTTTTAGGGCCCAGTGTATAGATGTAGCATCAGTGAATTTTTGCAGACCACTGGTTAATGCTTTCACACACAAAACGCCCCACAAAGAAAGAAAAGAACAATGCATGAAAAGTGTAGACAGAGGAAACATATTGTGAGAGTAAATTCATGACAGTAACACAACTGCCATGTGAGGGGAGAAGCAGCAATGGAATATAACTGAAGACTTACTGAAGCGCTCTATGGTTAAAGTACACAGTTTCATTATATCCAACCATCATTTTATAGTGTTATTGGTCATTTTTTAATCATAGGTTACGCAGTCTAATTCCATTCTGTCATTACTTATCTCTATAGCAGTTTTCATTGGCCGTCGTAATTATGACGGATTATGAGCAAAGGAGGAAGTCAGGTGACGTAATGTAAAAACAAAAGGGAGGTGGTCGTGATGGATGGATGACACACACACACACACACACACACACACACACACACACACAGGTCATGTGTGTGTGTCTGTCTCATGCATCCATCCTGTGTGAAAGTTAACTTTATGAACTTCTGAATGATTGAACTTCACGTAAATGATTGTACGTAAGAAACACACTTATTTCAACTCAAATAATGCTCTTTTTTTCCGAAACCTAATGGAATAGTTTTGGTTTCAATTCACAACATTGAACACGTGTTTTAAACTGCAACTGTTTCACTTTGACAGAGTCTGAAGCCTTCGAATGGAAGAGGTAACAACTTATAACGTCTAATGAGTTGATCAAGTTCAAAATGGGTGATCATATTGAACTGAGTCCTGAGGTTTTGCAGAATCTACCAATATTGCCATTCTTGCCTTATACTAGGGGTCATATAAAAGTGATATAATGTAATAATATTTGATTATGAGTGCAATCAAATAGAGAGTCAAACAACATTGTCGACCCTTTTCCTTTCTCTTAAAAAAAAGTGAGGAGATGGATCCTCTTATCTCACGGTGTGTTTGGAGTCGAGGCGCCGGCGACTATAAATAAAACCTTCAGACATGATTTTTTTTATGTAATTCATTCAAAATTTGCACATTTGGAAAGAAATAATCAAAATAGATCCAATGTAAAATTAAAGATTTCACTCTATGCACTGCACAAACGGACACGAGTGTACTTTGTTAAGGATGTGTCATTTTTCACTGAGTGATTTTTGCATCTTCCACGAGCCTTGGTGGGAGTTGGCCAGAGTTATTATACAATGATAAAGCCAGTGTAAGGTATGTACAGAGCACAGTATAGAGGCAGAGTGATCTCTGAGTCATGTCCCATTTGTGGAGGTTGATGGATTTCCCCCTTGCTCGGCTCCCTCAGCTCAGTGGGGAGAAGGCAGGGCTGATAAGGTGATTTATCTGCACCTTTCCACCTCCAGTAATGGATGGCACATCCACCTTTCCCTGAAACTTCATCATCTCACAGCTGCACCCCCTCTCTCTCTCACGGAGAAGTGTGAGAGAGGAATGAAACAGACATGCTGCACAGAAAAAAAAAGAAAACAGACTAACCAGATAGCGACTTCTTTTCTACACTTTCTCATTAAGGATAGGTGAGTGTGGGAACATGACACTTAGCACTCTGAAGCCACTAAATCACTCTCTGACGTCAAGCCCAACCAAAATATTGGATAGGTCTCAACTTGAGTTCCTTGACGCTGGCGCTTTGATTGATTCTTTAATTCCTTCATCTGGCCTCGGTCCTTTGGGCTCCTGCTCTGTTTTCATTGCATAGCCACATGGGCTGGTGAGTTTTCATTACACCTAAACCACAAAATAGGGTGTTTATCAGTGTCTTTGGAAGAAAAAAAATACTCACATGACTTGTGCAAAAATGATCTGCCACAAGATTTACGCTAAACCTTTTTATCTTGCTCTGAGGCTATGAGGAGGCGAGAGAGATACACAGAAGCAAACTATTCAGCTTCATATGCCTCCTCATCTTCATATACAGGGAGCAAACCAAAGGGTGATTTATCCTTGACAGATTTGTTATTTGACAGCATTTTTGGGGTTTGAAGGTGTACAATTATACTTTGATTTACAGGCCAAACGTTGCAGATTGCTTGAAGGATGGATGTTGTCAAATTGTTGGTTGTTAGTTTTACGTAAGTGCACGTCCGATTTTGTTTTGCAGGAAGGAACGATGATATAAATGTAGCCCGGTCTACAATTATCATCTAGTTATCAAAATGTAAATATTCCTAAAACATTTAGTTCAAAGTCCCTAAGCCTAGACCTACGTTTTGAGTCAGCTTAACAGTTTAAAGTTAGTTAATGCAAATTAAAGTAAATCGTTTTGCGTCATGCGTATATGATGCAGCCTAACTTGTTAGCAGAGTAATCTGTCAATCTTTGTTTTCTGTGTGTTCATTGGGTTATCCTGATATCAGCCAATCCAATGTGCGTCTCAGGTAGAGGGGCGGGACAGTAGATTTCGCGGCATTGTGTTATAGTGAACGGCAGAAGCTACAGACCACCGTTGAATGAACCTGATAGTCTTGTATGAGAGCATAATGTTCAGAACTTAATGGTTGACGACCAGTTACCCTTTGGTTTACATTTATGTGATCTACGCAAGGTAAATACAAGTTGTTTATTATTTTCTATACTTTGACAAACTGTTAAATTGTAAAACGATGTTGTGTTGCTAATCGCGATTAGCGATTAGCATTAGCGATTAGCATAATATGGTTTTCTTTGCTTTCACACTGTTAGCTCTGTATATAAAACCTGTTAAGATAAGCTGTGCTATAAAACGTCATGAATCGGCATATGGACTGGGTGTTTAGCTGATTTATGTGATTCAGGAGACGGACCTTGGTGACAGAGGAAGGATCGGGAAAGCTCTTGTTGGACCACAATCAAGAACAGTTTCCTGCGTGCGCTGTGTGGACTGTTTCTACTGTTTTTTCTTCTACGCTTTGAAGCCGACCATCACCCCGTTTTCCGCATCTCCCCCCCCCCCTCCTAATACTCCTTGGATTTTGTGAGTACTAACAAAACCTGCACGTGCCTTCTTTTGTTTGTTTAAGCTTGTGTGGACAAGTGAAACGGCCATTACGTTTCAGGCCTCTACGCTCCCAAGCCACGACTCAGGCCTGCAACAGGGGTTTTGTTACGTTGAATGTGTGTGAATGTGTGTGTGTGAGAGGGTGGGTTTAAAAGTATATTGATGTTTACTGTTAATAAATGTATCACTGTGCGTTAAGACAGTTGATGTATTTGTAAAGTGTGTTACCAGAACTGTTTATGTCATAATTTCAAAACCAGATAAAGGGACAACATTAGAGGCACAGACCTTTATTTGTTGCTGTGTTAAATTCTATTGGAGGCACCGCCAGTAATTAAGTTTTCCTTATTAGAAAAAGTAACGATTGTAGAAAACCAAATTATTAAATTTATAACACAGGTAATAGCGCCGTCATATTTAAAACTGTACCCAGGACCCCGCCCATAGTACTTTATACCACGAGCCGATTCAGATAGTATCATAGAGCTACATGGGACGGGTGCTACATAAATGGAGGCACCGCTGGGATTTTATTCATAAAGTTATTAGATAAAACAAGTAACCACCTCTTAAATAGTGAACCATTAATAACCAACCCATAACGTAAACCACTTGTAGATTTAACCCATTGAAAGTATGACAAGCCAAGCGAGAAGTCCATCAGCACTTGATTTAACTAACTGGTGCAGAGGAGAGGGAGTGGATGTAGAACATGCCCTATTAATGTATGGAGTGCCGGAAAACATTACAGTCGATGAGATAGAAGAAACAGCAGAAACAATCAAAGCCTTGGGCAAAGTTAGAGTAAGGGGCAAAATGTTTCACTCTCAACATCAATCACTAATGGTGTTGTGCGAGTGCCGAGAAGTGATAGACCCGACCAAAATTCCCCCAGAAGTGATGCCCACAATTGGTGGAAATGTATGGAACACAGTGCACGCTGTAGCAGACCAAGACGCTGGCAGCACTAAAGACTTCACAGAGAAGTTACTCACACTTCTTCAGCAAGAGGGAAAAACCATGGATGATATTCAGAGAGTATGCAGTCCCAATATACCAGGGAACAGCAGCCCTGAGTCTATTATTCGTGCTGTTGGCGATGTATGGTGCAGAACCAATAGAGCGCCAGACAGTACTTCTTATAGACGTCTGAGGACTTACTCTGGTGTCATTCCTACCCCAACAGGCGAAGAATGCCTAGACAGTTGGTTGGAGCAGGCTAAATTCATCGTAGATGAAAGTGAATGCTCTGTGAAGGAGAAACGTCGAAGAATACTGGAGAGTCTCAAAGGCCCTGCTTTGGAGATCATTCAGGCTGTGCGTATGACTGAACCTGATGCTAGCCCAATGGAGTATATCCATGCTATAGAGAGCATCTTTGGTAGATCAGAGTCAGGGGAAGATCTCTACTTTTCCTTCAGATCCCTCCGACAACAGCCGGGAGAGAGATTGTCTGAGTTCCTGCAAAGATTAGAAAGGTCTCTTATCAAAGTAGTGCAAGGAGGAGGTCTCCAGGTTAGCGCCGCTAACAAGGCCCGAATTGAGCAGCTTATTAGAGGTTCAACTTCTGACCTCATGTTACTTCAGTTAAAAGTTAGGGAGCGGAAAGACAATCCTCCTACCTTCCTGAATCTACTACAAGAGATACGTGAAGAAGAAGGCCACCAGTTTGCAAGACAAAGTCTAGGAGCACCTCTGCGTCGTCAGAATGTGCGCGCAGTACAGGCAGAGAAAGGATTTGAGCCTGAGTTGGCATATCAGAGTGAGTTTAGAGCCCAGATGGAAGAAATGAAAGCTAAAATGGGTGAGCGAACAAGAACTCAGCACCAGCTACCATCTGATTGTCCAATAAGTGGTCCAAAAGAAATGAAAAAACAAACTGAATCACACAATGAACTACAGTCACTCAGAAAACAAGTGAAAGCATTAGAAGATAAAATGAGTGTGATGGCAGTAAAATCCACTGTGGATTCCTCACGAGAGACTATGTCCCAGTTCAATCGATACAAAGCGGCATCAAGCCATAAACCTGTTCCGTTCAAAGTGCAGTCTCCAAAAGAGTCGGATGAATACTTCTGCTACCGATGTGGAGAAAATGGTCATATTGCTCCAAGGTGCACAGAACCGGAGAACCCACAGAAAGTCATCAAAAGGCTCATACGTGTGGTGCGAGGAGCACAAGATGGAACAAAAGAGAACCCAAAGAACACTTCAGAAGATCAGCGTGTTGGCAGGGTCCACAAGGTGGAAGTCCCTGATAAAGACCCCAGGCTGCCTGAGGGTCTAGTGGGTCCATCAATGACTCATCCCATCAAAGTTAATGAGTTGTCCTGCCAGGCTCTCATGGACAGTGGTTCTAATGTGACCATAATCTTCGAAAGCTGGTATAACGAACACTTGCTGGATGTCCCTATACAGCCCGTCTCTGGCTTAGGGCTTTGGGGCTTGTCCGACACTGATTATCCTTACAAAGGTTATGTAGTTGTGGAGATGGAGTTTCCAGAAAAAATGACAGGTGTGAAAGGGCCCATAGCAGTTTTAGCTTTGATCTGCCCCGAGCCAAAGAACTACAACCAAACCCCTGTGATTGTAGGTACCAACGCATCTCTGTTTCACAGACTGTGGGAACTGATGAAAGAAAGTGGTGATGAAAACATTGTTCATTCCATGAGAATACAACCATTTTATGCCCCCGTTCAAACTCAGCTCTGTAAGTCAGTGGCCATAGATGATGTTGTTGGACAAGTAAAATGGCAAGGACCTGGTCCACTCTCCATATCCCCAGGTGAAAAGTGTTATGCTATCTGCAAGGTAGACAGACCAACCCCTGTGTCCAAAGACATTGTGCTGATAGATGCACCCACTTCACAGTCACTCCCCGCTGGTGTGCTGGTTCAGCCAGGAGTACTCCCAAATGCTGATCTAGACACTAACTGTTTCACAGTGCTGGTTCATAATGAGTCTCAAAAGAAGACATCTATACCCATTGGAACTGTAATTGCAGAGATGTATGCTGTTGATACAATCACACCAGTCCAACCATCTAACTTACCAGCAGATGCTATAGACCCAGGTCTATTTGATTTTGGAGATTCCCCTATCCCTGAAAAGTGGAAGAATCGAATCCGCCAGAAGCTAGCTGAAAAGCAACATGTTTTCTCCCTACAAGAGTGGGATGTGGGTTTGGCCAAGGGGGTAGAGCACCCCATACGCCTGCATGACCCCAGACCATTTCGGGAAAGGTCACGCCGATTGGCCCCCGCCGACATTGACGATGTGCGCCGACACATACAGCAGCTGCTAGCAGCTGGGATCATCAAAGAGTCCCGCAGTCCCTACGCTTCACCGATTGTGGTTGTTCGTAAAAAGAACGGAAATATCAGAATCTGTATTGACTACAGAACCCTCAACAGACGCACCATACCAGACCAGTACACAATGCCTCGCATTGACGACGCTTTAGACTGTCTGTCAGGCAGCAAGTGGTTCTCGGTATTGGATCTGAGGAGTGGATACTATCAGATAGCTATGAAGGAGGAGGATAAAGAGAAGACAGCCTTCATTTGCCCCCTCGGATTCTATCAATTTGAACGTATGCCACAAGGAATAACTGGAGCGCCTGCAACTTTCCAGCGGTTGATGGAGAAAGCCGTTGGTGACATGCATCTCCTTCAAGTCCTTGTATACTTGGACGATATTATCGTGTTTGGCAAAACTCTCGAAGAGCATGAGCAGCGTCTTCTCAAGGTTCTGGATAGGCTAGAAGAAGTTGGTTTGAAGGTCTCAATTGACAAATGCCAATTTTGTCAGAATGAAGTCAAGTATGTGGGTCACATTGTTTCAGAGGCTGGAATTGCCACTGACCCTAAGAAGGTGGATGTAGTAAAAAACTGGAAGGAGCCCACCAACCTGAAGTCACTGAAGTCATTCCTCGGATTTTGCGGATATTATCGCAGGTTTATTGCAAACTACTCTGCTATTGTCCGTCCTCTCACCGAGCTCACAAAAGGCTATCCGCCAACTTGGCATGAAAAGAGAGATCCAACTAAGGTCTATTTCAAAGAGTCAGAGCCATTTGGAGAGCGTTGGAACCAGGCTTGTCGAGATGCTTTCAAGAAGATCATTGATTGCCTGATTCATGCCCCTGTGTTAACATTCGCGGACCCCACCAAACCCTACATTCTGCATGTAGACGCCAGCATGAGTGGTTTGGGCGCCGTTCTGAATCAGGAATACCCAGATGGTCTTAGGCCAGTGGCCTTTGCAAGCCGGAAACTTAGTATGTCTGAACAGCGTTACCCTGTCCATCAGTTGGAATTTCTGGCACTAAAGTGGTCGGTCGTGGATAAGTTCCATGAGTACCTGTATGGAGCTAAGTTTACCGTGAGAACTGACAATAACCCATTAACGTATGTGCTTACCTCAGCCAAGCTTAATGCCACTGGACATCGCTGGCTGGCCGCCCTATCCACTTACGATTTTGCCATCGAGTATCGTCCTGGGCGTCAGAACATTGATGCTGACCTGTTGTCCCGGCAGTATGCCACCGCCGAAGCTAATGATTGGACAAGCATCCTACCATCAGGCATCAAAGCTGTTTGCAAGCAAGCCTGTGTCAGTGAAGAACTAGGTGCTCCTGTCAGACTAGTTGAGCAACTAGGAGCTCCAGCAACAGCTGTACCAGAAGCATATGCATTTCCTGTGAACTTAAGCATGAGCACCCTCGACCAACTGAGTCCAAACGACATCGAGACAGCCCAAGACGTGGACCCAGTGATCGGAGCTGTGAAAAAAGCAATCGAAACTAATAAGGTATTGACTCATGCTAAAAGCCACCCTCCTGATACTGCATTGCTCATTCGTGAAAGCAGTAAACTTGAGTCAAAAGATGGAATCCTCTTCAGAGTAACAAAGAAACTGTCTGGAAAGAAGATTAGGCAGCTTGTCTTGCCTGAGAGATACCGGACTGTGGTATTAAGGTCCATGCATGACGAGTGTGGACACATGGGTGTGGACCGAACCACCGAACTGATTAAAGACCGATTTTATTGGCCCCGTATGACAACTGAGGTTGAGCAGTACATCCGAACCTGTGGAAGATGTATCTCCAGAAAGACATTACCTCAACGTGCCTCACCTTTGAATCAGATAACAAGTCATGGTCCCTTGGACTTAGTCTGTATTGACTTCCTGCAGATAGAGCCTGATTCCAAAGGGGTCGCTAATGTGTTAGTAGTAACAGATCACTACACACGTTATGCTCAGGCATTTCCTACTAAGGATCAAAAAGCTCTCACTGTAGCAAAAGTACTCTGGGAGAAATTCTTTGTGCATTACGGTCTACCTGCAAGGATACACTCTGATCAGGGCAGAGATTTTGAGAGTCGGCTGATCAAAGAGCTTCTTACTATGCTGGGTATCCGTAAATCACGCACATCTCCATATCATCCGCAGGGTGATCCCCAACCAGAAAGATTCAATCGCACTCTCCTGGCGATGCTTGGTACCATGGATACTGTAAAGAAACAATGCTGGAGCCAGCATATCAGTCAGCTAGTACATGCGTATAACTGTACTAAAAATGATGCAACTGGATACTCTCCATATTGTCTGATGTTCGGCAGGGAAGCAAGGTTACCAGTTGACATCTGCTTCGGTACATCACCTGATGGAGAGAGTGAGTCCTCTTACCAGCAGTACGTTGCACGGATGAGGAAAGAGTTGCAGAGTGCCTACCGGATGGCCTCTGAAGCCGCAACAAAGAGTCACCTGAGAAATAAGGCATACTATGACCAACGTGTAAGAGATCTGCCATTGGCCGATGGTGACCGAATCCTTCTTCGAAACGTTGGATTAACTGGAAAGCATAAACTGCAAGACCGATGGAAATCCACACCATATGTTGTGATGGAGAAGTTGCCGAACCTGCCAGTGTACAAGGTCAAACCAGAACATGGACCTGGTGTAGTCAAAACTCTACACAGAGACCATCTTTTGCCTATAGGTTATCTGGTTAGGATGTCCAACCCTCCTGATGATACAGGACCTGTTAATAGAAAACCTGTTACAAGATCACAGCGTACCCGACCAAGTCAAAGACCAACTACGTCAGTTGTGCCACCAGTGGAACGTGACACAGCTTCATCAGATTCAGACTTTGAAACTGCCCGTAACCCTCAAGCTTTTGATGTGGATGAAGTCCGGAGACACCTCTTAACATCCTATCAAGCTCCTGGGGAAACTGACAGCCGAGAAGAGGAGAGCTCCGAAGTCTCGGACGAACCACCAGCTATGGACACAGAATTCCCAGAAGACACTGCACCTTCTAGTCTGGAATCTGATGCAGGAGAGATTAGTGATGATACTGCTGAAGAACCAGATTTAGAAGGGGGAGCAAGCTCAGCCCCTACAAGCGATACAAGGAGTGAAAAAGCTTCTGTTATCCGAAAGTCCCAGAGAGAACTGAAACCAGTCATTCGTTTGACTTATGACAAACCTGGCAATCCGTCTCAGGAGCCTGTTACCATCATGCATCATGGGATGGTCATTCAGTTCAGTCTAAATTCACCAGAGGAAAACATCAAGGCACCCAGGAGAAAGTACAAACCATCCAGGATGATGTCAGATGATGAGAAAAGCAAGGACTCTTCAAAGAAAAAGAAAGAAAAAAAAAACACCAACAAAAAAAGTTAAAGGTGTCAGATGAGGACATCTAGACGGTCAGAAGGGGGAGGGTGTAGCCCGGTCTACAATTATCATCTAGTTATCAAAATGTAAATATTCCTAAAACATTTAGTTCAAAGTCCCTAAGCCTAGACCTACGTTTTGAGTCAGCTTAACAGTTTAAAGTTAGTTAATGCAAATTAAAGTAAATCGTTTTGCGTCATGCGTATATGATGCAGCCTAACTTGTTAGCAGAGTAATCTGTCAATCTTTGTTTTCTGTGTGTTCATTGGGTTATCCTGATATCAGCCAATCCAATGTGCGTCTCAGGTAGAGGGGCGGGACAGTAGATTTCGCGGCATTGTGTTATAGTGAACGGCAGAAGCTACAGACCACCGTTGAATGAACCTGATAGTCTTGTATGAGAGCATAATGTTCAGAACTTAATGGTTGACGACCAGTTACCCTTTGGTTTACATTTATGTGATCTACGCAAGGTAAATACAAGTTGTTTATTATTTTCTATACTTTGACAAACTGTTAAATTGTAAAACGATGTTGTGTTGCTAATCGCGATTAGCGATTAGCATTAGCGATTAGCATAATATGGTTTTCTTTGCTTTCACACTGTTAGCTCTGTATATAAAACCTGTTAAGATAAGCTGTGCTATAAAACGTCATGAATCGGCATATGGACTGGGTGTTTAGCTGATTTATGTGATTCAGGAGACGGACCTTGGTGACAGAGGAAGGATCGGGAAAGCTCTTGTTGGACCACAATCAAGAACAGTTTCCTGCGTGCGCTGTGTGGACTGTTTCTACTGTTTTTTCTTCTACGCTTTGAAGCCGACCATCACCCCGTTTTCCGCATCTCCCCCCCCCCCTCCTAATACTCCTTGGATTTTGTGAGTACTAACAAAACCTGCACGTGCCTTCTTTTGTTTGTTTAAGCTTGTGTGGACAAGTGAAACGGCCATTACGTTTCAGGCCTCTACGCTCCCAAGCCACGACTCAGGCCTGCAACAGGGGTTCTGTTACGTTGAATGTGTGTGAATGTGTGTGTGTGAGAGGGTGGGTTTAAAAGTATATTGATGTTTACTGTTAATAAATGTATCACTGTGCGTTAAGACAGTTGATGTATTTGTAAAGTGTGTTACCAGAACTGTTTATGTCATAATTTCAAAACCAGATAAAGGGACAACATTAGAGGCACAGACCTTTATTTGTTGCTGTGTTAAATTCTATTGGAGGCACCGCCAGTAATTAAGTTTTCCTTATTAGAAAAAGTAACGATTGTAGAAAACCAAATTATTAAATTTATAACACAGGTAATAGCGCCGTCATATTTAAAACTGTACCCAGGACCCCGCCCATAGTACTTTATACCACGAGCCGATTCAGATAGTATCATAGAGCTACATGGGACGGGTGCTACATAAAAATACGATGAAATTATGTTTTGTAAAATAAAAAAAAGCCTGATCAAATCGGTGCACAATGTGATCGAAAGCGGTTGAAAAGCCATTAATGAAAGATGGTTGTCATAGTGCGGTCAGAGAGAAATCTTGTTGGACCCGAACTTCGGTTTCCTTTGGGATCACATTGATGCGTTTCATTTGTTCGTCCATCCACTCTGATCTCCTGTAACTGGACAAGAACTTCATTCTACTTAACGCTACTTCCTTAAAGTAGCACACTCCTTTCACGTACACATGGAGCTACACATGTGTCTACAGTATGTTGAATGTAACTATAAACTATAAAATAACAGTAAATTGCCCATTCGGAGCCCGAGCCATCAATCAATCTGGAGGCAACGTGGCGTCTCCACAGGGGATTAAAGCCAACGATTCCCTCCAACCTGAAGAAGCCATTTGGAGGAATTGGAAAACTTTTTTTTTTTTTAACTTTCCAACAACATTCCAAAGGGCATTTTTAATGATTCAAACATATATTAAAACAATTATTAAACAATTATTACTATTTTGACTTGGCCTGTCGAATAACTCAACAGTTTGTTTTATGCACCTGTGCAATGAACCAACTCGCGGGTAATTGCTCCGTGGTGTGTTAAAAAAGGAAAGTGGCACTAGCCACATTCGCAGCTAAAAGCTCACTTTTATCTGCTAATTGGCCCTTGAGTAACATGACTCACCAGCATGGATGATCAATTATTTTTTATTTAGAAAAGTTCTCTTTCATGTAATGTTTTAATTATTTGGTCGTTTCCCTGTGCCGCACAACAAATGAATACTCTCAGGACCGGACATTGAACAAATACAATCCAACGGCACTGATTGAGCCAGTGATGGTATCAATCGGAGGGTCGACTGCATCTGAAGCCTGATCTGTATTCTCCTCTGTAAACAGCTCCCCAGCTTTCCTGAAACATAATTATCATTTTTTTTACACCACAGAGAGGACATCAATTAACCTTGGTGGTCAGCGATAGAAACACAGCAGCGCGCTGCTGGTTTCTGCCTCAGTGCCTCAGGCCGCTGGCTGACTCACCTATGTTTTAACAGTAGCGAGCAAAGAAGGCGGAGGGATGAGGAGGAGGAGGGAGACAATCAATAGCAGATCAAAGTGTTTCAGCTTACCTTGGGCTGCAGAGAGAGAGGCGTTGTAATCAGCAAAGACACTGTTTACTCGCCAAGCCTTCCCAAGGCGGAGGGGAGGACTCAAAGGCGCTTGGTTGGCTCGTTGTGATACTCTCAGCAACCTGGAATTAGAGAGGAAATAGAAGATAATGATGTAAAACAATGAGCTGGTTCATGCTGTGGCCTTTTATAAGATGCATTTAATTACTTTCACTTGACTATAATGTAGATTTTTACATATAGTTCGTAATTAAAAATGCTATACTTCTGTACTTTAAGCTATATGATGACATGATAACATGCTCACAATATCAATTGTAACATGCTGATGTCATGTTTATCATTACGTGTGTTGGCTTGCTAACATTTGGTATATACGTTTTTTTTTTTTTTTTAACTTCCTTTCACTTCTTTAAAAGTCATAGGATCCTGAGGGACATTTATGTGTATCGCATTTCATGGCGATCCATCCATTTTAATGAAAACAATGAACGTGAATCTCATTGGAGGGGCGACAGGTAAAGTCAGTGGATCAACAAAGTGGTTATGATTTAACCTCTGGGAAACATGAATGTGACTGATACTGACTGACCAAATTAAACAG
Source organism: Clinocottus analis (assembly GCF_023055335.1). NCBI lineage: Eukaryota > Metazoa > Chordata > Actinopteri > Perciformes > Cottidae > Clinocottus > Clinocottus analis. The sequence goes on along the minus strand of NW_027175954.1, from coordinate 4,349,843 downwards.
CTATTTGCTTCCAAACAAAGTGATGTGTGAGGTTTAGCATCGTAGTCTGAGTTCATTTGAAGTTAAATCCAGGACACAGAACCTTGTTGACCATATAGCCAATGCGTCATTAGGCTCCGACAAATCTGAAAGAGAAAATGTTCCGTCATGGCTGTCACTAAATCATAAGCATGGTAACTATCATCAGTGTGGTCATTAGCGACTGGCAAATGCATTCGATGCACGAAACCAATGAAAAAGACAGAATTATTGAACCAGGAATACACTGCAAAGTCAGCTCTTGATATAAGCATGGCTGTTTCGTATACAGATAAATAATATAGCCATATGTATGCAGACCATTCTACGTTATAGAGACGTATTCACGTTATACTGTTATATCTTTCTGGCAATAAACCTGGAGAGTTTTTACTTTGCAATAATGTAGCGCGCATGAATTATGTTTGGTCTCTGCGAGGCCAGAGGAAGTTCACGGTTGCTTTAAGGCTCTTGAAAGGTGCAGCTCACAGAGTTGTGTCTTTCAGAGGATTTGGCCCAGTGTCCAGCCCTCTGCTTGAAGCCCTCCAAGTGTTTCATGCACTTTGTGAAATCACATGTTCACCTGGCTCACAGACATTTTTGTGTATCGTAAACTCAATATTTTATTAATGCCTGATTAAATGGGTTTACAGAAAAATCCTATTTGAACCGTTCATACCAGTAAAAATGATCTGAGCTCGGCTTATACTGACTAGTGCTTTACTTTTTTGTCAGTTATTTATCATTATAAGCATTTAGCTTATTAGTTCTGGTCTAACGTTTGTGTTTGAGAAAACAAAGGCGAGAACAGAGGAGAGTGTGTGAGGAAGCAACAGTCAGTCACTGGGAGGTCTCATCCTAGCCATCCACATATGTTGAGAAGACTGCTGGCTGAGTGACATTGACCCATGACACCAACCTCACTCCACCGCCACGTCCTCCAAGCTGTAAAAAGCATGTCTGAAACAAGGGGGGAGGTGGTGGCAGAGAGGGAGAGAAACTGGAGAGAGAAGGAGGAAAAAGAGGAGGAGGAGGAGGGGTGCTGTGCGGAGTGTCCATTGAGGTAAGACCAAAGTTCTTAGACTTAAGGGAATGACTTCCTTTTGTGAGTTTTACCAGAAGGGGAGTGAAACTGTTACATTAGCGGTTTTCTTATTGTCATTATTAACGTATGTCACCTTCTGGTCAACAGGATTGCACCTGCTCCCCTCTCTCTCTCTCTCTCTCTCTCTCTCTCTCTCTCACTCTCTCTCTCTCAAGCTGAAGTGACCACACACCCCACGTGTCACAGGTCTACCAGACGGGGGAAACCTGCAGTGATTTAGCAAACAAGCGCTCAATCAATGGTGCAGTGGAGCGTGTAACACATGCCAGTCAAAACCTATTTAGTTCAAACAGCCCTCTTCAACTTCCACTCCACTGGTCCGACCCTTGGGCTGCTAGCCGGAGAGAGTGGCCAGAGGACAGCCACAGTGTTATCAAGTCAGACACTTGGAAACATAGATAGCTGGTTTGCCGTTCATTTAATTTCTTACTTGTAAGCATACTTTGAAAATGGGAGAATTGGTACGATATTCAATGATTCAAATATCTGAAAATGGAATTGTGAAAAATGTCATTTGCAGCACAAAAAACATAGTTTAGCTTATGCACTAAGGCAGGTCTACTGTACATTTTGATGGTTTGCATATTCTTAAGGAAAAAAACACATATTTTGAATGTGTCCGGACAAATACGGCATGAAAAATTCAACTGCTCTGCGTCTTCTGGGTATTTCTTGATGGAAATTGTCTGGGAGGCAAATATCAGAGTTTGAAAATAAGAATGCAAGCATGATGAATAATAAGGTAAAGTACTTGCACCATTAAGTAAGTTGTTAGACCAAACGTTATTAGGTGCCTTATTGAACAATGTCTTCGATTGTGTTGGGTTTGTGTCACTGATGAACCCACAAGCTGAAACGCGTTGGTCTTTTACTAACATAAAGTGTTGTTGTTGTGACACTTCAAGGACAGCATCATTTCCTCAGTGTACAGTACAGGTTGTTTTAGCCCACCATGTAATCAGCCTCAATAACAACCAGGATCTGAGAAAACCAAAACAGTTAAGCCCTCATTTTTCCTTCAAAGTGAAGCAATGTCAGGTGTGACCTCTTGTCACAGGTTACAGAATGTTAACCATCAAGTGATTATCACATTAAATGGATATGTCATCAGTTATTATAATAATTGTATGACTATATCACAGTAAAGACCAGCTGACTGTGTTTCTTCAGTTAAAAAAAAGATAAGATAAGATATGCATTATTGTCTCGCATCGAAATTTGTCTTGGGCTACAAAGCCGCTGCATCACAATCCACATAGATCATACATACACTCATGCACACACATGCTTAAGTACACATGTTGACTATAGTCACAAATAATAATATAAAAGAACCAGATGTGATCAACACAGCTATGAAATAATCAAGTCACAATAAAAAATCATATAGCATTTTTTGTTAATAATTTGATGGAGGATGAAATACATTTGTTTTTGTACCCATTTTGTCTGCAGATTGGACAAAAAAAAAAAGAACTGGTCTTCACCAGAAAACATGCAGTGATGGACGCGGTGTCCTTGTGATTTACACACATGCATGTGCAACAAAAAACACACCTACCCACCCACAAACATGCATACAAACACACACAAGAAGTATTTAAAAACACACACCCGGTTTACACGGACACAGTCACACACACACACACACACACACACACACAAGAGACAGGCTGCGAGCAAGCCGGGTTTTTGTGTAGCGCCACATGCGAATGAGGCTAAAAGAAGTGAAATGAACCCTTTGAGTCAAAGAGGAGCTCGGGGCGTGCTGCAGGCAGAGAGCTCAGTCAGAGAGGGAGCTTGGCAGGCAAATGTGCCTTCTGTTGACAGCTTCCACTGAACATCTAATGGCAAGAGATGGGGGCCCACAACCGCCTTCTTCCACGCCATTGGTTTCCCATTTCATTGCATTTAGTAGGCCGCCTCTCAGCGCATTTGTAAATGTGTCAAGTCACCATTCATATTTTACAGTTATTAGCATTGTCTCTCGATTTTTGTGTTGTTTGAGCGATGGCATTTTTCTTCTTTTTCTTGCCAAGGAAAGTTCTTTGTTTCGGCTCGTTCTCTGTTTCAGAGTTGGAGGACAGGACTCGGCACTGATGCCTTGGAGACTGGGTAGTTTTTTTTTTTTGGGGAGAAGGGGTTTATGTATTCTTTATGATGTGATATACAGCCCGGGAGAGGGAACATTGGATGAGAACATACCAATGCCAGACTACGTTCTCAGCATGATATGAGGATGAAAATGATATGGGAATATCTGAGCACTTGCTCTCTTTCTGTCAATACCTGAGGCTGCTTTTGTTTCGGCCTATCAAGGTTTTCCAGGTGATCTTGCACAATGTGCTTCTCCTGGAAACGAAAGCAGAAATGTTAGACCTATTATGGGTCACAGCGAGTTGTATGATGTAATACTCTGTATTAAAACACCTCAAAAGAAGATAGAGAAGGTGAATCATGAATACAGAATCACTTTCATTGTCACCATTACCAAGACAAAATAGTCATTGTGAATGCTTAAGCTGTACTAAATCACTGTTTTCATATCACATTTATGACATCACATGCAAGGTGAAAGCGGCTGCTCATGAACATGCGAGGCTACAAAGAACTTGAGTATCTTTCAGGTCATCATTTGGGTTGTCTCATCATCTTCTCATCATCTGTGGTCTGTAACTTCACTGGCCACAGATAAAACAATGAAGTGGCTCTTTATAGGGCAAGTGTTGTTTCCTTACTGTACAGCATCTATGTTGTTTTGGTCCATGCCACACAATTCAATAGACATCTGAATTTGGGAAAACCAAGACAGATGAGCCTGAATGATCAAGGCTCTATATCAGTGTTTCCCAACTTTTTTTTGCAAAGTCATGTTTTCACAAGTTTCATATGTCAATCTTGTGAATCATCTAGAGCCCATAACTCATAACCTTTTGGGGAGTCCAGATTGACAAGTTGGGAAAAAGTGTTTTATTTAAATTATGAATATTATTAATATGAAAGATGACTGTGTTTCTTAAGTCATAAAGAGATGGCTTATTGCTAATAGTAGTAGAAAAAAAGCCTCGTACTAAACAGAAGTTTTTTTTCATAACTAATACATTCATTGTTCCTAAATGTATTTTCATTGTTGTACAACATAAGTTTTGTTTGCCATGTTGGTGCACAATAAGTTTGCTGCACGACATCTTTGTTTCAACGTCATTCAAATCACCTCTTTTTGCTGCGCAGGGCAGCGATGTTAAGAAACTACTCTCAGCTCCAAAGGACTTTAAAGGAATGAAAAATCTTCTGTTCAAACAGGCCTTAAGCATTTCAAGTCAATTTCAGTGTGTGCAGCATGCGCGGTAAAGGATGACATCATTACGTGGCGGTACCTTACACTTAGCTCTTGTCCTCTGTCTCACAACCTTTAGAAGAAAGGCCACATCTCTGGCTTCATTCCAATTAATATTTCCCCCTCTATACTGAACACACATACATCACCTTGATGTGAACACTGCTTTGAATGCACTGAAGGAAATGAAGCAAGAAAGTACTTTTCTTATTGCTTGAAAATGATAAACATGTTGCTCCTTGGCTATCTAATTTTCTGTGATGGCATTAATCAGTGTTGCACGGCGGGCGACGGCAAAGCGGAAAGGACAAAATGAACCAGGACATTAGTCAAAGAGAAGAATGATGCATTAGCTTTTCACTCATAACGTCATTGAGTGGGGAAATTAGACAAACTATTGTTCACACGACTTAGACTCCATGTGTAAGTATTAAACTACAGGACAGACTGAGGTGCAAAGACACAGGATTTAGATTGTCTGACACAAATGCCGTTGTTTGCCGGCTGTACACTGACACAAAAACTCCTGTTCAGACTTTGTATTCTTGAATATTCTTTATTTTCTTACATTTTAGTGTTATTTATTCATGATTAACACTTGAGTCATGACATTTCAAACTTTTGTTAATTAGGACCAGGTACTAAAAGTAGCATATTCTTACCAAGAATAAACCAATAGACTCATACTGATCCGTTTCATCCTCCTGATGTCAGAGGTCGGTAGAGGGATCCCTCACGTCAGTCATGTGAATGTGTAAATACATTAAAACTGTCAGGACAACGTAACAGTAGCACATTTCACATTGAAGTGCTTTAGATCACTTTAGCTACCTTGATTAAGATAATGCTTTAGAGATATATATTAGAAATATAACACATGAATGAAACTGTTTCCAATCCAACACCTGTTTTGTCCTAATATATATGAAGTGTTACCACCAAACTGTGAAGATGCAGGACTGCTGTTCCATCATTCTTCTGCTTACTACTCTCATTATATGAATTATTTATATAATATGCATTGAACGGGTTGTAAGTCTGTTATGTTGCTCATTCTGTACACATGGTATCTATTGCACTTCTATCCATCCGGGGAGAGGGATCCTCCTCTGTCGCTCTCCCCGAGGTTTCTTCCTTTTCTTCTCCCCGTTAAAGTGTTTTTTGGGGGAGTTTTTCCTGCTCCGACGCGAGAGTCCCGGGACAGAAGATGTTGTATCTGTACAGGTTGTAAATCTCTCTGGGGCACATTTGTGATTGTGGGCTATGCAAAAATAAATGGAATTGAATGGAGCAGAGTTTTTGTTGTTGAGACTGAAAGGCAGCGAGTGAGAGAGAGAGAGAGAGAGAGAGAGAGAGAGAGAGAGAGAGAGAGAGAGAGAGAGAGAGAGAGAGAGAGAGAGCGAGCGAGCAGGAAGAGCAGACAAACAGGAAGAAGTCATGAGGTAAACAGAGACATAGATACTGTACAGATTGGTGGATGGACAGAACTGTTGGAGGAGGAGTAAGGAGGTTGAGAGGGGGGACGGAGCCAGACCTCTAACAAGTGATTATACTGAAGCCCCCTCCTCCTCTCCCTCTTTCTCTCTCCCTCAGGGCATGGGGACAAGAGAGCAGCAGGCTGGCAGTGCCTGAGTGTGTGTGCATGCATGTGTGTGTGTGTGTGTTTACGTGCATATGTGTGTGTGTGTATGTGTGTGCACCCTGCCTGTTTCAGCATATTGTGCCCTCAAACACAAAAAGATGATTAGTGGGATTTTCTGTGGGCTGAACAGCATGCCTTTAAGACTGAGACAGCTGGTAAAGGATGTTCAAGATGAAATGGTCCTGGGGTCTCCTTGCAGCCATTCCACTTGAAGAAAGGACAGAAAATAAAAAACAGTTTCTGGCCAACTAACAGGGGCTCTATTCATCCGCCACGTTACATTTTTTTTTACGAAGAAGCTCACCCAGGTAGCTGACCGCTATCGCTGTGATAAGACAGGTTGGGATAGATGTAAACATCTCTTGATTTCCCTCATTTTCTCTATCACAAACACACACACACACACACACACGCACGCACGCACGCACACACGTGCGCGCACACTGAGGTGTCCCTTTGGCCCAAAGGTTAAACAAACATATTGACTTTAATCAAACTAAACACTTAAAGTCGGGCTTATATTAAAACAAGGGGCGAACCTCTGCATTCCCTCAAAGCTCATATAAATCCAACCAACAATATCTATTTATTCTCTTATGCAATATGCCTTTAATAAACATAGTGTCAGAGGGAAACCAAATCATCCGCGGCTGAGAGCATGTAAGAAAATCAATTAAAATGAAGTCACAGAGCTGGCTGCCCAATTGTCTGTGGCAGTTATTTGATATAATATGGTTAATACTACTGGCTGGGTAAATTAACACAATTTTGTCATAGTAGGCTTTGTGTGTAGGTGTGTATGTGTGTGTTTGTGTGTGTGTGTGTGTGTGTGTGTGTGTGTGTGTGTAGGGGGAGGTTTGAGGGAGGGCACTGGGCTCCCAGGGGACCCCTGGGAGTCAGAGTAATACAGCACTTGAAGTAAACAATAGCAGTGTTTGACCACAGTGGACCTCAGATGCTCACTGAATTTACCAGGATGTAATTAAAGCTCGGACAGATTTTCAGTTGTTCTACATGTGCACTTCAGCTGAATGATCTATCGTTTTTAAAATGGTAAGAGCCACAATTTGAATGGTACCTCACACAATTAGCAGTGTTTGAACAAGCGGTGTAGATCCAAGTAGTACGTGTTCATAAGTGTGTAAATCCAAGCTGTGCTGGATTTAGTAGTTCAACATTTTGGAAACTACCCTTATTCCCTTTCTGGTGGGGATTTAGATGAGCAGATCAATACTGCTTTCACGTCTACTTCCATGCAAAGCTACAGCCAGGTGGCAGTAAGCTGAGCACACAGACTGGGAACAGAGAGAAAACGCTAGCTCGGCTCTGTTCAGCGGACACAAAGTCCGCCCGCAAGCACCTATAAAGCTCACTAATTAACAAGTTATATTGTGTTTGCTTAATCTGCATAAAAACATGTAATATGTGTAAAAAAATTAAAAAATTTAAAAAAAGGCAATCCTCCATTTTATGTAGGCTTATGAGCCAAATAGATTATTGGCTCTGAGTCGGTACCAGCAGAGACTCCAGGAAATCACTGCTCCCAGCCAAGAAGTAGTCCAGCCCATAAACCTCTGAAAAACCAAGAAATTAGTTTTTTTTTTACACTTTACAATTCAAGGACAAAATATAGATTAAAGTGACAGATTGTAGATTGTAACTGAATACCCCTGCGCTCACGGCTCCCTTTCCAAGTAACGTGAACAAAACCCCGTTAACGTTTCATTTTGTATTATTATTTAGGAGCTGCATTTCACATTCTAAAGATTAAAGTAACAGCAAACTAGTATCAGCTATGTAAATACACAGAGGAGTAATGTCTACCTGAGCAGAGAATAAAGTTGCTCTCCCTCTGTGTGTCATGTTATCTAAGCGCCTCCTTGCTTTGCTAACATAACCAGGCTGGTCCGATGGCGTCGTAGCTTAGCTCTGAGCTGCCGGCTCACCTTCGACATGTTGACAGCTGCTGGGAGCCAATTGAAATGCTCCCAATCTCGGCTCGTTCCCCTTTAATCTTTATTCAACCTGGCAAAACATTAAGGAAAAAAATAATGTTCTTCACTCACACGCCGTCCTTCCCATAATAACACAATTTAACACAACTACCGGCTGTAGGCTAAACCCCGGTTGTGCACTCTCTTCTTCGTGTGCCTTCAGGTAAAAGAAAGCCAGAGATCGGCACGGTTCTATCCACTCGTCCATTAAAGACTAAATATTTATATTATGCAGTCGGACTTTAGTGGGCTAACTTGGCTAAATTTGCGGAAGTGATCTCCCCATGACCCTGTCGCTAAGCATCTGCTTTATGATTAAGCAATCGCTCATGACAGGCCGCGGTCCGACAACAACGCCCCTTAGCTGTGAAATAATAATAAAGCTGCATCCCAATGAAATAACTATGTGGTCAATTAGCTACATTTTGGATTTTTATAGAAAACTTGGCAAGGTCACTTTGTTCTCTCTGACTGGTTTGGACCCTTTGTTGTCCTCAAGAACAAGCAGCTGGATCCTTCCATCTGATTCTATTCATGTAGAAATTATATGAGTTGCTGATTAGTAAAAAAAAATATTGTTTGACAATATTGGTTCGAAACATTGTTCAGCCCTTACATGTGCAATGCACTGTGTTACTATTTCTGTTTCTGTACTACTTTTTCTGCCATCATATTGCGCTCTTTTCACTTTCCCCTTCCTCTCCCATTTCATATTTCATATTTTCTCCCAATAACTCTCCATCTTTTTCTCTCTTGAAGTCCTGAACCACATCGCTGGCCATTGTTGGTGGTGCATTGCACTGTGATGCATGGGCTTCAGTGGATCGTTTGTATGGTGTCGCAGAGCGATTGATTCTGGTGGTGGTGGAGGGGTGGAGAGGGAGGCGGGTGGAGAGGGAGGAGGGTAGAAGGGCGGCGGCCAGGCCCCCCACGGCCTGCTGGGAGAAGGAGCTGGAACCAGGCGCTGAGCTGCAGGGCAGCACTGAGGGTCACAACACATTGTTCTCCCCTCTCAAGCCGTCTGGAAGCTGTCACACACTTGTAATAGATGGTGAAAGAACGACTGTGAAGAAAAGAAAAGGGGGAGGACGTGAAAAAAAAAGAACAGTTGAGGTACTTTTGGATTTTTTTGTCTGTGACTGTGACAAATGAGGGATCAATCAGATCATGAGACAAAAGAAACAAGGAAGGTGTGAGCAGACATATTTCTTTCTAAACACTTTTGCTGGATTTGTATTCACTTCAAGATTTTCTTAATTTAAAACTGAAATCCTCTTTTATCCCATGAAAACACATTCTGAATATTTTACGCCTGGAGTTTTACTCCAGCTGTTGGTTTGCATTACTTTTTTCAGTACAAAATTAATGTTATAAAACTGCCAACTAGCTTCACAGTCAATCTAACCTCAAACTTCATATTTACTGTTTAGTAGCTGAGACAAAGAACTGTTTTGAATAATCTGTGTGTGTTCACTTTGTTTAGCCCTGAGATTTTTATTAAGCAATACTCAACCAAATATGCGTTATACTTTTTATGACATTTTTTATTTCATAACTTGCAAATGTACACTGAGCAAACAAAGAAGAGTTTTTGAAATAGTCCCCATCTGATAATTCACAAAATTACAAACTTAATCAGAAGAAAGTCGATATTGGTCAATTTTGTAAAACTTTGGGTAGTTTCATCACAGTTTTTGTTTTTACGACGAATGTAATGATGATTCCAATTCTTTCCACAAGGTTTGAAAATGGCCTTTTCAGGATTGTGAAAGGAAAAGAATGGAGTAAATGAACTGTGGTGAAGCTGTACGGTGAGAGCAACCAAAGAACGGGGTTACGGTTGGGGAAACACTATGATTACTGTTAATGAAAAGGCATTAATTGAGACACAAAGTCCTGTTCTCCTGCATGTACACACTCGTCCCCATCCTGACCTTTGCACTCTGTCTTTCTGGCTCACTACATATCGGACACACTGCTTCTTGCATTTGGACTGAAAGTTGTCTCTAAAATAATATAAATTGTGACCTCTGAAAACGTCCAATATGGTTTATAACTATTTCTCAGGATAGTTGGCTGAAAAATCCGGAACATTATCCCTATTTATACTTCACTCACTGTAGACATTACTACTTTATGAATAAAGACAGCTTATCGTTCAACTGCAAGTTGATTTTTATACATGTAAACTAAAACCAACGGCGGCCTAGAAGGAAGTCAGCTAATGCAAGTGGACTGTACCAGATAAGAGTGAGTGTTGTAGCACGACAACAGCAGTTCAGTCCTTTTCCTGCGGATCAAAAGGTGATGAAGGCTGAACAACCACTGACAGATCTGAGGGTCCTGAGAGTATCCCTGACACAACACGTCTCATCAGCAGCCCCAAAATGAAGACATGGAACAGGACACCGGATGACAGAGGCTCCCTCGGTGTGTGTGTATGTGTGTTAGTGTGTGACCGTGTACACCTCTCTGTGCATGTGTGTTTGTGTGTGTTTGTGTGTGGGGTAACGTGGCCATTCTGGACCTTGCAGCTGTGGCACATCGCAGAGCCAGTGTTCCACGTCAACATCAAGGAGCCATAGGTGTGTTCAACATGCAAATGATAGCAGATCAATGAGGCCGGTCTCCAGCCTGCACTCTCCTGCGAGCCGCTGAACAAAAAACAAAATCCCTACAGCACAGCCATTTCATAGAATGACAATATCTGTCAGATTATGTGACAGGACTCACTGAGATACATCACATGGTTCACTGTGTACGTATTACAAGTGCAGCTCTCGCCAGCCCTCCTTTCACACACTGTTTCTTTCCCCGTGTTTCGGTGTTTATTTGGCGTTTTTCCGAGGTCCGTTTGAAAAGGGGCATCCAACACAAAGGCAACGAGGCTTAATTAAGACACTTAAGCGAGCGATCACAGTGGGCAGATGGCTTTCTGTAGTGGATCCAAGCTCAACCACGGGACACTGTGAAGTTGAAAAGAACTGCCAAAGGGGGCACTGCAAGTGGGCTTCCCTCCTCACCAGCCAAACGGGTGGAGGGTCGGGGGAAGGATGGAAACAGAAGATTTGTGGGGTGAGACGGGTGAAGTGTGAAAAAGGAGACCACCCTGCTTTCTTTTCTAAAAGAAAGCTGTATCCTTAAGGGGAGGTGTGTAAAGGAAGGATGGAAGTTAATGAAGAGGTTGTAAAAAGCGGGGAGGGACGAGTTCAATGCTGAATCGCTGACCTCACGATTTCGGTTTAGAATAGGCATCCATGTAGACAGGGTTGCCAATCACAATGGCTGCCATCATGTCTTTCTCTCTCTCTCTCTCCCTCTCTCTCTCTCTCAGCCCTGTAAGACAGCATGGCGCGTCTCGTTCTTAGCTCGGTGTGTTTGTCAATCCTCGGCTGGCCCCGCTCCAGCAGCAGACAGATCAGAGGATTATGTAAGCTGGAGGGGCCTTGAGCTAAGTGTGCTGAGAGGTACTCAGAGGTGTGATTTGACAATGTACGTGCCAAACCATCGCCCAGCCCTCAATACATGCAATAGATGTTAGTGATCACATATCCAGAGGGGTAGAGCGGGCAGAAAGAAAGCAAACCAATATTTTTGTTGTGTTTACTCTCAGCGCTCTTCTTTTTTTTCTTCTCCTGTGTTGCTGTTTCATTTATGTGTGTGGAAGGGAGGCGGGGTGAGAAACAGGTAAAAAGGGGCGATTCATCTTCAAGGAAACTGTACAGTCTTTAAAGAGTGTTTTTAGTAGTAGAGTGGTAAGATAGTCAAGGCCAAGTGACTATTCTTTACTCACGCTTGACTTTTACAGATTAAATTGTCATAATGAGGATCAAACTATTGAGATATGGAAATGAAAGTGTTGTAACTGTAAATGTGTTGGATAGGACCAGGGTCAGGGAGGGTTTAAGTAATACTAAAATTACTCCAATGCAATTCAGCCCCAAACATGATCAGAGTAGAGATACAAAATTTAAAAATTAAAAAAAATCTAACATTGTATTAATACAACAATTTATACTTTTCTACATATCCGTCTACATTATGCTTAACAAGGTTCTCTCCGCTCTCTGCACTGTCGGGTATGATATGTAACTCTGGTGGACCAGATCCCTTTAAGTGTTACTTATTTAGTTGTCTGCCCTACAACATGTGTAGTATGTGTGTAATAGTAGAAAACCTTAAGTCCTTTTGATCATGTCACCAACCTTTACCCTGGAAATATTAGTAGGTGCATGACCTCTGTGTCCTCAAAGGTCACGTAGGACACTGGATAGAGAGAGAAAATGTATGATTGGCTAATATATAAACTACTTAACAGATATATTCACATTCAGTACAACTTGTAATATTATAATATTTAATATATTTGATTAAAATGTGTGCTTCATAAGCAAAACATCAACAAAGCGAGCCTCAGGCAGGTGTTACTACATTTTAAACTGATAGATGAGAGCTAATAAGATTATTTGACTAACCAAAATTAAATCTCCAGCTAGTATGATAACTGATTATTCGTTTAAGTGATTTAAAAAAAGAAGAAAAAGACAAATCAGTTGGCAAAAAGAGCATGTTAAGGACTTCACATCGAGCTCCAGGAAATTGCGGGAACATTTTTCTCTCTTATGTTCTACGTTCCGAATGATGAATGAACTAATCAAGAAAATAATTGACAGAATAATCAATAATGAAATAATCAGCCCTAGAAAACATACGCTTGTGTTCACAAGCACAACAAGCCTTGTACCAGAAAACATGAAGAACATATTTGTCTTGTGTTGATACATTTAGTAGATTTTTTAATAGTTTACATCACAGATTCTCCCTTTAAGGCCTTTATGTGTTGATGGAGTTAACTGTGTCCCAGTGTGTAGAAGCGTTATGTTTTCCACTTGAACGCTGGTGCGCATCTGAACGGTCGCTACCTTACATCGCCCGACATAAACCATATATGTACTGTGCGTGTGTTGGTACGTTGTTTGTTGATGCACAATGACTGCTGTGACTTGAAACTCTCCCTTGAAGTTTCCGCGGTGACAAGCCCCTGAGCTGCGGATGAATGGATGAACATGGGCATCGGCAGGCCTGCCAGCGTGGTGCCCGTGCCTTTGAAACAGCCAAGGTAAACGTATGCAGGGCGCTATTTTCATCCCACCGCGGCTGTCAACCTAAATCTGCCTCTCCAACTGGTCATTTTTATCACTTGCCAAAACTGCCAACTGGTGGTAAACTTTTAAGTTAGTTTTTAAATTTCATTTCCCCAGAGTCACACTGAACAGGAGTCAGCCAGAATTTGCAATGAATTGCCCAGGGGCAAAAATGTTTTGTTTTTTCCCCCCGCACCCACTCGCAGAGAAAAGAAACAAACACACACACACACACACACACACACACACACACACAAAAGAATAGTGCAAGAATTACACACAGACAGCAAGGCAAACATCCACACACGCACACACACACACACACACACACACACACACACACACACACACACACACACACACACACACACACACACACACACACACACACACACAGTTTATGCTTTCTACAGTTCTTTTACACAACAAAATAGACTCACATGCTGCTCTACCTATCTATCCGTATGTCAGTGCAGGAAGAGTCAGGCAGCCATAATGGCAAGGCAGCACTTGTTAGAGAGGTAATATCAGGGTATAAATAAATCCTCTGTATCACAGATGGGGGAAAGAAAGAGAGTGAGCATAAAGAGAGCCATCCATCAGTCTCCCGGGGGAGCGGGACAAATTAAAGCCCATAAAAGGGCCTCATTACTGGGGGCAGCTCTCCTGTCTCAGCCTCCCTCATCCTTCCACATCACCTCTCTAGCTCTCTCCTTCTCTCTCTCTCTCTCTCTCTCTCTCTCTCTCTCTCTCTCTCTCTCTCTCTCTCTCTCTCTCTCTCTCTCTCTCTCTCACACACACACAAAACACCATAACCACCATCACTATCAGGGGGAAATTATACACATAAAACACGAAGGAATCCAGTGCTGCTGCTAATATGTCCATATGACAATGTCCACAGGCACTCGCTGATTCATTCGACACCATCATGGTAAGCACGACACACACACACACACACACACACACACACACACACACACACACACACACACTCTTTGCATATTGTATTTTAATTGATTGTTATAGCAGGTGATGAAACCACTTTATGACTGTTTTCATGCTTTGTTAGACCTTTTGATCATTCGGACTCATGAGGGCGTATATATTTGCATTTTAATTATTTTTTGCTTAGTGTTGTTGTTGGAAAGGTGCAAAGCACAGAGCACTTTATACCGACAGGAAGACTCAATAAAAAAGGCTAATTCTCACACATACCGCTCTTGTGTAACATCTCATTCAGAATTGAGCACAAAATGCTGCTGTTGCACCATGAAAACCGAAATGTGGTGATTTTTTCTGGTCGTATTCAACTTGTGGGTTTCATCATCTCAATCATATAACTGAAAAAATAATTGCAAAATAATACATTTATAAACTGGAAAGCCCATCAGCTATGTGGATTATCATGAGTTGTTGACTGATCAGGTGCATCTTGAATTTCCTTACTATAGTCAGCCTCCATCTCCTAAAATTAAATAAATTTCATTGGATTAGATGTACTAGATGTCAATATGTTATCAATATTGCAATAACAGCTCATTATTGCCTAAGATTGGATTTCGTAATATCATAGAACAAAAAAATAATGTTCTGAAATTAGCAGCCAAACATATTAGGTAAAGCAAATTGATTGTTAGTATATGTGCACATTTTTGAGGAGACAAAGTGACTAAAATATATCTGAATGTCGAATAAGCCACTGTAGAAAAGTTTTTCTGACAACAATACTGCAGAATAACCAACCATGTCAGCCGCCACATAAACACAGAGATAAGGACAAAGATAAAGAAGAAAAGAGCGACCTGTTATGAGAGTGATAAGCAGGGAGGCGGAGGAAAGCAGCTGTGGGACCCTTAGTACAACCAAAGCCCCATCGGCTTTCTTCCCCTCCACACCACCACCACCACCACCAATTCCTTGTTGTCTCCCTCAGAAATTAGCCTACAGACTAAGTACAGAGTTATGTGCGGCTTCTTGTTTTATTATAGGCCCCGTGTAAATAAAAGGAATTCGCCATCAATACGGGCGAAAGTATCTGCTGAATCCCATGAAATCCCTGACATGAATTATTGACAGTCTAATGGGACTAAGGGAATGGTGCTGGAGTTGAAGCCTGAGAGCAACCATGGTGAGAAGAAGCTGGAAAATAATATCTATTTCTGTGTCTGTGTGACGTGTAGCAGCACACAACATACCACCTCTTCATACACAATCCGCAAACACGCCGGCGCACCGACGGCACCACCTAATCCAGTGAGCGCCGTCAAATTTAAATCACCCCAGGTTGAGTTAACAGCTGGCCAGGGGACTTTGAGGACACAATTAAAAAGCTGAGTGAAACTCTGTGCCTGTTTACTCTGAGAAACCATGTCAAATTACACTTTGACATCTCGTATTACGGCAGCGTGGAATGAGGAGGGTTGAGAGGATCTAAATCAGAGAAAGCCAGATGAGATGGTACGGCTCTTGAGGGGATTCATTCCAGCATTCACCCGCGGAGACGCTAGAAAGCGGCCTGTGTAACATCTCACTTTATTTTCCTCGACGCAATGTGAGGCCCCACTTTCTACTTTTGTCTTTCAGCTCAAATTCCCACACAAACTGCATACTCAATGATTATTTGCATTAAATTATTAATATGCCAATGGTAACTGTGCTGGGCTTTGGAGTCGGTGCAACCAGCGCGCATTCTTTCAAGATGAACATGGCAAGAAGGAACTTCAGAGCTGGTAGCCCTCATTTAAATCAAGTAAGAAAAGAAGACACTATTGATTCCATGCTCTCTCCCTCACGTTGGTTCGGCTTGCCTTCCAAAACATTATTTTTTTGCAAGGGGGGTCCCCATAGAGCTCAAAACAAAGAGGACAGGCGTGTTTGAGGGTAATACTCTTGTGCACAGCGTGAGACATGCACTAACAAGAAGGAGCAGACTAGGGGAAAAAAAAAAAAAAAACAGATGTTGCAAACTTCATCCATAGTTGCGAAGCTTCCACCTATGTGGCCGCACAATCAGGGACATGCTAGGAACAATACAAACGACAGGACAACCATATCTTAAAAATATGCCATACGCAGACGTCCCAGTTGCCAAAGATATGGGGAGAAACTTCAGGTAACAATAAAAGAAACATCTGGCACAATTTCCACCCGTCAACATGGCAGTATTTGTGGTTTAACCCCTTCAGAATTCAAGACTTTTCAAAAAGCAATACGCGTTCATTTCTCCGTCATCTTCACAGTAATGTAAACAGCCAGGTGTGAAGGTATGTGGCGGAAGACAAAGCAGAGTCGGAATCGCTCAGCTCAGGATCAGTAGAAAGGAAAGAGAGACACTCTGGAGCCTAATTGATGGTGCTGCTGTGACTGCTGCCCTTCAGAGAACAAGAGCTTATTATTCGCCCGTTGATGATTTGACACAGTTTGATCTGCACATATCCAATTGCAGGGCTTCTGCATCAGGGTTTGTTTACGGATTGACTGATCAAAGGGCCCCCGCATGTCTCTTTGTTTGTTTCATGTGCGCGGACAGTTTGGCTTTTATTACCGTAGTGCGAAAATTGTAATTTTTCAGTCCATTTGATAAACACTGAATAGATTTATAAAATACCTAGTGTTGTGCGAGAGGCCTGACCTCAACTTCAAATGAGAAAAGCAAGTTTACACATTGAGCTGAGGAATCGCAGAGGCCTTACACCTGGTGGTCTTGAAAATGTTGGATTGATTTTTTTTTTTTTTCAATTCCAGTTTGGAGTGACTGAGTTTGGGTTAAAATGAGAAATCCACCACTGCAAGAGCTGATGTAATGATAATGGCCTGATACATTGACTGCCAATGAAGAAGCACACACAAACATGACTTTATACTTATTTTTATAGCATTGGCCATAGTTTATTAGAAGTAAATCAGACACGGATGGTCAGACAGGTTGTAAACAAGCCGTTATTTAAACCACTTCTAATTTCGTCACTCACCTTGCTGCGTACACACCAAAAGCGAAGCAAAAATTTGCTTCACTTTTGGTCTGAACGTAGCGTTAGTCTTTTGTTTAAACCTGCCTGACTGCTCACAATTCTTGTAAAGCCTCTACATTCCCGTATGTCAACAATTTACTCGGTGGGGACAACGTTGTCATCGCCAATAGGAATGATGAAAACTCCCAAGAGCATGATCCAAGTGGTATGAGCATAATTCTCCTCCCTTCTCAACGTAAAGCCCATTTCTTCTAGCTGAAAACAGGTCACAATTACATCCTCTCATTTTTAAATAAGTCCTAATGATTTCCTACAACAGCTGGTCGGCGTCGCTGTGGGCGTCACTGCAGCTCAATCATTCCTCAAACAGGAGGGACGTGTTATTTGTTGCGGACTATTTTCAGGTGTGGAGTAGTATTTATGGTGTATGTGGCATCAACTAAAAAATAAATGAAAGCGCCCATGTTAACTGCCACGAAAGAACATGTGACCCAGTGCAGCACTGTGTGTGTGTGTGTCATTGATGTGTTTATAATAGCGTTTGGACAACAATGAAGGTATATGTCATAGAGGAATAAGCTATATGAGGCTTTGGCAACACTATTTTTATATAAATAATTTGTCCTTTATCACACACAAACAAGCATGCTTGAACAAAGAAGCAGACAAACTGTCAGTCTCTGTCTGAGACCTACACGCATGCACACACAGACACACACACACACACACACACACACACACACACACACACACACACACACACACACACACACACTGTACATTCACAGTACGGTACAGCATGAATACTGCATGTAAAGTGTGTTTAAAACACATACGGTTTACAGAGGATCACAACCTACAGATGATTCCTGCTGGCAGGGCTTTGGGGAACTGCAGTGGCATGATTTGTACAACTGGCACTTCATAAAGCATTTACCAGTCAACATTTGTGTGTACTGTATATATTCACAGGGAGAAAACACTTGATGGACGGGGAGAAGGGTGAGAAGGTGATGAAGGAGCAGAGGGCAAAGAAATCCCGGCTCAGCCGCCGACAGCTGGCACAACTGTGTCTGTGTACAGGTAGGTTATGCATGTGCATTTATTCATACATATACCTTGTGGGTTGCGGTTGCAGCCATGTGTGTGTGTGTGTGTGTGTGTGTGTCTCCTGGTCCAGGTCATTAGAGGCAGCTTGCTGTGCCCTGATTTGTGCACTCACAGTATGTGAACACAGCAAGGGATCGATTAGTACCTTGTGTGGCATTTCACACAGGTCTCTTCTCTCTGGCTTCATTTCCTACTGCCACTGGATCAGATGTACAATGTATGGAGGTTGTGAGTGTGTGAGTGTGCGTGTGTGTGTGTGTGTGTGGTTAAAAGAGAGAGATAGTGAAGCAGTGACCTTTTTTGTGTTGGAGCAGCGCTTCCAACCACTTGAGATGCAACCAGCTGGTGTGAGTGGCAAGTAGAAATGACATTTGAGTTATTTTGCCCAAGTAAGCTGCTAATCTTCACACAGCATTACAAGTCCAAAAAACACTGTGGTATTTTTCTGACAGCAACTTTTACAAACCACATTTAACCAGAGAACCTTTGAACTATTCATCAAATCTTCTTCGATAGAGGATGTCGGCAGGAATACGTGTTGTACTTGTTGCTTTACCGCGTTGGTTTGAACAATTTAAGTTATTGTACTTTATTTTATTTCTATTTATTATTTTGTAAAACTTCGAATGGAGATATTAATGCGACAACCGGGCCAACAGGTACAGCACACATCTAAGGGTTTAATTCCAAACATCATCAAGTAAATCAAAACCCAGAAAGCCCTCATAACTTTGTCACGGTTTCCCTTAAAGACAAGAAAATATGATTTATGATCCGCCAACCCTCTGGTTAAGAAATGTTTAACTGTAACTTTCACAGTCCATTAAACCAAAGCTGACCAGTTAGGTTGCCAGGAACGCTATCAGACGGTTCACCACCCTCTCCTATTGCCCCAAACCACGCTGACGTCAGAGTTGGTGACGACATCGGCCATTTAAACCCACATGATTGGACAGCTGGTGGTAGCTGAGGGAGGGGGATTTGAACTTCACGTCAAAGTTCTCTTATTTTTTGCAGAACTATTTATCACTCATCATGTGAACAACCGAGTGCAACAGGATGAATGTCTTGCAGGAGAGACAGGCTGAAAATGTGTGACCTCATCCCCATGATTAAACAATGTTGAGCCGCACAAACATCGTACAGACGAGTTCAGTTTGAGTGTAACCTGAACCTTAAGGGCACAAACCCCAATGTCTGGCATCAAGTCATAAACCTGTCCGTTTATTCCTATTTCCTCCACCAGACTTTTGGCTCACTTTTAATAAAGAACAGTTAGCAAATTTACACAGGACTTCACAAACTGCACTTATTCGGCCCCATTGGACCAACTGCAGCACATGATTTCCAGCTAATTTGTGACATTGGTTGTGACCACCGGGTCACATTTGACGATAGCTTGTGGACACAGACGATGTTGAGCACAGCCCAGTGAAGTGAAGTGAAGTGAAGTGAAGTGGGTACTTCAGGAGGTAAGAGGCGAGGGGAAATCAAGTGTGTCCGCTCAATTAACATTGGCTGGTCTATTTACATACAGACATCCAACGTGAGTGGCCCTTAACACGGCAAGGTGCTCAGGAGGCTGCTGGATGCACCGAGGGTGGAAAGCTGAAATCAGCACCACATGCACAAAAAGAAAATCTGGCTGAAACTACACAAGAAACAGAACATGTCTTTTAATGAAGCAACCGTGGTCCTCGGTCATAATTTTCAAAGAAGCAGCCAAGATTAAAGTCAAAGGAGTCTCCCAATGGCTTCAAGTCTGCACTGCTTTGAAAAATACCCCCAGTGTACAAAGCACCCCTCCCAACCACCACCACCTCCTCCCCCTTTTTTCTCTCCCACCCTATCTTTCTCTCTTTCACACTCTTCTTGCTCTGTGTTTCTCTTTCTTTTCTCCTCTTTTCAAATAACTGGAGCTGCACTTTAGCCACCAATTCTTGCCCCTGATCCCATCATTAAAAAGGCTCAGGCAGAACAAGGGCTTTTTACGTGTGTGTGTGTGTGTGTGTGTGTGTGTGTGTGTGTGTGTGTGTGTGTGCGCGCGTGTGTGTGTGCAAAAAAAGAGGCAGAGGGAGACAGACCGAGACAGGCTGACAGACCTGGGCCTGCCAAGCGACGTGGCGCTCACTCTTTAAGTGCAACAGACACCTCCTCTCCGACTACAGAACTAACACTATGCCACGCGCACGCACAATAGGATGAATAATTGATCGGCCTGGGGCTTCACGTGTTAAGAACAGAGGAGGCGTGCCAGTAGCGTTTTCACTTCAAATTTGTATTGTCTTTAGTCTCCGCCAGCCATCTACATTTCTAACACCTGCCTCAGTCAGATGTGCGCTGGTGCACTAGCCCCGGAACTATCTTTCATCTCACACACACTGTTACTGGAAGAGGAGGAAAAAACACACACTTTCAAGAGATCATTATCTAGCAGGGAAACCAGGACACAAGTTCGATAGCTTCCCTTTTCCTCCCGCCTCCACCAGCAGTAACCTTTGTTAGATCATTTCAACACCTGCAACGTTTTTCAAAACAGAATAGAGGCTTCTCACTTGCAAAGGTTTGGCACCTTAACTGTAAAATAACATCTTCTAATGTTAAATGTACAGTTACAAGTAAAAAATAACCCCCAAACGGAAAATAAACACACCAAAAAGGCAACAACGCCAGGATGTTTAGTGCATGTGCGCTTTTGAAATAGCTTTCGTACAATATTAACCAGTATTAGCCAGTTAATTCTATGAATTGACTGGCTATTATTGTTTCATAATCCATAGCCTTTTTTGTGGACTTACTCTTACTATACATACTTTATATTGAGATACATATAGTGCTGTTTGCTTTGCTCGTATTGTCAGAAATAAATGTGACTTGGCCTGATGGTTTTATTCTTCACACACAAAGAGTATAAGTAAGGAAATAATACAATGTATAAACATATCCTGAATAAACATCTGCTTATAAAGCGCTGGAGAAAATGAGCATCCTGTTTAAGATCTGAGCACATTGACATGTTTACTGCCTTTGTTCAGAACCTAGGGAAGAGAGTTCATTAAAAAAAAGAAAACCTGACAACACAAGCTAATGCTTTTGACTTTCATGCTTCCCTTTAATATTTTTTTACCCTTGCCAAAAAGAGGATATCCCTTAGTAAGTAATGAGTCAAATCTTCACACCATATGCATTATACATTAAGCAATTAAAAATTCTAAATCTTCACGGCGCTAAACCAACAAGGGGTCATTTGGTTTTTGAGGAAGTGGTCCGTCCTCTTCTCTTGTCTTCTGAATAACCAAATCGTCTGCATTTCACAGTCGACCTTTCTGAACATTCAAGGATCATAGCTCAAAGATCATAATCTCTAACCCAATAACTCAAAAAGAGAACTTGTGATCTTCTAGTCACAAAAGAATAAAGTAATCTTCAATAAATACATGATGAGATGCTAAAGTTTGACATCTTGGGTAATAAATAAGTGTAGGCACTGGTTAGCTTATCTTACAGAGAGAAATAGTTAGCTTAGCATTCTCAAAAGTCAAAAAATACTAACCTTTGAAGCTCAACAATCACGACCATGTTGTTCATTTAATCTTCTCAAGAACGGAAAGGTAAACACAAAAAGTTTTAGTTTTACAGGGTGCAGGATTTCATGCAGTGACTTCCTAGAGTCTTGTAGTATTTCATGTCAAACTATTGCTTTAACCTGGAGGTACGTTGGCGAACATAAAGTTCTTTCTGAAAGTGTCTAACAAGTTCCGTCACTTTCCCGACTTGCCTGCCAAGCTGTTCATAACTATGTAATGTCCTCATGCATTATAAAGACCTGGCCACGATTGAAAAAAGTACAGTCAAAAACAACAAGTGATTAAAGATTGTGAAGTTGACTGAAGAGGAACGGAGATGGCTTGACCTTAAACATACTTGGACTCCCTGGTGGACACGAGAACCAACTCCCTCCCCAGTAAACAGTCCTGTAATATTCAACACAGAGGACGTCAAAGGGCTCTAATGTTTGCTCCTCTCTGCTGTGGATTGGGATGTTTTGCCCAGGGTCGGCATCCCACCATTATGACATCACTCAGGACCCGAGCAGGAGACTATCAAAGGCACCGCAGCAGTGTATCATATTCATCAATGGAAAATATTCATATGCATATACACCCTTGCCACCCTAGAAGGGAAGCATCTCCTTTTTAAAGGCTGCAATCCACTGGCAACACATGAAAAGTTACAAAACATCAAATGAGGCGCTGCGAAAAGAAAATTAAAAATACAAAAACACTGGGGCGAAAAGGAAGACGTTAAAAGAAGAGGAAATTCTTTAAAAGAGTAATGATTGAGCAGCGCCTGATTAATCATCGATGGCGTTCTCGGGTAACTGTCCAACATTACTTTTGATTTAGCGTGCTGGGCGATCAATAGAAAGAGCTCCAGGGGGCGTTTCTAATTAAGGTAATTCATGGTCTGGCTGATATGGGTAAATTACAAATTCCTTTGCACATGTAGATACACATCATGCACAACGCTCATGAATTAAGTTGAGTTTACAAGTGTTATGTTTCGTGTATCGGGAACTTCACTTGAGAGTGCAAGATTGTAATCTAAATATTATTTAGTCAGTCCAATCGGTCAGCATATCTAGATTGTTATTTATAATCCACAAGTGAGTGATTCTGACTTGACTGACTTTACATTTGTTCTGATTAAAGAAGAGAAATAGAAGAGGCAAGCACATGCCCATACTGTATGTACATTGAAAGTGTTATTGATTGTTTTGTTTTTTTTGCATTTTTGCGACAGATCTTGATGATTGAGAGGGCACACACCAAAGATGTATTTGTGAGCAAGGCCGAGAAATAGGATTTCAAAATATATTTTAATAACAGGCAAGTACAGTGCAGATGTGATCATGCCTCTTTATCCCGGTAATGAGTTGAGATGCAACACGTTGTACCAACTACAGACGGAGGAAGCGTTGGCTGCTACCCGAGTAAAATGCATAGCAAGATTGTTAAAATTGATCAAACTTTTTGTAGTTAAGCAATTGATAAACTAACCACATTTTAGAGATTATTTTGAGTTTGAAGAAACATGACAGACTGCCAAAATGAGCACCAAGAGAGGGAATTGATTTTTAATGATTAAATGGAATAACATTTACTTAAAAACCTTTTTCAGGGATTTTTGGGACATCCAGTATTTAAATACAGAGACAAGTTGTGGGATTTTCTAGGCTGCTGGAATCTGGAGTTTAATAGCTGTATATTAGTGTGGTCAATGTAAAAATAAAAAAGGAAATGGTTCTGATCTGAAA
This sequence comes from Clinocottus analis, assembly GCF_023055335.1. Classification (NCBI taxonomy): domain Eukaryota; kingdom Metazoa; phylum Chordata; class Actinopteri; order Perciformes; family Cottidae; genus Clinocottus; species Clinocottus analis. The sequence continues at coordinate 4,326,202 of NW_027175954.1, read as the reverse complement.
ACATCAGTATTTTTGGAAAACAGAAGAGGGCCTAGAACAGAGCCTTGAGGAACACCATACTCAACTGATCCATCGAGAAGGAAGTGTATATCAAGCTAAGAGCCGAACCTTGATGCCTACCCAAGTCTCCAAGCGGTGTGAGATGATACAATGATGAACTGTGTCAGAGGCAGTCACCTCTGCCTGCATTCAGCAGTGGGTCATTAGCAACGTTAACAAGAGCTATAAAACCAGACTGCAACCTGTTAAAAACAGTTTTAGTATTATAAAAGATATCAGTTGAGATGACGTGACCTATTCCAGAAAGATACAACAAATAACCTCTTCAGTAGCCACATTGTTGTTTTCAACAAACCTTTGCCTAAAGTAGTATTGTGACATCGCGAGAATCCAGCTGCCGTGCAAGGTTAGTTTAGTTTAGCCAACAAATTATGAAACGAGCCGCGCAAAGTGGCTGGAACAAAAGCAAAGTGTAATCTAATAGGAAAGAAAGCAGGGATGTCTCGTAGAAATGAACAGAGCTGTGATGAAATTGTAAAAGATAAGTAAACCACTCAGATCCATTCCGATCAATAGGTTAAAATTAAAATTAAATTTAAAAAAGTGACAAAAGACAAACGACGCACATATCGCAACAGGAGTTTTGTTTGAAGACAAATGTGAACCTATCTGTTAAATTGTAACATACACCTTGTGTCAATCTCATTGTGTGTGTGTTAGAGAAGGTGTGTGTGTTTGTGTTAACGGGTGTTAAGGGCCCAGTATTGCAGGTCTGGAGCATCACTCCTGAAAAGCCCTTCTTTTTATTGGCAGCTCTTCCAAAGACAAGATTTAATGGAAACGGAGGATGTTGAACCAACTGAGGATCAAAGAGGCTTGACATCAGGTGGATAAAACAGAGAAACAAAACCTCATGACACCATTGGTCAAGACAAGGAAACAGATTTGTTTGTACCTTCCAAAGGATAACACATATCGCGACTCATCACAAATACTTAACACCATGTATATTGACTTTTTCTCCGTCTTTCATTAAAGAATGAGAATTTTTAGAATCTCCCGATGTAAACATTTGATTTTACATGTTGATGGCTAAGATAAAGGCACAGGGGAGTCTGGGGATGTGATGAAATATTGATGTGTGAGTACAGGGTGAGCAGTCTGGCTCGCTTGTGAAGCCTGCTCTTTATTGTTAGAATGAGAAAACAGCTGCATTCAACATCTGTAAGATAAGGCAATAAACAGCAGTGCACCGCTGCAGCGGAGGCACACTAACTCAAAGCGTTTGTGTTTGTCCACTGCCACTCCACAACAAAATGATGCCAATTGAATAACTGCAAATCTTGCTGTTTAGTGTATAATCAGGAGGCGCCTTGTGTTACCACAGGCCTCCGAGCCATTATTAAACCTGAAGACTTTACTGTGATGGGGCTGCGATGCAGCGCGAGGCATCAAAAACACAAGGTGCCACATTCTCAAACAGACAGGTAGGTTAAGTGGCAAAGAAAACGACAGTCATTTCAGAACGCAGCTGCTGTGCGGCATGCTTATGCCAGCAGAAATGGCTTAAATACACCCCCATGAATATGCGATTTCTCTACGAAGAGTTTGACAACAAAGGGCCCACCACATCATTTTTGATGAGGCTAGATTGTCTGTCTGTGTGTGTGTGTGTGTGTGTGTGTGTGTGTGTGTGTGTGTGTGTGTGTGTGTGTGTGTGTGTGTGCAGATCTGCAGGTTTCTACCGTTCTGTCCTACTTACAACTGAGATTATGTTCAATTAGAGAAGTAGAGGGAAGAATTAATGTTGTCCAGAACAGCTGAGATGTTTTTTAACACGATGTAATGGTTGAATTACCGGAGTCAGTAAATTTGTAACAGCATTATTGAGAAAAATAGATATTTAAAAAAGGAAAAAAAACATCTGTTTGCAACCTTGGCTCTTTAGTTACTAAAATTGTAACCAGACAACCTTCTTTTTTTCTGCTTTAACACTGTCCCGGAAATAAAAAACAGGTTGATGAACCTCCAGAAGAATCAGACTTCATAGCTCTAAACCAGTGGAGGTGACGGAGTCAATGTAAACAGCCCAAACCATATATTTCACCAGTATATTACTTATGATGTTCAATACATTCAAATACATTAATTTGTAGCTTTTTTTTTATAAAACAAGCTATGATTTACACTTTATTATAGCAATCGTTCAGGGTTTTTAAAAGGCTGGAATGATAAAGCGGTTGTAATGGGTGACTTAGTGGTAACACCTTTTTTAACCATAGATTAAATGTATATTAGGTAGGTATAGGTCTAAATTAGCATTGACCAAGCTTAAAAATGTATTATCAAACGCTCCAATCCAGGCCAATCCAGATTTGGGTTTGACGAAATAGAAATTTAGGCCTCCTGACATATTAGAATTTTTTTTACTGGGTACAAATAGACAGTGACTTCTTCAACAGTAGCTTTTTATTAGATTTTACATTTTACAAATGGTGTGCCACTCGAGTTTCAAGCTAAATTGGATGAGGTCCGTCCATTTGTTTAGAAGAGTTGAAACCGCCAGTGAGCGATGACGTGTTGGGTCACTGTGACTGATGTGGTTAATGTGAGTGAAGCAGTGACATGATGAGGGATGAGGGGGACCCGTGAGAATTAGGAAGAATCTCATGCTATATATATTCTGCTTCACGCCAACGTACACCTATGACATGTCACTACAATGCGCTTGGTTAAGTTAAAAATGTATATATTTTAAGATGATCCCATTTCAAACCATTATGCTGGTCACATTTATTCAAACTGGCAATTTCAACACACCAGGTTGTGTCACATTTCATGAATTTGATCGTTTCATTCTTTTCAGCAATATTATTTCCAAAAGATTGTTTTTTTTCCACATCATCTCACCCAAATTGCTCCACAAAATCTCTCTGAGCTTCTCCTTGAACTATATTTCTCCATTTATGCTGTACTTTGACTTTTTTTTTCTTTCATTTTACAGTTTTCTTCCTCTCCAAAGCCCTAGTAAAATAGCTCTCCTTATGACTTAAGCAGAATTGACAATTAGCCTGCTAGCTGGAGCAGAGGTCTCTGCAGTGGGTCCCTGATGGTACTGTACGGCAGATGAAGAGATTGAACCACCACCATCAATGGCTGCTTGTCTGAGATTGGCTGCTGTAATTGGTTCCCGCTCTGTAACACTCACATTCCATCACACTTTATTAATGCCCGTCATCCAGTCAAAAGCTAATCTTTTATTCTGTTTTCCAATTATTGTAAAGTGGCGGGGTTTAAATGAGGAGGAGGAGATAATGAAATTAACTTCCTAACTTAGAGCAATTCTCTATGGCACAATGATCAGATATTCTCTTGGTCTGGAAAATGTATGCTAATTTTATGCATCTATCATTAGTTATTACCATTGCAGCAACATAAAACACAGTTTTCTTGAACAATTAGACTTAAAATGGTGCATTTTAATCAGTCAGGGGAGGCTTGCGTGCATATTAAAACAGCTGTAATTGAAAAGCCTGAACTTTTGACACTTCTTGAAGCAAGTGTTTGACAGCAGTGACAGTTTGTTTACATCCTGCTGCATCTGTATTCAGTTTCAAAGATTCTTTCGTAATACCTGAGAGCAACCAGGAGGAATACTCCAGGGCTTTTTTTTTCTTCTGCTTGTGTATTGTTGGTGCTTCAACAATATGTGTTCTTGTCATGAGTAAAATATCACACGTTTTTAAACGTTTTGTTTGTTTGATTTTTTTCTATTATTCTGGGGTTTAGGAAAAGGATAGTTTGGCCTTTGTTAACATTTAGGTATGCAGGCTTGCAAGAAAAATGTAAGCTTCCAAAGGCACTTTGCAATGCTGAAGACATACATGACAAAGCTCTTTCAAATAAACCATTCAAATAGCAAGATCTGGCCAAATGAATAAATGGGGCTTTTAAATTATGCAGTTTAGTTTTATTTCTACTTTTCTGGTAATTTGTGCTGCCAATTCACTTGTATGTTAATCAACAACAATACACTCAGTACATGTGTACCTCCCCTTGTACCAGAAATTTTAAATAACCGTTATTACACCGGAGGAGGAATTTAAGGAAAAGAGGATCACGTCTTCAATATGTCTCAGTTTTTCCTGACAGATGAATATTATGTTTAAAGTATTCTAAAGCTGCAAAGTCAAATGTTTTGGGGGGTTTCCCAAGCAGAGAACAAACTGTATATTTCGTAGTAGCAGCTCTGTTGCACTGCAAATTAATTTGGCTTTGCTTAACTAATGAATCTACCGCTCAATAAGCATCCCCTCCCCTCTCCGCTCCGCTACAGGCCCACAGCACCGAGGCCCCCAGACGAGCTACCATCCCCATCCGGCTCATCAGTCACCCTGGGCAGTCTCTCCCCAAACGGGACCCCCTGATGCCCAGTAATGGCTGTTTGATGACCCTCATAAAAGGAGTCAATGTATTGATGGAGCCCTTTGAGGACAGACCTAATTTGTATGAGGATCAATTCAGTCAATTCATAAGAAAAGAACCAGCGGACGGAGAGAGGGAGTGTGTGAGCGCGTGTGTGTGTGTGTGTGTGTGTGTGTGTGTGTGGGGTGGGAGGGATCAAGATTTTAAAAAACACAACATTACACCTGTGACCTCGCAGCTCCGACTGTGTGCTCGCGTTGACACACACAATTTGTTTTAATGATAGTCTGTCGTGTTGTTATTAAATAATTGAATCCCTCTCAGATCAGATTACCATGTAAAGGACGGCACATTATATTATGCGTGTCACTGCTGTCTGTCATGCACGGTGCTTTGTGTCATCAATTTTTATGAGAGGGCCACATGCATTTATGGGTGATCTATTCAAGGTATAATAAAGCTCCAAAACCACGGTTAAGTCATTCAGTTTTGTTGTAAGTCCAATGCAAGTAAATAAAGTGCTCACAGATAATTACAATATCTATCAAATTGGCAGCATTTAGTGCATTTGTCTACAGATAAATTAAACGGAAAGGCCTCACCAGAAGAGAGCAGCTGGGATTCAATACGAAGAGGAGTGGCTACGGGGAGAAAAGAAGGCAGTTTAATGCTTGTTTGTGCTTTAGAAATAAAGAAATACATATACTCAGACAATGCTTAAACAAGGAAACGTAGTTCCTTCAAATGCGGCAAATTCCAAACACAATCCCACACAACAGACACGATTCATTCATTTTCTGAAGTCAAAGAGGGCTCTGAACTATAAGAGACAGTAGCTCTAATCAGGTGTATAGCGGAGCTGATCCTCCAGATATCGCTCTCTGAATAATCAGCGTGTCTAATCAGGTGTATAGCGGAGGTGATCCTCCAGATATCGCTCTCTGAATAATCAGTGTCTGGGTGAAGCCCTGCTGCCCTGGCCTCTGCTTACCTAATGAGACCCCATGCCCGTGATTTCTCAGCATGCTTCGGCTCGCCAGACCACTCCTGCTCCACCCAGGGAAAAGAAGAAGAAGAAGAAGAAGAAGAAGAAGAAGACGAGGAGGAGGTGGAGCGAGAGGATGAGGGGGTGGTGAATCCAAACGGAGCCCCCCGCCCTCCTCCTCTCCTCCCCTGCCATATCATTTGCATGTGCAGAATCAGGAATGATATCCACAGAGAGGCGGTCGGGAGTAAGGAGAGCTGGAGAAAAAAGAAAGAGTATGAAAGAGGTGTGCACTCTGACCGCGAGTACCTCCAGAATCGGGTCAAATTTTTCTCTCTTCATCTAAAGGAAAAAAGTGATAGAAATGATACATAGAATTAGCCACCAAAGAGTTCACGTCTTCTGAGAAGCGGTGAGGGTGGCAGGTGAAGTAATAGGGAAGACCAAAAAAAAAAAAAAAAAATTGGCAAAAGCGATGAAACAGAGAGGTAGGGGTGGAGGGAGGGAGGGAGGGTTTTTTTTTTTGAATGGAATCCAATGGCAGGTCCTGATGGTAAGGAGAGGAGAGAGTAGAGAGCCCCAGTGTCTGCAGCTCCAAAAGAGGATGTGATGAGACTGCATGGCTAATGAAGCAGTGCTCTCCTCTCTGGCTCCACAGAGAGCCCAGCCTTTTCTTATTCCCATTCATCATTAATTCAACAACGTTGATAATTTCATTAGGTTTCTTTTTTTTTTTTCCCGCGCATTTTCCAGGGCCTTTATCAATAAATGATGGGCCATGGACCAGGGGCTGCCCCTGCTTAGCTAAACACACACTCACGCTCTCGCTCGCTCGCTCTCTCCATTTCATTTTTGCCTTTTTCCTTCTCTTAGCAGCAAATGTGAATAAGTATGAAAAAAAAAAAGGAACTACCTTTGGTGACCTTGCCCAAAATTCACTATAGGCATTTATATTCAGGTCGTCATGCATGGGTTAACCCTCTTCAACAAGTCTTTTGAATGAAAACACTTTGACATGTCACAGTAGAAAAGCACGTCTGTAAATAATCCAAATTAATGATGGCTGAATTCCATTTAGCTGCTTGAGTTTCAGGGTCATGGTCAGGACTTACTGGGGCACTTGACTATAACAGAGTCAAAACGTGCACGTACCAGTAATCTGGTGAACAGAGGCATCCCACTAACTCAGAAACTATTTCAAAGTGCATGGACAGGGGTGACTGTGGCTCAGAGCAGGGTCGTCCTTCAATCAACGGATCGGCGGTTCGATCTCCGGCCCTGCTAGTCCATGCTGATGTGTCCTTGGGCGAGGCACTTAACCCCGCCGGCTGTTCCTGACGTGTGTGTGAATGGTTAAATAGTCCTGATGAGCATTGGTCTTTGTTGTTTGTTGCGATTTGTATCTTTGTGTGCTCTTTGTGTCCCAACAACACTTTTATTTTATTTTTTAAACTAAGAGACATTTTCAGAGTTAATTTGTTATTAAAAACCAATGGTCTCGAATGTATGATACATTTTATACATATACAGCATTCTATGGGTGGGAGGTGTGTGTTTGTGTGTGTGTGTGTGTTTGTGTGTGTGTGAATGTTGTACATTCTGGGACCGATTGTCATGGGATCTAACATATGGCACTTGCATTGACACAGGGGGCATCCCAGGTAAATAAACCAGGATCTGGCACACTACAGCAGAGCCTGCCTTGGCACAGTTGTAGTGACATGGGGCGCTTGGCCAGGCTATGCATGTATGCACACACAGTCACACTCAAAACACACACTCAGACAAGACACACTCCGACACACAGACACACTGAGCTAGATTGGGAGCTCTGAGGGACTGGATCCAGGGATTACTCGAGCCACATTTATTTATTAACTCTCAATTAAGTATGGGTGTCCCAGGGCTTAAAGTGGCTTAGTGAGCAAGTGGGACCTCAAGCACATTTTGATGACAGTCAAGGCCCCTGATCTCAGTTCACTCCATTTTGCTGATTAAATATAAGCTTTTCATCTGTGGATACAATGCTATTAATTAAATCATTAGACGAGTGATTCACTTATGAGCAAAGGGAGCAGTGAAAAGAGAGACGCACGCGCTCGCTCGCTGCAATAACTACTGAAATATTAATTATGAAAAAAAGAGAGCCTAAATTCATTGACAAGGATTACATGTGTAGAGACCCTCTCCCTTCCTTCATTGGGCCAACCCCCTTCAGCATGGGCACACAGTCCCTTTTTGATCACGAGATAAAGGGATCGAACAAACGCAGGAATCACATACACACTAGTATAATGGGCGTGCACTGCTTCACTCACTCTCACACACACACACACACACACACACACACACACACATACACACACACACACACACACAGAGTTCGGATGGGCCTATTAAGAATGTTGCATTTTACAGACTTCTTTAATGAAATATGACCACAGAGTTGTAATAGCTTGCTCGGGGGAAGTATAGGATCACTGAAGAGGGTAAAAACAGAGCTGCGCTTTCTGTCTCCCTGCTGAATTACAAACCAAACACGATGCAAAGTGTCCGTATTTGCAGTGCATCCCTCGGCTGATTAAGGGCCCGTTCACACACAGTCGCAGTGCTGAGGAGAAACGCATCTGAACTTCATGCGTTTCAATGAAAGCATGCTGCTCATAGCGTTTAGCGAGGGGCAATGAACAGACGACGCTGCGTGGCTTTCTTTCTGCTCACAGCTCAAGTGGCAAAAAATGTGACTGTAGCCTTTTCTTTTGAAAAGATACAGTGACAAGATACACAAAGTCAATGCAAAGTCGCAAACATGCAAATGACGCAAGACAGATAACGCAAATGCGTGGATTTGCCTCGTTTGTGTATTTCTGTGACGTGTTGTCGCAAAAGCCGATCAGCGTTGAAATGGTTCTCCTGTCATCACTGATGTCCTGACGTTGTTGAATCAGAAATGGAGGAAAAACATATTGAAGTCGTAGGTGTCGGCATCCTTTTTATCCGTTTATTGTTAAATCACAGCAAAACAAACAACATGTACACAGCAGCAATAGTGGTCATTTTTTCTATGGATGTTGGTGGAAATAAATGGCTTAGTTGTTAATAGCTTACATGAAGAAAGGCACTCCTGTGCATCTAGCGCGAATAAATAAACAAATAATCCAACGATCAAACTCCCGCGAGTAACGCAACGCTACATTTTATGGGCTAAATACGACATTCAGAGCTGATGTATGATTGAGGGATTGCCTTCACATGGGTGTTAATGGTGCGAGCAGCTAACAAAGCTAACGGTATAGCTTTACACAGCAATAGCTGTTTCCTGCTGTATTCATGTTCAGAATGTCCTACATTGAACCTTCAATACCTTAAATAAAAAAAATTAAGTTGAAAGACAGAGAATGTCGAAATACTTCTAAATTTGCAAAATGAAGTTTCCCCATTAACTTCACTACAGTTTTAATGTTAAGCCAAGATCTAGTGGCGATTGGATAAATTGCAACCGGGTACTGGCTTCATAATGTTTAAGATTGTAAAAACAATACTGATAAAAACATTGAAGATTAGGTTTTCACATCAATTAATATGTCATTCGACATCTCTTTATCACTGTTCTTGTTTAATTTAAAGGGGCCTTGTGTATAAAACTTAAATTAAACCAAGAAATATAATTTATTTCAGTGTCATTTGTATCATTCCCTACACCTAACATTTAATTATACAATACAAGTCCTAATTTTGTGTTGTATGTTGAAATAACCGAAGAGATGGATTAGGAATACACCAACAAGCAATAGAAAGGTATTTGTGTGAGGTGGAGAAAGGGTTTTGTGGGAGGCAGCACTAGAGGCTGATATCCACCGACAGCTACAGCACTCTGTGAGGTGTAATATAAAACAAAGCTGCAGGTCTTCTTTACTGTAAGACACCTCTTTCACCTCTCGCTGACATGAGAGCGCAGGAGTTGGGAGAGGGCCCGGCTTTGATAGATGGACAGGCAGAGTGAAAGAGATACAGAGAAATGGGGGAAAAAATTGGGAGAAGGAAAGAGATAAAGAATTAAAGAGAGAGGAGAAAGGCTCGTCTTTCAGGAGCCGATGTTCTGGGAGGCCTGTCGGAGGAGGTGAGTGCTGTCGAGCTGAGAAGGGCAGACTGAACGAGCAGGTGGAGTGCAGCGAGTCAGAGCTTCAGTGCTGCCACCCAGGAAGCTAAAGGCCAGACAATCAGCATGGCAGGGACCACAGCTGTGTGAAGCTATGATGGCACCTGAAGCACCTGAAAAGATCCTGACAATACAGTTTGCCTCTGAGTGTTGGCAGCAAACAGTATTGCAGTTTGTGTTTTTGACGGGGGGAAAAACCCAATATGACATGCTATCGAGAGAAGAAACACCATCCATAATAACATGCCTCTTGTCAGTTCACAAAAAGTACAAAGAAACATTTTCCCATGCGATTTCTGGTCATGTAGTTGTGTTTGGTTTTATTTGTCGAGGTTTTGAGAGGGCGCTCTCCGAGAGCTCTTCCATCCGAGCGTCTCTCTGTGATTGTATTCGGTACAGTGGTATAACTGCACAAAGAGAGATTTTGACCGGATGTTATCACTGAAATCATGCAACGTCAAGGATTCATCAACAGAATTACAATTCATCCATCGGAGAACATCGATGTTTGTGCAACTTTTCTGGGCAATCCATTTAATTGTTGTCAATACATTTGAACCAAAACCTCAAATCTGAAACTCAAGGTGGAGCTAAAAGACGTATCTTTAGCTTCACACACCATCCTGTAAAGTTAGGATTAGAATTCCTACTTTTCACCTCTATACCAGTATGGAAACGTCAGTTTAATTACCTCTTAATCATAGACGCATCTATGGGTATTAATCTTTCACATCTAATATATACATATATACAGATATAAATATTGGTAGCACCATGTATTAGGAATGGAAAAGTTTTCATCCAACTGATATATCATAAAAACTCAATTATTTATGCCTAGATACCACTAGAGATAAGAAAGATAAGACTATATGTGTTTTTATTTTTTTTTTAAGAAATAGCCTGAATCGACCTTTTAAAGGTTATGTATTCGAACTACAAGCCTGGAAAAGGAGTACAAATCAATCTATAATAAACATGCAAAACCAAGGACAAATGGTCACAACATCCCGACTGAAGGATACACTGTTAACGCAAGAATGAATGTTATCGATTAATGCGCGAGAAAACAAATCTGCAAACGACAATACAGTTGCAGCTAATGTCTGGTGCACGGCTGCAAAGGGAAACCAATGGCAGCGGTACAAAAGCAGATGAGAAGGATGCTCCTCCCGTCTAGATAGAGTTGTGTGGTTTGAGCATCTGCCAGTTCACCACCCATAGGGAGTGTCGGTGGGCTCTTCAAACACCCTGCGTGGGTCCTCCTCCTTTTGATGCTCCTGGAGAGGGAGAGGACAGGGGGAAGAGGAGACACTCCTCCACACACGCTGCTGAGCTCGACTGGACCAGATGGGGAGGGGGGAGGGAGGGGGGGGGGGATTCAGAGAGAGGAAAACTGGAAATAAAAAATACAGCGGAAGAAGAAGAATGTACAGAATCAGCATGGTGTAAACATGAAGCGGAGCGGAAATGGGAAGTCAAAACCACAAAGAAAAAATTGAATGATCAGCAGTGTTTATAGCTTCAAACGGGGCTCTAATGCTTCAGTTCCTTGTCTCTCGACTGAAGACGGGTCATGTGACCCCAGACTGTAAATTTCCAATTGGTGAAAATCTGAGCATTATTTTTTTTTTTTTATGCATGCGTGGTTACCATGCAATTGACTCTGACTGCAGATTTGTCCTGTATCTATACATGCCGTTCAAGGACCCGTATCTGTCCACATGCAGGTTTACAGGCCAACCTTTTGCACTGATATACACCTTTCTGGCACACTTGGAATGTGCATACGTGAAAAAGGACCATCTCTTCGCCTTCACAGTGAAACAATGAGAGAGAAAACAGCCGTTGAGTCAAAAAAAAAAGAAGCAATTTGTGGTTTTGTGTGTGGCACTATTTCTTTGCAGGGAGCCCTGACATTGTGGGGACTTGTTGTCACCAGGAAGTTGCCATGTTTGCAGATTTTTACCTCTGGAAAGAGTTCGGCTGGATGTTGCTCCCTGTTTACAGTCTTTATGCTAAGCTAAGCGAAGCAGCTGCTGGCAGTAGCTTTGTATTTACAGTACAAACGGGAGAGTATTGATCTCTCGGCAAGGGAGCTTATTTCCCAAAATGCCAAACTATTATTTTAACTGCAGTTTCTTCTTCACTTGTTTGGATGCAATTCAGCCGCAGTGTGTTTTCAGTGTTTGCACCAAACATCTCTGGTATCAAGTAACCTTCCATAAAAATGATAGCAAAGAAAAGAAAAGCATGTGAACAACATAAAAAAAACAACAACATGCAGTCAAAATATAAGACCAATAAGCTAAATTAAAAATGAAATAAAAAACAAAGACAAAAAAATACAGTTACAGTGAAGAAACGTGTACAGTAGAGAAACCAGCAAGGTTTTTCATTGAGATTTGAAGCTAAGTAAAGCTGAAGTGCATAAAGATAATAGGGAAGTCGGTTCCATTTATGTGGAGCGTCATAATTGTGGACTTATTGTTATACTTGACAGCTTTGTAGTTGTGCCTGATTTAACATTTCTCCATCTCCTAATGTCAAATAAACTAAAAAGTAAAATACAATTTGCAACATTTACAATTTACAATGGGGTCATTTTGCTTTGGTTAAGCTGCCAATAAGAGCAATAAAAGGACACACACACACATGCACACACACACACACACACACGCACACACACACACACACACACACACACACACACACACACACACAGAGCAGGATCTGAGGGAAAGTATCACAGGAAGGGAGCAGTAGGGGGAGTGAATAGCTTCTATAACTTTGAGTTTTTCTCTGTGCTTTATTGGCTGCTGAGAACAGACCCATACTCAGCAGTTTTATATCTAGGAGGTGTCTTCTGGATAGGTTTAAGGCACTCTGAGTGTGTGTGTGGTGTGTGTGTGTGTGTGTGTGTGTGTGTGTGTGTGTGTGTGTGTGGTGTGTGTGTGTGTGTGTGTGTGTGTGTGTGTGTTTGGGTTTCTGTGGAAGTGAGGGTCTTAATGTATTGCTTTATTCAGAATTTAGAACATTCAATACAAAGAAAATGCACACAGACACATAGATTATCCTATTTGGACGACTGGGAGATCAAAAATATTCCTCCTCAAAGATAACTTTACAGGTAATTGACAGGATGCTTGTAAAAAAAAAAAGAGTTTAAACCCAGTGAGAACCATGAATAAATGAATACATGAGGCTTTTGTATGGTTTTGGGTGAGCATCTGGTATCAAACATACTCAAACCTTGCTGATAAAAGCCATGACAGAAGAATTACAGCAACAATCAGTTAAAGCCTGTACAAGAGGAAAAGCTGTTCTTCACCGGTCTCCAACGGCTATCGTTTGACTGACAGCTGTAGGTGAGAGGTAAGCTATGGAGACCAGCAGTCAAATGGACAATAGGAGTCTCACCCGCACTGATGTACAGATAAAAACATCTTACGCTGTCTGATCTTCAAAGACACAGGACTGAGGAGCAGTCATGTCAAAATGGTTCAACAGTGTTTGTGAATTATTGAGGAACTCCGGGTCTTTTGATGACTTGATAACAAACCAATGAGCTTAATAATCACGTAAGGAAAAATGATCTTGTTTAAAAAGGTCTAAACACAAAAAATGTACATGGATGGATGTGAGAAGATGATACAAAATACAAAATAGAAGGCCATACTACCTGAACCCATACAACAAAAGACAACTGTGATGATATAATATCTCCAGCAGCTGAACCAGCCCTTCCGACTAGAGCCACACCATTTGAGCTCAGGGCATTGTGAGGAATGGATACTGGGAGGCAGACATGAATCATGTGTCTGGGAATTATGTCCCCGGCATTTAATATAGTGGGAGTGTATTTCTGTTCACAGCCATGTGGTCCCAGCAAGGCCTAGATGGGGAAAACAAATCTGTAATAGGCGCACAATTGAATCAGGTGTCTGGTGCTCTTAAGGAAATTAAGTTGTCGCCGGAGCGGGGCCACTTAATGAGAGGCAGGCTTGCGGACAGTGACGAATGGAGGGTGACACTGGCAAGAGTGTGAGGCCGCCACAATATCTGCATTTGGACTGGTGATGATTTTTCATCCCTGAACCCCCCACCATTCGGTTTCTTTCTCTCTTCATTTCTCCCCCGTCGAACGCACACATATACACACTGCCTCTCCTCCCACAGCCTCCCACTCCAAGAGCCTCATTGGGGACACATTTGCTCCCTGTGTGATACTGGCCATTTATTTGCACATATATTCATGGAAATGATGACAGCTAATAAAGAGGGGAATCTTCTTTCCAAGTGTTCTTTACTTCACGGTGCATCTTGATGGTGGTCATTATGGGATTTTGATAGATGTCTCTCCACAGTCACAGTCTCATGTACACAGCATGCCCTCCAGTATGAATGCCGAGATATGCAATACTATTACGTTTTCAGGGAATCCCGTTTTAATAGAGAGGTACGGTAATGTTTGTTTTTATTACATTATTTGATTTGGTCCAATATTAAACATTCCCAAATGAAAGCACCGAGGATCTTATATTCAACCTTTATTCATAAAATATTCACGGACAATTTGTCTATGACTCAGTAATATTATAATTCTAAACAGATGGTATATAAAAAAGTGCCATTGTGGGTTCATTTAAAGGTATAACTTCTGCAGCATTAATAGTTGTGGTCTGTGGTCATGCTCAGGTTCAATTTTTTGATTCAGTTTATTTTGAATAGCCCAAAATCACAAATTTGCCTCGGAGGGATTTAAAATCTGTACACATACAATATCGCTGTCTTGGGACCTCACATTGGATCAGGAAAAAAACTCCCCAAGAAAACTGAAAAAAAAACTTTGACGGGGAAAAAAGGAAGATTTATGACACATATAATTCAAATGATGAAGAGTTGCCAGTTGTGGAAGAAGTGTTTCTTTACTTAAAAGAGGACTGCAACAATTTCAAATACTTCTGTAACATTGTCGGATGAGGACCAACTCCAGAGTTCCGGTAATAATTGTTATCGCTCATGATGCTACCTCCAGCGTTGTCCAATAATATAAAAGCTGATTGTATTCAAATCTGCAACATAATTAGTAACTATAAGCCATCAAATATTTACCCTGAAATGTAGTAAAATAGAAGTTGTAAATGGTAGAAAATGAAAATACCCAATGTCTCAAAAGCAAATGCACTTTGTTACTAACAACTGCAAGTTACAAAATAAAATGTGAAAACATGTATAAATTGAAGTGCTCATAGAAAAAACACAGACACTATCGATGGATAACAGAAAAGTAGATTGTGTTGCAGGAGTGAGAAGTTTCTACGGATGTTTTGATGTTTTTTCTATCACATTGGAATCCACTTAAAAGCAGCTCCAAACTGAAGACTAAAGACGTTTTATAGACATGTTTCCAACGAACAGGGGTCGACTGTCTGATCCATGGCTCATTGCCGCACATACTCTTTGTATTTCTGTAGATACAGTAAGAACCAGATTTGTTCTTCCCCTTGCACTTTACAACTATTAAAATGCAGCCCGATATGCAACTTGTGAGTGAAAAGCTCAGCAATCTGTCACCTAAATGGATTATCCTGACGTCAGAGATATTGCCACTAAACGTGAAGACATGGAAATTTCTGCTGTGGCAAAATGGCCTTGAAAGGGGGAGTCGTTGTCGTTCCCATGGGTTGCTCCATCAATGTCTTCAATCCCGTCCTAAATGGATGTGAAGGGGAGCATCTCTATAGGCTTGATCCTTCTATAATGCCATACCAATGATCAAGTGCTCATTTGTTTCTGACAAAAATACAAGAAAACTGCCATCTCGATCCTCCTGTGACGCTTGAGGAGTATTACGATGCGGTTCCTTTCGTGTTTGACCTCCCCTTATTATTTTCAGCAGAGACAACCCCGACGGAAGCATCTACAATGCTAATTCTGTAACATAATCCATGCATACCACAAACAGGCAGGACCAATGCTTGACACAAGGGTCTCCACATTGAGCAATTCCCTTTGATAACTGACCCAACATGGTCTACTGTATGCATAATGATGGTACTTGGAAACAGCTGTAGCGTGTTGACGATCAATGTCTGTCCTTTCAACACGGTAATTGTGAGGCCAGAGAATGGCTGAGTAGCCAAGGCTACCGCTGCAGTATGGCCGCTGGAGTGAGTGGCCACTCATGTATGCCTTTTAAAGTTACACTCCATCCACCCAGACGAGACTTGGGCTTGGATTTAGTTGTGTGGATGGAGGCAGCGCTGCAACAAAAAACAAAAAAATCATTGCGGAGTGTGGTAGAATTGTAGGATTCGATGAGGCTTCAACACCCCTCCTCTCGCTCCATCTCTCCCAGCTGACTCGGTATGAATAATTGACCCCATAGTCTGGGCCCCTGCTCATTACTGGGGGAAGTGTCGGCCTGGTTTGTGATGCTATGAGGGAGGGTGCGAGCGCCCACCGTCCGCAAGCCGGGCTTGGTTTTCCCCTCTACCTCTGACCACACACCAGTCCTTCATCTTTAATGGCCTGTGCCGTGATCGGACATCCAGCCTCTCCAACCTTCCAGCCTTGCCCACTTCATCAAGCAGGTGAACGGGTTGGCAGTAACACATCTACTGCCAGAGAGGAGTTTTTCAAGAATTTTTAAAAATTCTCTTGTGAATTTAAGGAGTTTTGGGCAGGATTATCAAAGGGTGCAGAGGGGTGGATGGGGGAGCGAACACTGACATCGAGGAAAGTTCTGGAAAAGTTTTCGGGTTCACACTCAAACTAGGAGAAAACTCGTAGTCTTAAGGTGAGTACTCTACTCTGAGAGTCATGACTCTTTTTCTGTGGGAGTTGGGAAAGTCATCCGGAGAGAAGTTACGAGGGGCAAAGCAATGCGTCGGCTAACACACAAACACCCAACAAATTCATAAAACACCATGATAAAGTTGAACTCCTAAATCTTCACGTCTGACGAACAAAGTGAGCTCATATGTCACGGAAATTCCCAGGTCGCCACGTGGCCCGTTTCCCGTGCAGCACAGTGAATCTGACACATCCGTATCTGCATACTGGGACGGATAAGGCTGGTGAGTGAAGCCACCGAGCGCTGGCTGGCGAGGAAAACAATAGCTGACAAGACGCCCCCCAATACATCAATCAGACGAGTCTGTCAGCTCAGCTCCCTGCAGAGAGATCCATGGGAAGCAAAAGAGGGACCACACAAAACACGGAGGCTGCAAATGAGAAGCCACAGTATGGATTGCTGCGTGATGAGCAGCCAAACTAGACAGAGACAAGGGATGGATGAGGAACATGTGTGGGTCACGTCGACAAGGACAATTAAATAGTGTGTGGGCCCTAATGTGCCTTTTGCAGAGCTGACGCATAAAAAGAGACATCAACTACCCTGATTTTAATTGAATCGTAATTATGCATCCTGAGATTATGGTTTTTGCAACTGAATTCTATTGTTTAATATTGTTAGTACTTGCTATTTGTGATCCATCTGTGGCGCCTAATTTACTTTAAAAACTGTTTCAAACAGAGTTATCAATTTCATCTTGCAAGCTATTCAAATATGCAACAGCACACAGTTTTCAACACAGCAGAGGCAACATCTGCATTTGTAAACGGTAGAAATAATAAAATCACTCCCCACTAAACCTCTTTTCCTCTTCACAGCATCCCTACTCATCATTTTTTGTAATTGGTGTCTAAGCTTGTGATGTCCATATCAGTACAGTATTCTGTCAATTGATAACATGTTTAAATGGATATAATAGTATTTCTTCCTTATGTGTTTTAGCAAACCCTCCTATTTTTTATAGTTCTTATTTAATTGTATTATACTATTTTCTTATTCTTTTAAGACGATGCCTAAATGTCATCAAACTATTTCTGTGAGAAACTGCATTCTGTGACACTTCAGAGAGCCAGTTGTCCCGAACCTGCAAATGTTTGATCAGGAAACAATTCAAATGAATTCACACATGTATTCGTCTTCAAGGATACACACTACGGGATCTGAGAGAAACACTGATTGGAAGATCAATTTGTTTCCAAAGAAATTGGCATCACACTATGTGACATATGGTAAATGGCCTCTATACATATAGCACCTTTGTAGTCATCCAACCAGGTGCTTTATACTCCATGTCAACCTTCACCAGTTCATACGCTGATGGCAGAGGCCTCCACACATGGTGCCAAACTGCTCCTCACTATCTAAACTAAGGCTCATTCACACACTTATGGCACAGAACAATTTGGGGTTCAGGAACTTGCTCAAAGACACTTTAACACGCGGACAGGAGGAACAAGTCCTTTCGGAAGTTCACGACCTGCTTGACCTCCTGAGCCGCAGCCGGCCAGATCAGAAAACGAGCGTGTAATTTACATATGAAAACGTATTGTTCAAATAAAAGCACAACATATTTTTTTTAACATTTTTTAGAGAGACTTTAGAAAGGGTATATTCTATTATTTTCATGAAGTGTCCAGTAAGAGCTCTACAATGTCATCATACTTATTTAATTTACGCAATAACCCCTTTCTGGTGTGGTTAGAGATTGGCACGTCTTGGAAATGCCCAGTTCCACCAAGAGAGATACAATATGTTTATCTCTATAAGGAAGGTGATGAATGGCCACCTTTTATTTTTCTGTCTTAGAATCGAAAAAGACAGCTCAGTTATGGCAGAAAAATAACATCTACAAAATGCTAGCTCTACGTGCATTTAATAAATATTCCGTATCAAGGAGTTTACATTATTTTGACAGTTTGTTTAAGCCATAAAAGACTTAATGTATCTGGTATGAGTGCTATATAGACCTACTAAATATTTATATAAAGCTTTTGATTTCAAGTGAACTCCAAGTGTCCAATACTGAGTGTGTATAAACATACGACCATGCATGCATACAGCACCAATCCAGAGCTCAGAAATCACCAAATATATTTCCAAGTGTCACACCCAAAATACTTAGCAAGCTCCGCTCAAAATGTGTGAGTGGCATAAGTTTCAGTCCACAGAAACAAAGAAGAAGAGCGAGGTGTCTTACCCACAATGTGGATGAAGGAGATTATCAGAGCTGTTCCTGGTTGTTTCATTGGTCGCAGGCAGCCAAGGATTCTAGAGGAGAATAACGCAGAGCTGTCACTGTGTTTTCGGGGAGGGGAGGGAGCAGGGAAAGAGATTGTTTGAACTGGGAGTAAACGCTGTGAAAATGGTGGAGCTGGCATATTTACACCCAGGGTCTGCACAGGGGGATTACATGCAACGTTTTTATGTCATCCATTTGACAGCATCATCTCATGGAGGTTTTGAAGGCTCCCCCTCATTAGCTGGGCTGGGGCTGCATTTAACACAGCTTTGAGTTTATAAAGACAATGGCTGCCAAACCTCAAGGCCCTGAACAAACAACAAAGGAGAGGGTAACAATCAAAGTGCCCCTATCCCATTTTGGAAACTTGAGTAAAAAGTCATCCGGTTGAAAAAAAAAAAGGCAAAAAGACATTAAAACTGGGGAAATTTAAAAGGCTATAAGTGAAAAGTGAGGTCAACCTAATTGTGTCTCAGTGGGCTTGATAACTATTTAGAGAGTAAAGGCATGCCACTCATTAAATGCAACTTTAAAATGTAACTGGTTTGGTTATTCTTTATTGATTTATTCAGACGAGGTGTTGCATTTATACTGGTCAAGACATTGTGTCCCAATCAGACAATGTTGAAAATATGAACTGTAGGAAACATGACAGTGAAAAACTGGAAGGCCATGGATCTGCGTTCCAGCCTCAAGCAAACAACACATACTTCTGCATTTCGTCGCTATCTAAAATAATGTCACATTGGTCATCTTTAAATTTGATCTTGAATCAATGTAGTGTACTTTTGAGGATATCACTTACTTTATTCTCTGTAGATGAGACAGTATAAAAAAAAAACTATTATAACAGAAATATGCCGTTCAAGTGCATTGTTTTGTCCGGCCAACAGGCCAAAATCTATAATCAATCACTTTATTAAATTGGTTGATTGATTTTCTGGATGCAATTCGCTGCAAAAAAGTTAGAATCTAACGGCCGCAGATCGCCGAGCTTGTTGCGCTGATCAATTGTTTATCCAATTCATTATCGATAAATTACAACAAAGTGGATGTAGCCTCAATCCTTTACATCTCCAAATAGTATCCATGGCGTTTGAAATGAGTTCACTCAATTGATCTCGATATAAGAGAAGCCGGAAAAAACAACGATTCAAGATATTTTGTTTGATGCTCTGGAAGAAAATCTGGTAAAAACACATCTCAAAGGGCTTCTCCATTTACTCTTTGTCTTTCTTTGCCTTCTCCTCAAAAGCAGCACAACAACCTGCTTGTGTTACAAACTCTCTTGCTCTGACATTTAGTCACAGCAAAGTATTTACCCACCAATTACCCACAGATATACCCTTCCTCTCGTTACAGCCGGGGCCCCGTACTGTAAAAGGGAACAAACAATAACAACAGTGAAGGCTCCTCTGCGAAGAGATAATCCAGGCAGACGTGAGGAAGAGGGGTGTGGGAAGAGCTGGTATTGATGGAGACGAAATTGAACTTGATTAAAAAGCAAACAAAACAAACCCCCTACAAAACACAAACACTCCTCACACTTTGTGAATGGGCGAACACAAAGCTAATACGAAGCTACCCGAGCGCTCCTGAGGAGGCGAGATGAAAAGTGTTTAAAAAGGAGAGATCCTTCTTTGTTTGCCTGACATTTTCACACAATTATGTGCAGGATCCAAAGCAGTGCACCCGGTGTTTCTGCTTCTCGACAAGTCCCGGGAAGTTTAGCGTGTTTTTTTTCCACCCTTTTCTCTCACCTTCCTTTTTACTTTTGTGTCAAGTTGATTAAATGAGAGCGTGTGACACGGATCTGCAGGGTAATGCCATCTGGCAGAACAGTGTCATCATTTTTCCTGATGGAGTAACACTGACTAAACCCACTCTCCATCAAGTAATATTAAGGCCGTTACACATTACGGCACCTAAATGACACCAACTGAGGCTCCTCTGTAGCATTTCTGCCATCTTAAAATATGGGTTTGATTGCACTTCTTCACTGACAGCACTCAGAATTAAAACTAGTCTAATTGCTTTATTTAGATCCTGAACTACATTAAACTGCATCTTCTCTTTGCCTCATATTGATTCCTACAGGATGATTAAAAGCACCACAACGTGGCTTGCTCGGTGGAAACCATTATACTTACAGGTGGAATGTGTCACTGGCTCATAATGAAAGAGCCCATGCAATAAAAGTACAATAAAAAACATGCATGAGATATAATGCTATGGGCAATTAAATTCAGCTGCACAAAAAAAAGACCCCACAGCCCTTATACATATTCACTCGCCCACTGAAATCCATAGGAATTGCTAAGTCATCGTCCATGTCTCTGAGGCATTTGCGTACAATGGCACTTTTATCATATGCTTATCAGTGGTGGCCCCTCTCTCATAGTGCTCGATCTTTTGGCCCCTCAATCACGGAGCATATTACTCCTCTGTCAGAGCAAAGCACTTCCTAACGACAGGGAGGCCAGCTGGGACTGAGGAGAGGGCAGGAGGCACACACATTAACATAATAATCCAACCACACTCCCACAGGCCCCGGGGCCAGACAGCATATTAGGTAGGCCCCCCTCATGAAGGTCCTTGCAGGAAATAAAGCTGCTTTATGATGAGCCTGTCAACCTGTGGTGAAGGTGAGGCTTCACCTGTGCTAATTGCTGATGGAAAAAGCAAAACATGGTGGTCCTATAGCCCCTCGTGTGTAAACAGTGATGGAGTTACGTGCTCTAAAGGGCTAAGTGTTGGGTAACGTGAGTTATAACTTAACCTAGTTCTCTGAATATCTCACAATGGATTAAAGAGAATAAGTAAGGCTGTTTCTTTCTCTCTCTCTCTCTTTCTCTCTCTCTCTCTGTCTCTCTCTCTCTGAGCGCACTAGCTTTGTTGCCTTCTACATCACATTGCAACACAACATAACCCAGTAGCCTGACACATATTTCTGAGTATAGGAAGCATCTTCTCGCCTCCTCATATTTACTGAAGAGAGATACGAAGAGACGGAGGCTTTGAGGACAAGAGAGAGACCGAGAGGGGAGAGAATAAGGGGGTTGGGTGTTGGTTCCGCAGCCTTCCCTGTGGCATAAACTGAGGAGCGTTAGCAGCATGCACTGAGGCCTGTGATCCTTTGCACTGGGGTCCCATGGTACCTTGTGTGGCCTGCACATTTCTAACCACATGAGACACTTGCCATCATTGCGTCAAAGCCATCATAATAAAGCCGTGCAGCTACAACACGCTGCTCATGCCTGGAGACACAACAACAAAAAGCCAATACACCAGCAATAAGTGAAAAGTGTGAGAGAAAAAAGAGTCTCAAGTTCAGCTATTCAGAGAAACTTCAGCTTCTGTCAAATCCAATTCAGCGTCACATCCACTGGTAGAAAAAGGAAAAAAATAAGTTCATATGGAGAAGAGAGCCAGCAAGTAATGTATTAGGAAACCAGCAGTGAAGAGCTGTGTGGAGCATTTTCATTGGGAAGCCTGTCTGCCACAGCCTGACTGTCAGAGCACCTCTAATGTGAATGTCCCACTGACTACCACTGTAAGGCTGTCAGTCGCTGGTTGGGGTCCTTGACTGAAGACTCTCACTAGCAGTTCGCACACAGTAATACCTCAGTGGCAAGAGAGAGGCAGACAAGAGAGGAGTGAAGCGAGAAAGAGGATCTCCACAAATCATTTTGATCAAGAGACAAGGTAGCAGTGAGGTAGACCTCCCCCAGCCCCCGCCCCACGAGGAGACAACTCTCTAATTGGTGGAAAGGGCAGCCTGTCCGTGGCCGTATGCACTCTCAGATCTCTCCCAGGACAGCCGAGGCAACGTGCCAATTACTGCCAATTGTTGGCCTGTGGTTGAGATGTGGACAGTTGTCCGCATGGAATAAGAGTGAAGGCCTGGCAAACGCTCCTGCTGATGCCGATATCACACAACAGCAGCACAATATTGTGCCCGTTAGCCTGCAAACTTTTATAAAACAAGCTATTACAATCATTGTTAATACATTTTCTTTGACTTTGCATGCGGCTTCTGTGAAATAGTCAACATATATTAAATACAATCCTCACAACACCTGCAGTCATGTGGAGTCTGAGTAGCTGTTTCAAGCCAGGCGCCTTTAACACCGCCTGACGGAGACTCTGCTTTTCAACAGACCAAATATAGTCCATGTTTAGTGAGGCCAGCCGACCATTATGGGGGTCCTTTCGGCGGAAGTTGAACATATACTATCTCATCCATTATCCATTAGCCGCTCATCATGGTATAGGTCAGAGCTGGAGCACAACCTCTCCCAGCAGTCAGAGAGAAGCAGAGACGAGCAGGCCTTCACGCCGCCGCTCACCCACAGCTCATAACAAGGAAGCCAGAAAGTGTAGCAGAGAGGAGGGAAAACAGTCATAATTCTTGTTCAACTAAAAATCACTATAATGCTCTT
Organism: Clinocottus analis; assembly: GCF_023055335.1. Taxonomy (NCBI): domain Eukaryota; kingdom Metazoa; phylum Chordata; class Actinopteri; order Perciformes; family Cottidae; genus Clinocottus; species Clinocottus analis. The sequence goes on along the minus strand of NW_027175954.1, from coordinate 4,303,093 downwards.
TAATTGTGTAGGCAAAAATCTTTTCAAAAGAGCATGGTAATTTTACCCTGTTAAATTATTCAGCGCACATTAATAACGGTCGGGGCCGGGGTGGATGAGAGCGGCTGTTTTAGGAGTGATGAGCTGCCGGAGCTGGGAGACAGGATCTCACTAAGGCAGTTTTAAGCCTCGTTTTAAAGTTACATTTTCAAGTAAACGACATTAAAAAATGACCCGGAGTAACCCTAAAAGGTACTGGGACTAGAAGTTGGTGCATGGCCTTAAATACACTCATAAAAGACTCTTGGCACGAAGGGAAACCGATCATTTAATAACAAAAGGTTCATATTTCCGGTTCATCTGTTTTAATGAAACATTAAACACAGGCTTATGTAAGGGTTGTTTAGCACATCTGGTGTCTAAAATGTGGATATACCGCGAGCAGAAATATTGAAAAGGTGAGCGCCTTGGGAAAGCACAGTAACCAAGAATTACGCAGCTTCATTAAAAGCCCCGCAATATGGTGCCTTTTTGTTATTTGTACGTCTGTGCACTTGGAACTGTCTGAGCCATAATAGAATAAGAGATACAAAGAGAAAAGGTCACAACCCAGACCTGATGAAGGGCAGTGTTCACTATAGGCTTTAAGGGATTCCAGCCAGCAGATAGCGCATTCAAGAGAGCGATGCAAATGAGAATTTGCATGAACCATGCACCACCAAAGGTAATATACATAATTGGGGGAAGGGGGTAGCGGGGTTTGAGAGAGTGTGGGGGGGGGGGTCTCCATCAAATACGGACATAAAGCAACACTTTCTGTACTTAATAATTAATGCAATACAGTGCACACACACATTGCATGGGATGCATATCATCCATTGGTTGAACAATTACTTTTAAGTGCACTGGAACATAGTGAGCCTGACAAAATATGCACAAATGTGCGCAAGATAAAATACGCCTTTTTCCCTCCATAAAGATGGGATGGGAAATGATGGGAAAAAAAGACCCAAGGCGGAGAGAGCTTAACTATTCTTCTCAGTTGAAAGTCAGGGGTCTACTCTAAATATTTGTGTATAAAAACATAACACATAAGATGGAGGATCCAAAAAGATGTGCAGGGCCTGCAGGAGAAAACAACATGGAGCTGCGATGTTTCTTAATGTCAGTCGGACTAACACCATCAACCACAGCGAACAACAAGCTGTGGCTCCAAATCTTGCAGAAAGTACAAATCAGTGGGATTTAAATTCTTACTAGTTACAGCATGTAACTGCATTGGAAAGTGTGGCATAACTCGCGTGAAGATTGAGTATCGGCTCAGCTTTAACACAATATTTTAGAAAAATAAAAGAGCCACAAATAGGCCGCTGACGTTGAATCAGTTCGGTGTCAACACCGAAAGCTTTCGAGGTATGCATCAAGGGCCAGTCTAAGGCCCCATGCAGCATGATTAAATCTAAATACGCTGACTCTTACACTGTTTGTTTGTTTATTGAGGCAAGTCAGGGGGTGTTCTGAGCCTCAGAACTGCTTTTAAAGCTGATCTGGCTCCTTCAGACCGCGCCGCATCCGACTTCCTGTTGTCGACTCGCAGTTGCCACAGAAAAATTGCTGCTGCAGCCTTAGAGAACCTACAGCGCTTTGTATGCCGAAAGAAAAGAGTTAATTAGAAATACAAATTCTCCCAGATTGTTATTAATGGGAACTGTAGAGTAAGCAACACATATTTTGTGCCCATAAGTAATTCTCAGGTATCTTTGATCTGTGGCCCACAGCGGATGCTGCTGCGTACCGCTGTCTGGCTTCTGGGAATCTGCCAGCGCCAGACATCTGGCTACTTTGTTATCATTGGCTGATCTGCTCCCGGGAGGCCACTCTTGTGACACCAGGCAGAGAGTGTCCTGGCAAGGAAAATTATCAGCACATTTTGAGTGGATTAGAGTTCCAAAGTGGTCCTCAAATCTCTACAGGGGTCTGGTGAGCCACGCTCTACTGGGGGTTCCTCAGGGCTCTGTTTTGACAACACTGTCGATTTGAAAGGCAGCAAGGGTACGGCTCCCACTGTTGCATCACAGGTTTCAGGCAACATCTTAGGAAAAAGTCCACCAATTATGATCTGTCAAATTTAGCTAGGTTGAAATGCACCAAAGACTTCCCTAGATTAGTGCAGAGTTTCTGAGTAGCAGCAAATGTTTGTACTAGAGTGCTGTATGTTGTTTATACTCCAGTGTCATATCTGGCAAAAAAAAAATGTATTAAGTCTGCATTTGTTTTGACTGACTAATGCAGTTTTGTTGTGCTTCAAATTCTGCAGCTATGAAGTTTTCAGTCACGTTCATAATACCTTTGCCTTGAGCAGATTTTTTTTTTTTTTAACTGTGAGGGAGTTAAACATGTCTCCATCTCAAAGGTTATGTGTGACAATCCGCCATACAAAACACTTGTTTAGAGGTCAAAGAAAAGAATGCTGCCTAAGCAATGGCTTAGTGGAGAGAGAAAAAAAAAAAGCCATGATGTGACAATCTGAACCTTATTCACTGGATTGATTGAGGTATCGTGTCTTCTCCTTTTTTTCTCTTGGCGTTTCCATTTGTGAATACAAAGCTGCGGTGACCCATAAATATTACATGGTGTGGAGATGCAAAGCAGGAATTAATGACTGGGGTGTGTGTGTGTGTGAGAGAGCGTGTGTATGGCAGGTCCCTATGGGATTCTGCTTAGACAGGCGGGCATGGTGAGGGTGTGGTCTCTCTCTCCCTTTCTGTGTGTGTGTGTGTGTGTGTGTGTGTGTGTGTGTGTGTGTGTGTGTGTCTCTCTCTCTCTTTCTCTCTCTCACACACACACACACCCACCCACACACACACAATGTAGACAGCATTTTGCTCTCCACATCTCCACTGGGCTGCATGATTTTTGGCCAGAGTGCTAACCTGCCTGTCAGTGGCTCCGTGGTCACCTGCCGCTCAGCATCGGTTTCACTGTCGCTTGTTCCTCTGCACAGAAGAAGAAGAAGAAAAAAAGGAACTTTGGTTGAGAAATAATTTGTGCCAAAATGATTAGTTGGTTGATCAGTACATTACCAGCAATGGTTAATAACATATAATGATTTTCGACATTTTCTCCTATTTTCTGGCATTTTATGATTAATCAGTTGATCAGAAAAATAATTGAGGGGTTAACTGATAATGAAAAATAATGATTAGCTGAAGCGCTGGTATTGATTTCTACAACTCCACTACGCAAAGTTCCCACATCTAATGTGCCTCGATATCAAACCTGTCTTCCACTCGCAGCAGATTAATCGACTAGCTGAGCGACAGAAATATTCAATAATTATTGATAGTTAATATTCCTAATGGACTAATCAATGAAATCATTTTCAAGTGAAAAAATGACAAACACTCTCCTGCAGCCCTGCGCTCTCTGTTCTGTCAGAGCGTACACACACCACATATCAACGTGTCACTCAACATGAACCAAGTTGTGGACCGAGCTCTGACGGCGTTTCAGACATTGTCGTGAAAACAAAGTCAACATGTGATCAGGGCACTCGCGGGTGATGACAAAGTAGTTATTTGAGGTTACAAGAAAACGACAGACAAGAAGAAAAGTACAAAGAGTGAGAGAGAGAGAGAAAGAGAGAGCGAGAGAGAGGGAGACTGAGATCGGCTTTTCCTCTCTGCTTAGCATGATGAATCGGTTGAGGAGGGGCCACTTGACACCTGTCACCTAACCAGCCAGGCACAATTACCTCCAGGGGGAGGACGCGGGACTTGCTAGGGAGTTGTGCATGGCTCCCAGTGAAATAGACGAGCGTTTGAAGATCATTAGTGTTACAGGCCCTGTCTTCGTGGCCCTGTCCAACCCCCTGAAAGGCTGGCTTTGATCACAGCGCTGCGTTTTTGTCAATAGTATGGGTACACCGCATAAATTATAAAGTTATACACACAAAGTCAGCAGGTAAAATGCCACGCTCAATTTCTGTTTCGGCCACAGATGGGGCAGCCCATCGCAGGTAATGAGCGTCATCGCCGCCCCGCAGCCAATGATGTGGGGTGGCCGAGCTCCCACGACGCTCTCGTGTTCAGGCCAACGACTTCACGTGTTTCACGCACAACAAGAAGAAAATAATTCAATGCAAAGCGGTTCTGATCCTGGTCTTGTCTCAATGTGACTTCAGGTTTATGTGATTGAGAAACTTGGCTAATGTCCCTGTTATTTATGACCTGCATATTTCTAATAAACAGAAGTGGAGACTTGTTTTTGGGTTGACTAAAAGCATCTTTTACAGTATGACAGTATGACAAATAATCAAAGGCTGTTAAAGAGGTTACAGTAGTGATGGTTTTAAGCCTTTAAATAAAACAGTATTACTATACATTTGGAGTTGTAATACATAACTAGAAAATTTCGCAAGAAATTTTGAAAGTGTGGCTACTACTGCCGTAAGACGTCGCAATATATAGCTTTTGTTTCTGACGCCCGTCTCTCCTCCAAAGCACTTGAGTTGGTTTGTGTGTTAAACTGATTGGCTGATATGAAGCACCTGTGTGCTGCCGTCGTCATGGTGACCAAGTGAGCGCCAGCAGGCTGATTAGAGGCAGACTGGACTGTGGACTTAAGGAAATAAACTACTGAACGTCCTGAACACACACAAACGTATATGAAATATCATATGACCTTATTAATGATCACAGTGTTGACAACTACACAATATAAAACACACGTAAACGTCTTTGTGTGTGTGTGTGTGTGTATGTGTCTGTTTGTGTGTGTGTGTTTGTGTGTCTGTTTGTGTGTGTGTGTGTTTGTGTATGTGTTTGTTTGTTTGTGTATGTGTTTGTTTGTGTGTGTGTATGTGTGTCTGTGTGTCTGTGTGTGTGAGACAAACAGACAGAGAGACAGAAGTCATCTGTGTTGTGTGTGCGTGTGTAAGTGTCTGCGTGTCTGTTAAACTGCCCTAACGAGAACACCTGTGGGTCGTTAGATCAAAGGTTGCCATGGTGATGACTTCAAAGGGACTTCCTTACGCTGAGCTTAATAGACCTAAATACTGTGGAACTCCTTTCAAACTATTTAAAAAAATGGTACTTTAAAAGCCCCGATTGCTTCGATATCGCATATTGAGCGTTAGGAAGACCTGACAAACAGATACTGTGACTGGCGAGTCTGTACGATAAAACATGTGTCTGTACGGGCGATTTACAAATCAGGTACGAGCTTCAGGGGAGACGTGGCTTTGGAGGGAGATTTAACATGGCGGCGGATGGCAGAGCGAGGTGGACTTGCTCTCACATTCAGTCCGATTTCAAGACGTCTGAGTCCGTTGGATTCCTATCGACCGCAGTTTATGACAGAAGACAAGATTTCCAACGTTTCTATCCAACAATGGTGTATGAAGAGTGAACATTGTGGGAGTAAAGACAAAATACGTTTTATTTTTTTAACAGTTTCTGTCGCTTCTTCTCACTCTGTTAATTGGCGCGCCACCCTCTACGAACGTTTCGTGAAATTTTTTTTATGTTTTTTGCATTTTTCGGGAAAACGGCCGGGCGAATCTCTTAGAAAAGTCATAGCTCACGATTCCCGCGCAAACCGCACGTTTCGATGTAATTTTTGCGCATGTGCTGGCAACGCTCTGGGAGGAGTAGTGGTTTGACTATAAGAATAATAATAATAATAATAAGCCCGCAGGAGAACATGAAGTGTGCTTCCAGCATGGGGTCTCTGACCCCATGCGGCTGAAGCCACACTTAATAAATGCTGCATGTTTTCAAAAGGTGGAACGAAGCATGAACTAAAACTTTATTCTCTATTATATAGGTTGAAGGACAGTTCAAGATTAACAGTATTGAAGATTTCTCAGATGACAAACATTCAGATATGGCACCCATACAGCTGCAGCGGCGTGCCCTCCTCAGTATTGTGTTTGGCAGTGCGCTGCCGTGGTTTCAACGAAGAAAAAAAAGATCATTATAGCTGATGAGGCAGTGGCTTCGAATGATGACAGTGTGACAGCAGAGCGCTTTTTAATTTGTCGGATCAGATTGTGACATGCTCCATCACAGGACGGAGAAAATCTTTTCATTTGTGCAGAAGAAAGGGGGAAAGGAGGTCAATTAGCATCAACCATTAGACAACCCAGTGACAAGCAATATATTACCGCGTGGGGACAGTCAAACTAATGAGAGAGGCAGAAGAAATGTTCATGCAGGTTGGACAGAATTCTGCAATCATCCTGCGACATTAATCACTTGTATCGCACTTGACATACACATTCTTTATAGTCACATATGTAACTCCTGGTATGCGCTGCCTTCCTCGTCATCGCTTGTTGTCATTATGAGGTTAGGTTTACTCAAAGGAACGTCTGTCATGTCAAACGTTACCCCACAGAACCATGTGCATCCTTGCGACATCAGCCGGATGCAGTTTACACTAATTCATGCTTTTGACTGCATGGCGAAAATAGTTTGTGTTGGGTTTTTTTGTGTCATTCGAGGTTGATCAGCCAAAACGGGAGGATATTTCATCCGATGTGTGACCATATTGTTTTAAAGATCACAGAGGCCTCCACCAATATGATCTTTGCCAAAAGCAGCGTGCGAGAGAGGATCTCATTTTATCAGAAGAGACAATCTCAAAGCGAGTAATTTTTTTTTTTTCCCCCTTTGCCAGGCAGGCTTTATTTGACTGGCTGTCAGGTATAACTCTCTCGATATTGATCTGAAGTACCTAAAGGTATGTGACATCATTATGAGGCTTGACCTTATCATCTGCTGCCCTGGAGCCAATAGGCAGCGCTGGGCCAGAATCTAATGCCCCCAAAGGAGAGGGGGGGGGGGCATTAGATTCTGGCCCAGCGCTGCCTATTGGCTGGTGTGTAATAGGGAAATTGGTGGTGGTGTTATTTGTTTTCCTGACCTCATGGCACATCTCACTCGCAAGGCCTCTAATCAGCCATGGCCTGAGGTTGACTTCACTACCAGACCAGGTTAGCTGCCTTTGCTGTTGGTTATCGCAATGTGGTCCACATTAGCGAGTATATTGGCTATACAGTCTGGAGAAATATGGACAGTGTGTGTCTGTGTGTGTGGGTAGTCATCATCAACCAAACTGAGATGATCAGAGCTACCATCAGACTCAAGGCTACGATTGGTTGATTGCACAAAACCCGGAATTGTAATGCCATGTTTTTGCAATTGGGAATACTTTGCCACCTGCTCCAATGGGGGGTGTCATTTCACCTCTAATCCTGGGTCCAAACAATATATATTTACAGTCATTCATTTTAAAAAAAAGAAAGTGCAGCAGGGCTATAATACGCACAACTCAACCAAACTGCTAGGCTCTCAGAGACGACCCGCACCTTCATCTTGTCGTCCCTGTGAGCGAGCAGTCCGCACTCAGGAGCTCCAGGAGACGGACCCGGTCAGCGGTTGCAACAGCTTGAATTCAGCCTTTGCCAAGCCTGGCGCCAGTAGTCCCAGGGGGTTGGAGCGCTGGCTTCAACCTGCGTTACTGCAGCCACAGATAGGTTAGCTGTTCTGGTAGGGAGTCTGAGCCATCGCCCTTGGATCAGACCAACAGTGCTGGGGCCTGCACTGGCAGAATTCAAGGGGTTTGTTTGCTGGATTTGTCAGATTTAATAATCAAACTATCCAAACGCACACGGACCATAAATGTATAATTGGCACACCTTATTGGAAGTCACTTTGGATAAAAGTGACAGCTAAATGAAAATGTAAAGAAAAGCCCACACTGCAGCTTCCTCCTCTGGACTGAACGCAGACTGATGCTACTGTGACTCTCTATCGCCTCTTCAGGTAGAAGTGGTATTACAAGACAGGACGGGCCAGGGCTAGCTGGTTCACATGTTTACTTTAGTAAATATCTTTGCAACACAATACATACAGTTGGCACGTTTGGCATAACACCAACAATGTAAGCTCTATTTATTATGTTCATTTTTTACGTTTTAAACTATCGGTTTGGACTAACCTTACACAATGCACCTCTGACCTCCAATGCTAATTATTATTACGATTCATATTTATTTTTGGTCGTGTTATAGTTGAAGATCATGGTTTTGGTAAAAAAAAACAAAAAAAAACTAAAAAGTGGATCAATATGTTCATAGTTTAAAAAGGGATGTTGTTCGGTTACTATGTGTTTTATTATTGCATGTGTTGTTGGTCTAACTCCCTTTTGTTATAATCAAATACATTGTTATTTTATCACAAAAGAGGGCTTATTGATAATATCCATCATGTTCTGCCTAAGATGCAGTAGATGCTCAGCATTTCCGGTCACAATAACTATTTTACAAAAAGTGTCTCCAATTGAATGTCACAAGCAAACAAGCAGTTATTTACTTACCAATTAAAAGTAATTAGAATATCCTGAGCCCTGTTAATGATTTTATTTAGCAACACGTAGAGATCAAACAGAGGAACAGACTCACAGTTTGTGTACCAGACCGGCTGCAACTCAAGTTCAGTTTTTGAAACCTCTTTCATTACCTCAAGTGGCTCACCACTTGTTTCCCTCCGAGAGCGACATTACAGTGTGTGACATTTGCTAACTCCTGAAGGCGTCTACCTTTTGTTGTATGCATTTAAACAACACATTAAAGCCCCGACGCTCCTCGCGGAACCAGTCACATTTCCCAGGTAAAGCAGATGAATAAATAAAGCTTTGCTGTAAGTGGATGATCCCCCCCCCCCTCCCCTCCTCTCCCTTTGTGTGATTTGCTGTTGGCTTGAGTTAGATCCTGATCTCTTTGTAGACCCTCTCCCAACAAGCATTGACCTTCTGCTCCGGCATGTAAAGAGCTCCACGAGATCAGAAAGGGGAGGGGGGAAGAAGAGCTGTGAATAAAGGCATCACCACTGCGAGCAGCCGAGAGACTTCATCCACTTCACTCCACACTTCTCTCCCTCGCCTCTGTGTCTCGGCGCAGCTTCATCTCTGTGCTCAGTCTAGCAGCGGAGATACCTTGTTGGCGGCACAAAGGAGCGGCTCTGTAATAAAAACAGCTGTCTCTGGTGGTCTCGGTGTAATTGGGATTGTTAACGTGGAGAGCTCCTGTGGGAGGCTGAGAAGAGTATGTCTTTGTGTAAAGCACACAGACACCTCTGCAGCACTCCTTGATTCGGATGTAAGTAGGAGAGCGAGGAGGAAAAAAAGCAAACAAGTCACCTGAGTTGTATTAAGCCTCGCTGCATGTGCTCTCTCTATTTTACTTGGGCTTTACTTTTATTTTCAGACAGCGCCGGTTTATTCATATGTAGTAAAGCTCCTTGAAGTGAGAGGAGTCTGTTCTTGCACAATTCTATTGAGGGTTTGTGTTTTGTTTTTTAGTTTTTAATGCAAGGTGTGACTGCACCTTCCAGCGTGGAGACAAGTCTTTGTGTGATAGCAACAATCCCTCTGAATACTGGAGCAGCGTGATGACGCATTTGAGGCCAAACATATTTTAAACTGGAAGGGCATTCAGCTGACGACACAGTAATATTTTGAAGAAGTGACAACAAAACCAGCCCAATCTCAAGCTATATATATATATATATATATATTAATAGATTTGTTGCACAGTTAAATGATTCTGACATGCTGTTTTCCTCAATAAAACCTTGTCATGGGCTCGATTTATTTATATATTTTTGCTAATAAATTATTTAGGATTTTTTTTAAAAAAAAGGCATTAACTCTGCTATCATAACAAACAACAAATATCGTAAAATAAAATAACATGCTAATCAAACATTACAAAAATAAAACTACATTAAAACCACATGTCAGCCAAAGCATGTGCACGTGATCCTTCCTGAAATATCCAGCATTGCCCTTTAATGGTGTTTCTGTTTGCCATGGAAGACCCTTCAAAGGTGATCCTGTTAACCAGCCTGACAAACTGTCCTCCCTCAAACCAGAGATAGCTGTTGGCCCAGAAAGTAAAAGCTTAGTGAACAGACTCAGGAAAAGTGTTGAAAATGTACATCAAAGTCAATTGCTTTGGAGCAGCTCCTGCTGATTTATTTGACTTAAGATGTGTGTGTGTGTGTGTGTGTGTGTGTGTGTGTGTGTGTGTCTGTGTGTGTGTGTGTGTGTGTGTGTGTGTGTGTGTGTGTGTGTGTGTGTGTGTGTGTGTGTGTTTCATTGTGGATGAAATTTTCATACACCAATTTAGAGGTGGTGAAATATGAATGATTTCTTTAAAGTTGCATCATAAATCAGCCTGTCGGTACATGTGAGCAGACACTGATTGCTCCTGATCTCTGTCACCTGGTGGCTCCTCTGCAGCCCCTGTTGTCCCGCTGGGGGCGGCAACATATCCCTGCAGCTGGATGTCTCTCTCTCTCTCTCTCTCTCTCTCTCTCTCTCTCTCTCTCTCTCTCTCTCTCTCTCTCTCTCTCTCCCTCTCTCTTTTGCAATGTTAAAATAAACTGCCTGAATGCAGCAACACCAGACGGTGTTTCTGTCGCAGCCGTGGGGACATATTAAATGTCTGCGTGCATCAAAACGACAAAAAAAACAACAACAAAAAAAAAAAAAACGGCAACTGACATGTCGACGTATTCAAGGAGCGCGTCTGCCGCTACGCTCACGCCGTAACTTCGGTCCACACGCGGTGCTGGAAGCGGCGGTGCGCAGGCTGCGGCCACATAGCAGGGCGGCGACGTGCAGCGCATAATTAGGATAACAGCATATTAATAATCTCCAGTGAAACACGAGGGAGGGGGTTATATGGTTATATTATTAACACATCGAGGGCGATAAAGGGGTCAACCTACTGTCTGACTGAGACATTGATCACTGCTACAAGATGTCACACTTTCCTATATTTGTGCGTGTGTGTGTGTGCGTGCGTGTGTGTGTGTGTGTGTGTGTGTGTGTGTGTGTGTGTCCTATGTGTGCTGTGTGTCGAGAGTCAGAGGTGAAAAATTAGAGCCATGCAGAGAAAAAAAGAGAGGAGAAAAAAATAATCCAAAAAAGCATTGTTTTCTATAAGAATACTTTGAAAGCTCCGAAGGACTTACATCGTTACAATTATCTCACCCTACAGACGTGACCATCCTAAACACATTAGACACTCCTTGTTAATTACAGCGTAATTAAATGTTTTAATTACGTTACCGGATGATGCGCCTTAATTAGAGGAGAGATAAGATAATAGCCTGCTATGACAAGCATATATATTTGCAATTAAATAGAGCTAATTATTTTAAATATCCACTTTTATCGTCAGTATGGTGCTATTGTTTGCATGCTACACACAATGCAGAAAGCAATGCAAAATTAGATTTTTCTCAAAATGGTTATTCATTTATTGCTGGCATTTTCCACAGGTTTCTTCAGAATTAATAAAATGGTCAAAGCAACAAAGGAGAAGAAATTGAAGGCGATAAGATGAAACCTTTGCTATGCATCTTACATTCAGATACAAATATAATCTTTTAAAATTAGTTTATATTTTGTAGCTTGCATTTTTTTCCCGTTAGTATTATAATACAATCAGAGCAATTTGACTTAAAGATTATAACTGGTGTTGTGCGTAATTGTGTATCTGGCACATGCTGAAATCTATTTCCACTATTCAACAATACAATCGTTTCGGGTGCAGCGTAAAAAGTCTCTGAACTTCACAAGACCTGCTGGTAACAAGGTGTTGTTGGTAAGAAGTAGTCATTTGAAATAAATGCCTTGTCGCAGACTGCCCATGCGCAGAGTCCCCAGCTGCGGCGGTGGTGTGGCTAATGAAGAATAATAAATCATGAAAGGGTTTTTCAGGTACAGCTGAAAAGATTGCGTGTGTGTGAGAGAGACAGAGAGAGAGGGAGAGAGAGAGTGTGTGTAAGAGAGAGAGAGAGAGAGAGAGAGAGAGAGAGAGAGAGAGAGAGAGAGAGAGAGAGAGAGAGAGAGAGAGAGAGAGAGAGAGAGAGAGGGAGGGAGGGGGTGAGAGAGAGAGAGAGAAGGAGAGAGAGAGAGAGGCGGAGAGAGACTCAGTCTGCCCTTCGCCTCGGAGCTGAGGCAGTTCGGGTCCCCGCAGCATTCAACGTAGTCGAAGAGGTACAGCACAGAGAGTGTCACCGCCATTACTTCTCACTTACGGTCATTTCAAGACGGAAACTTTTCACACAAAAACCAAACAGGTCAACGAAAGAGGCAAGTGTTTTAAGCTTGAAAGGTTTTGGAAATCCTAAGAGACGGAAAGAAACTTTTTCTCTTTTTTTTTTTCTCTGGTCGTCGTCTATGAGGAGTTCTGCCACCCAAACAAAAAATCCAAGGCAAAACAAAACGATTATATAATACAAGGTGGAGACGGGTTTGCAGGAGAAAAAGACAGGTTATTTTTTCTTTTCTTTTTTTTTGAACAACAAGTCCACAACGGGAAAAAAAAAGGTCTCGGCTGCGCTGCAGTTGCATGGCTGGTTGGTGCCTGCATGCGTGATCTCATTCGGCAAAAAGACGAGACACCTCCGCACCGCCGCTAGTGTTAATAAATAGATGTGAAAACTTGGACGACCGTCTTCAGCCTACACACTTTATTCGACAGTGACTTGAGATTCCTGCCGAAGCAATCGGGCTTCAACTCCCGATCGAGGAGGCGGAGTCTTAACTTATTAAAAGGAACTTGCCGAGGCTCGGACGACCGCAAACATGATGATGATGTCTCTGAACAGCAAGCAGCCTTTTGCTATGGCCCACGCCAGCTTGCCCGAACCCAAGTACTCGTTGCATTCCTCGTCCTCCAATTCCAATGTGCCCTCGTCCTGCTCGTCCTCCCGACACAGCAACAGCATCATCAACAGCAGCGGCAACAGCTCGGAGGCGATGCGCAGAGCCTGTCTCCCAACCGCACCGGTACGTATTCTGCATAATCACTGCTTAAAGGCACATTTTGACAGCCCACTTTTTTTTTTTTTTTTTTTGCTTGATGTTTTTTTCATGTCTGCACAGCAAATCACCCAACACCTCCATATTTTTTTTCTCTCTCCTCTGCTCAACTTATGTATTCAGTCGGCTTTGCCTTGCGTATTAATTTTTATGACCTGGGATGTTGCATGTGTCTTGTTTTGTGTGCTCCTTTTTTGGGGGGGAGGGTTGGGGGGGTGATTTCTTTTTCCTTTTTTTTCCTCCACATTCTGGAAATGTTTTAAACCGAGGAGTGGATGGAGAATTCCCTGCTGACAGATATGTGTGCATTCTATTTGCAATTGCAGAGCAATATATTCGGAGGCTTGGATGAGAGTTTGCTGGCCCGGGCTGAAGCTCTAGCGGCGGTGGATATAGCCTCGCAGACCAAGAGCCACCACCACCCTCCACATCACAGTCCCTTCAAGCCGGACGCAACCTACCACACCATGAACACTCTCCCCTGCAACTCGTCTTCCTCCTCCGGCTCCTCGGTGCCTCATTCGGCTGGCCACCACCATCACCACCACCATCACCACCACCACCAGCCTCACCAGGCACTGGAGGGGGACCTGCTGGACCACATCACCCCGGGACTGGCACTAGGAGCCATGGCAGGGCCGGATGGCTCGGTGGTTTCCACGGCTGCGCACCCTGCCCACATGGCGGGCATGAACCACATGCACCAGGCAGCCCTCAACATGGCTCATGCCCACGGGCTACAACAGCACATGGGCATGAGCGACGTGGACGCCGATCCGAGGGACTTGGAAGCCTTCGCAGAGAGGTTTAAGCAGAGACGGATCAAACTCGGGGTTACCCAGGCGGATGTAGGGTCAGCTTTAGCCAGCCTGAAGATTCCTGGGGTGGGCTCCCTCAGCCAAAGCACCATCTGCCGATTCGAGTCCCTCACGCTCTCTCACAACAACATGATCGCTTTGAAGCCCATCCTGCAAGCGTGGCTCGAAGAAGCCGAGAAATCGCACAGGGACAAACTTAATAAGCCAGAGTTGTTCAACGGCGCGGAGAAAAAGAGGAAGCGCACGTCCATAGCCGCGCCGGAGAAGAGGTCGCTGGAGGCCTATTTCGCCATTCAGCCGCGTCCCTCCTCGGAGAAAATCGCAGCGATCGCAGAGAAGCTGGACCTGAAAAAGAACGTGGTGCGGGTCTGGTTTTGCAACCAGCGGCAGAAACAGAAACGAATGAAATACTCTGCATGCGTCTAAAAAAAAAAAGAAATAATCGCTCTAAACCGCCACCCACCAAAAGACTTGGAACTGTTTAGAGACGATGTGTATCATATTTCCTATCTCACAGCTTTTTTTTCCAATCATCGATGACTTCGTGCTTTGAACTTCGAAAAATTCCTAAAATTGAACAATGACTGAAAAGACTCGACCCCCCCCGCCCCCCTCAACCCAAACCAGCCCCCCTCCTCCCTCCCTCCTCCAAGTGTCACGTCTTTTACTCGCTGAGAGGGAGACGTGGAGTCAAGTAAAGCATCGTTTGACAGAGCAAGTAAGACCACTGTTTCCACACTTACTATGCTTCACCTTTTTAATGTCAACGCAGTATGAGATACAGGACTTTCATTTTTGCTTCATGGTTCATTTCAAACGAGGACTATATAGTTTGCGTTAGCAGGAAGACCCCCGATGAAAACAGCAGCGGGGCTAGTTTAACTCGAAGCACTTGGTTGGTGACTATTGTTGTTTATATCTTTGGCTTATAGGATAAGCTCCATTGTCCCTCCGAGTTCATGACGATGCAGTCTGACATTTATTCAGGGTCCATGGAGGGGATTAAGAGGATAAGACACTGCTTGGTGTTGAAAGCTAATATTCGATTACTGCCAAATAACCCTCTGTAAATTAATAATTTACTCGTCACACACTTAATTTTGTGTCTAAATGTGTAATTAATTCCACTTATTTTGTTACCATGTGTGATCAAAGTCAGGGGATCTATTTTCAAGATACCCGGGTTTTGGATTAAGGTATATGGTTGTTTATTATTAGGCCTCAGTATATGTTGACATATCGAAATAGTGGCTCACGTGGAAGGATTTCACAGAATCTCGCAATTAAAAAAATATGATTCTTTGCCGGCTGCAATAAGTTTACAATCCAGCGTGGGCCGGTATCTTATGAACTATTTATTGAGTGAGGTCATGTTTACTTCATTATATATTTATTGGGATTCCCCCCTTCCTCGTTTTGCTTGAGAAAATCAAATTCTGACAGCAAGTTAAGCGTGTTGTTCTGGTTCAAAGGGAAACGACTGTGAAACATGCAGTCACAAATTTTAGTTTACGATTTCTAAAATTTGAGATGGTACAATCGAGATATATATGAGATAGTATTCTCTTTTTTAAATTATTTTATGTATGTTTTCTGCTATTTATTTGTATAAATATACGCGCATCATTATGACGTCGTTGCTTGTTAAAATCACCTTGTTTAAGTAATGTTTTTTTCTTGAAGACAAAAGAAACAGCTTCATGGAAGTATACGTGTACAATGTAAATATTTCATTGGAACCAGTCGATGCACATAAATATATCCGTACAGGTTTTTGCTGTATTGCTGTTTTAGCTGAGGTAACTTATTTCTGTAATGTATGTTGCTTTTGGTTCCTGGTTAAATAATTCTATTAATTTATTACATCCATGTACTTTTTAATTTATTTAATTATTGAACTGCAATATGTGTTTCATTAAAGAACAAACTTTAACATTTAATTGGACGTTTTCCATGACTACACTGTGTAATGTGGCTCTCCCAGACATATTATTATTATTTTATTTATTCATCTATTTATTTATTGATGAGGAGGCTGGGAACGGTTTAGCTGTGGGCTGCACAGCTTTTAACAGACATTTTACGGATTATTTCGCCTTATTCGACTACAAATATTGCCATTTTCTTTTGAAAGGTAACGTGACGTTCGCCGTCACCTAAAAGGTGTCAGGTGTGATCTTGAGAAGTGCCATGAGCCCTGTCACAGTGCCCATGAGCAAGACTCAACCACCAGCCTACCCCCCACACACCCTTAACCCAATCTCTTCTCCCTGTCTGGGTATAATATTAGAGGCGAATGACGAAAATGTAAAACGTAATTATAAAAAGCTATTTTGCCTGAACGCCGTCCTCCTCCAGGCCTCATCATATAAAGCAGGCCTTACAGGAGCCCCCCTGTTCCTGTATTCCATCAATGCTAAAGACACACGTGGCTTCTCCACTGACTTGCTGCCAGCTTATGCGGCTCACTGTTGCCTTACCTGAGAGCAAATGCTAATATTCTATTAGAGTCTAATCAGGGGGTCTATGGAGAGCTGGATGGGTCCCTGGAGCGCAGACTTGCCAGATGTCAGCCCGCCAGAAAAACAGCTCGCCTGCCAACGTGCCCGTCTCTATTTAAATACACACTCAAACATGTTTCGTTCGTGCATGCGGGCTCGCAGGCTTTGAAGCAAACCCTCAGGTTCGAAGTTATCGCTCGAAATGAGGGAGGGTGAAGAAGAAGAAAAAAAAGAAAGAAAGAGGAAGGAGAGGGGTGCGTTTTGAATGTCATGTCCATAGCAGAGGAGCTGTTTTTGGGGGGGGCGTGAGGGCTGGCTGCATGGCTGGCTTGTTGAGCGCTGAGCAAGCGTTTCAGCACCATGGACAGATACCTGAGAGGCTGCACGAGCCACACATTAGCATTTCTGAAACCTGTCCTCCACGTTTACACTGATTATTTACAGCACCTGGAATATATTTGCATGGGATTATTTGTGGGATCGTTTCAAATTTGGTCGTAGCGGTTTATTTCAGCTGGAGAAAGAAAGATGATTTTTTCGTTTATATATATATATATATATATATATATATATATATATATATATATATATATATATATATATATATATATATATATATATATATATATATATATATATATAGTGATTATAAAAAAATAAGCATATGTGTAGGAAATAGTCCATAAGTTGTTTTAATATAATCATACAACATATTATGATGCAGCCACAGGCTTTCCTAAAAGTGTCACATGACGAGAAAATCAATTAAGTACCCACATATATATACAAATATATAGATAAAGAAGGGTTTTTTTTAAATAATATTCTCACTTAAATTAATTACACGTGACACATATGTCCTTCCTTAATATTTATCCAACAAAAAACCTTTTAATAAAATGGCTATAAACTGGAAAGACAACGCCTTCATAACCCTGATCCATAAACCAAACATGTTCAAGCGCCCTCCTCGTGACAAATTAAGAGTATCAAAACGAGCCTTATTAATGAGACAGTGATGATGGTCCATCAATTAAAAGATGCTCCTGGTGAGTGCTTCTAATTTCCCCTAAATGAGCCATTCACTTAATACGTTAATAAGAGCGAATTATTAAATTACACATCGAATTATAAAAACCAGATAATTATGAAGAGCGAGTTAAGTAGTCATTAGCTATCCCTGTTAATTACCGCTGGTCAGGGAGGGCTGCCGCGTGAGTGTCTCATCGGGAATTTAAATTAACTGTATGCAGTGAGCATCGCTGCTGCTCGACACACCGGAGCTCTTCACACACGCAAACACACGCGCACACACACAGGGAGAGAGAGAGAGAGACAGTCAGACAGACAGACGGGCAGCTTCTCGTCGAGTCTGTATGCTGCTTTCACTTTCACATATTGGGGGCAAATCGATCTGGATTCTTTTGATAGCGAATCAATGAGGCCTCAGCACCGAAAACACAGAGCAGAAAGGCCTCAGTAGCACAATGAAGAAAATCGAAGACATCTTTTTTTTGTTATTTTATATGATAAATAGGTGAAGGGAACAGTTTACCTTAAAGCCACAGACACACCTGCCAGCCCATCGTGCTGCGTGTGCTCCATACATTGGAAAGTATATACACGACACCATGGGAGCTCTCTACAAAACGAAAAGGGCAGCGCTGTTTCCTTTTGTTATAATTACGCCCTCTGTTTTATTTTTCTCTTTTCCCCTGAACATTCCCCCCCCCCCCCCCCTTTCACAGGGATAGCTGATGAAAATTTAATGAGGCCAGGGACTGTCGGAGCTCCGCCTGGGGACCCGAGAGTAGAATATTTTAACTGTACATTTACGCCAAGTGTCTGCCTTCAAAGACGCGACTGCTCTCGGATTAGACGAAGTGCAACGCCGCGAATGGAGCGCGCCGTGCACGCGCCACACGACCCTTTATTTATCCTGTGTTGGCTCTCCTGCTGCCGCCACAACATCGTGCAACAGCCGTCAGATGGCCGCCCGAGCGTTCAGCGGCGATCGCCATTTGATCGCGTCGCCAATCGGTTGTCGTTGATGCAATATTAATCAGCCAGCAATGGTCGTTAGTTTGTTAAGTGTTTTCCAGAAACTAATCGATGGAGCGGCATTGGGCGAGCGAGGAGGATTTTTTTTTTTTTTAGTGGGATACTTTTTGATCGAGGATGGCATGCAGAAGGAGGCGAAGCCACGCGGTGTCTGCCAATGAAACAGCGCTCCTCTCTCTCTCTCTCTCTCTCTCTCTCTCTCTCTCTCTCTCTCTCTCTCTCTCTAATAATATAATCGCACGCGCACACACGTAACAGCCACGCGCACGCTCATAAGCAGACGAGTTGATGCCAGGAGTGAAACACTTTGCTTTTAGAAATATACGGTATGTTCCAGTTTAGCAAAGACAAACATTTAAACCCGCTCACTTGGTGTGCTGAGTGAATCGTTAATTCAACCACGTGGACAGTTCCTGTTCGTCACGTGGGTTCATGTGCACGCTGACATGCAAACTAAAAAAAATAAAGTTTGGCGATTTATTTACGATTTGACAGAAATGACTTCATAGAAAAGTCAGACGTTGAAATCGTGCTAACCAAGAAAAAGAGTTTTTTTTTTTTTTGCAATGTGGTCGAAAAATATTAACGCATATTGGGCGAAAATATAACTTATTTATAAGTTTAAGTGATGAACAACGGCAATATTTTTCGGAAAAAGGCCTTCGCTGTTTAACCTTTTCATTTGAAATGCAACAGAAGATTTGTGTGAATCCAACATTATACTGTCCAGACGCAGAATGCCTTCCTTATTAAAAATGTATGACATCAATGTATTCAAACACAGTGCTTTAATTTGGACTTCTGCCATTTAACATCGCGAGAACAAGCCAGCATTGTTTTTCTCTAGATGCATATCAAATCCAAACTATAAGATATACTTTAAGGTCATATATTATCATTTTTTTGCAAAATCTGATCATTTCCATGACGAATCAGAGAAAACAAATAGTATTTCTTAATTTAATGCCGTTGGAAACGTCCCCATGCAGCCCTCATAGCTCAGGGGCGTGATTAGAAGGTGGGTGCTGGGAGGCCATACTCACCTCTGACGTGCGGCTGCCACCGACATAATGATTGGGATGCATAACCATGTTTCTACCGTTTCCCTTGAGCTTTTCTTCATTTATTTTATACATTAGTTATTACTCGAATCATAACGTTTTGTTTCATTTCTATAAGACAGAGCAGTATAATTCTGGGTTGTGTAGATTGTTCTTCGTTGCCAAAGCACGTAAAGTGATTCCATTTGGTGACTTTGTAGATTTTCATTTTCAACGTGAATCCAGATGAATATTCAAATGCTTTTGCTTGAGGGGGGAAACTGTCTTCACCCCGGCTAGACTGTTGCAACAGCTCTCTCCAACATGGCCAGCGTGTTTTAGACTTCTATCAAGGACAGATTATGTGTATTCAGTGAATTTAGCAATCTGGATGCCAGTGGGGTTCATCAATATAGATAATAGTAAATAATTCAATATTAAGGCCGGACCACAGAATGGAACTGGGACCGTTCGTGCTGTAAATTAAGCCATTTTGTTTATGTTCATCGTGAAATTATGACTTTTTGTGAAAAATAAAACCGACCGCTGGCCTCGCCATTAACTTTCTTAACCTTGTGCAATTCATTGTCTTACAGCTAGGGGGTCGTGAGAAACACAACTCCCTGCACTGTTACACTAGTGCGCATGTGGGCAAAAGGAAGTAATGCCCTTTGAGGCCATGTATTTTGTAGACATAATCTTATTAGTATTTATTTTATTTTATTATTTGGCAAATGTGCTCACGTGTTAAAACTTACCAAAATAAAAGGTCTGCCAGTGAAAATAATAAATTAAGTCAGAGGACATCTGCCAGGATGAAGGAATAAGAAGGTCGGTGAAGTCAACAACATCTTTGCATAGTTAAAACTTTTTGCCCTTTAACACTTACTTGGTGAGACAATTTTACATCAGAAGTTACATATTCAGTGAGGGTATTAAGACAAACTGTATATAATTTACAAAGAGAGGGCCAAATGCTCATCGAAATAAAACAGTTTAGATGATTTAATCATGTGATTCCCATTTCTTTCTACACTAAAATATTTCTTGATAGCTTTTCTTTTTTTAAATCTTGCATTGAATAATAATCAGGCTTCACTGAAAATACAAGACCACCCTATAAAGTCTGGAAGGAACTTAAAGAACATATGCATAATAAAGTTTTAAACAGGTTTGAGTTTTTTTTACCTGCAAATGCCAAAAACAGTGGACATACTGTTCCACAACTTCATGGACATAGAGCTTGCAGTCATATGCTCATTGTAAATTAGTTTTACAAATGATACTATCAAACTTCCTTGTGAATGGCTTTGTACAACATTCAAACCATCTATTTGGCTCTGTTTAATATTATTTGTTTCAACATACTGAAAGCTAGAGTGTTACATTTCATAATAAAAAGAAAAAAAACACCAAATATCCCAATAAAAGAGCCCCGTTTACAGCTAATAGACCAGTCACTCAGACAGGATATCCCATCTGGATGTGTATATGGATCAAATCAGCACTATTCCATGTAGAAAGATGACACGGGGCATACAACAGGACCTTTGACACCCCCCACACACAAGCAGTAGATTCTTCATAATGTGTATAAGCTATTAACTAAATGTGTTCATCATTTAATTCAACCACACCATGGTTACTCAGGTATGAATTATGACCTAATGTGTAAATTGATGGCATCAAAGTGCCTTCAGCCATCAAATATTTAACAACAGCCGATGAGTATACACGCTTATGAACAGCGAGGTCTCCTCCTCGCTTTCCCTTTCCAGCAGATCTTCCTTTTAACATCGAGTGTTCACACTCGCTCCTTCTCAAAAAGCTGTTTTTGGTGTTCCGAATGAGTAAGTTGTAGATCTCACAGAGATTGGACCTTAATAAGAAGGTGGTAGAGCTGTCTGGTGGATGTGTGTTCATTGGGTTTTGACAGCCGTGCTCTGTTGCAGATCTATTAATCATACCCACAAGGAGTGCTAGTCTCTCTCCCCCCTCTCTCGCTCTCTCACACTCTCTCAGTTTTCAGTTTATACAGAACAGAATCATTTACATAAAGTCCTTAAGGCAAATAACTGTTGGGGGCTCTAATTTATATCTGATCGAAAATTAGCCGTCATTATGCGCACCATTAGCTGCGTCTTTAATGTGCTTCTAAGCACCATTTGTCAAGCAGCTTGTTAATATCCTTCAAGTCTTTAAAGTTGAGAGCTCATTAAAGACTGCTGTGGCTGCTCTAGATGCTATTTCACAAAATTGGGTGGGAAGGGACAGAACATTTCAAAGTTTTTTCTTTTTGCATTGACATTGTCCAAAAAAAAAAAAAAAAAAAAAAAAGGATTAGACGATGTGCCGCATAAGCATTTCTGCTTTCTTCACGTATTATTAGAAACTAAAAGAGAACATGCTTAGTTTCAGGAAGAGGAAATGGGGTTCAAATCCTAAACACTAAATAAAATTAGGCAATGCTATCAATTGGCTGAAGCCTAAATACTTACAATATAATCCCACCGACAGAGACATCTATAAAATGGCTCATTACCGGAGACAACCGCTTCTCTTTTGACCGTGGAAGACTTTCAAGTGCAAACAAATTGTTTTGAAATGCAAACATCAGATACAGGCAAATGGATCCCTGCATATAAACCCTGAGAAGGATTATAGTTGTCTTGCCCACAGCCCGTAACAAGAGACCCTCTTTAGGCCCAATCTTTGCCTACATGGGTAATGGGAGTTATGCTGCTTTATTATTGGTTAAAACTCCAGTGTCCTCAGTCTTTCTTTCCCCTCCAGTATAACAGATTCCTCCAGGCTAAAGCAATAAAGAGAGTAATTAGAATGCTAAAGACAGATGTAAATAAAGGGAATGAGACAGTGGTGAGGGATGAGGCGTCTAGGTCACACACTCTCATCAAAAACCCAGTTGGTAGCAAATGACACACCGTTCAGTGCCAGAGGCCTGGGGCTACGACTGCAAACCAGAGGACATAATGGACTAAATTATGGCCTCAATGGCTATGCATCTCAAAGCACCAATAAGGACACACACACACACACACACACACACACACACACACACACGCACACACAGATCTACTGTATGATCAGATTGTATATATCCAAGGCATTGTGTAAGATATGCA
This sequence comes from Clinocottus analis, assembly GCF_023055335.1. NCBI lineage: Eukaryota > Metazoa > Chordata > Actinopteri > Perciformes > Cottidae > Clinocottus > Clinocottus analis. Next base: position 4,280,648 of record NW_027175954.1, on the reverse strand, counting down.
CATTATTTGGTAGATCGCATCAAAACAATATGCTCTTATTAATAAGCAGTGTGATTCAGGGGTCACATCTCGTATAAACAGCGCTCACTGACTGCTTTGTTTATGGCCCCTATTGACAAGACTTTTCATGTTACGGACTACCATTTTTTTTAAGCTTCTGTCCATGCGATATAGGTTTTTTTTTGTACAAAAATCAATCTTTAATGTTCCTCCGACACAGTTTTAGCCTCTCACTTGTGGTCTATGTTTATTTGTTAATTCATATTAAGAAATACAATTTGAAAAACAAAATGATTGGAGGAGAATGGATTTGGGTGAACAAGAGAAGGAGGTGTGTGCGAGTGCGTGGAGGCAGACACACGAGCAAACATCAACACTAAACACTATACACTTGAGATTACATGCATGGGGGTTGGGCTAATTACAATATTTGCATTATTAAAAATACATTAACTACTAGAATGCTATCATATTTAACAACATGAGACATTAATAAATTAGCTAACTTTTGGTGATAAAATAGATCCGTTTTTCTAATGGGCTTCAAGGGGAATTCCTGTAAGTCCCACCACAAAGATCAGGTCGGCAACAATGTATTGAATATCCAAATAAATCATTATTTATCGTAAAACTTAAATCAAGTCGAGTCTCTGTGCGGGGTGTGAACTGCACAGAGTTTTATGGTACGAAAATGAGGCTACAGAGGACAGAAATCCCATACACGCAGTACCCCAGTCGACTTTCCTGCGCGCCGTGGATCTGGCCTTGTTAATGAGGCGCTCTATAAGTTTCCCAAGCTTCCCACACACGTTGCTTTATGTCTCTTCATCTCTCTTTTTTATGTTGCTCAGTTTGTGTGAGCCACAAATCACTACACTACACTACGCTCTGCACATTATGGAGAAAGGCATACTGTACACGGATGTAGTGTAGTGCAGGGTATCAGTGCTCCGGATTTATGATACACTTTGTTAAAAACAGACGCTTGTAATTGCTATTAAATCTGCTGCCTAGACAGTTTTTTTTTCTCTCCTTGTAAACTGTTCTTGTCGACTCTTTCATGGGTTTCTGAAGTTACAGTTGTAAATAGATCCTTTTAAATACTTAGAAAGGGGTGAGTGATATGGATGCAAGCTCTGTTTTCTATAAATTTAACTGAGACACCTTTTAGAAATAAAATAATCAGAAAGTCTTACTGTAATGGAAATACTTTACGAATCAACGTGCTTTATTGTATGTAAAGCCAACATTGTCATACTCACTGAGTTGCAATATTGCCCGAGATATTAAACCGTTAGATGCCTCAGTATACTGCTCTTTAACCAAGGATGGGTCAAATGCAGAGAAGAATTTCAAGCTTCTTATCTAGGCAGAAGAACACAGGAGAAAATCCCTGTCATACACCTAAGTATTGTTTCTGTTAAGAAAAAAACAACCTAAACAATATGTCAATATTAACAAAAAACACACAGTACTTCAACCACTCAGGACTGACCAAAAATAAAGCTCCAATCTCACGTTTTGGATCTTGTTTGATCATTTGAGTGCATTAAAACTGTAATTGTAGTATTTCTGACAGCGCTTGGAAAGCAGTATTTAATGGCATTATCCAGGGTACAGATTGTTAGCTGGAAATGAGCCACCAGACACAATTCAACCAGACGTTCCATCTAAGAACTGCTACCAAAAAAAACAGACCTCAAATGAATATGGAGCAAGTACAGACAGGGTTTCCTGCACAGGATTATAGATTCCTCACTAAAATGAAGGAATTTTTTAATATGTCAAAAATGACAATGTTTCTGCATGACCGTCAAGTCCACATTGCAGGCAGTATGTCAACGAATGTAAAGGAAATGAGAGGTATATTGCATTTTTATTGCCAATGAAAAAAGTTATATGATCTTGCGCATATTCTTTGTTGGAAGAATTGTCTCAGCAAAGCTGGTTGATTCCCCCCGCTGTATTAGATTACACTGTGCCGTTGAAATGTGTGCTTCTGAGGTGCCTTTGCAAAAGGTTGATTACTTTGCATATATTTCACCTGCCGCTCTGGGCTATTATTGCTTGAGATACAGAGTATAGTCAGTACCCTGATGGAGCGATCCTAAATGGTCAACGTCCCGAGTAAAACCATATAAAGTGATTCAATGCGAACATAAAGAAATGTTAACGATCGTCAAAGACCTTTGTGTTGGATGGCTTTCCTTCCAGTTCGTCCCTCTTTCTCACTCTCTGCTGTCCTTCTTTATTTTAGTCTCACTTTAGATGAGTATGTGCAGATTGCATTTATTTTACGAAGAAAAGACTCTGACATTGACTCAAAGAATAGGAATCATCAACCCAACGAACCCCAGATACACACACACACACACACACACACACACACACACACACCATTGTCATGTTTCTGTAAAATTGCTAATTTCGACGGTGAAGATGTCTGCATCTCAGTGGCTGTGCTGTGAAATGTGGCAGACAGACATTCTGACCTCTATATAGCAATGTGGAAGGACCTCAACAGCTGTAAACAACACTGCAATCAGTGTCCCATCTGCTCCCATGTCCCACTTGTGTGGATGCCTTTTTGCCATTTCTTTCACCCTCTGCCAAGTGGCTGCCTCAGGACATCTAACCCAGAGAAAAGAGCTCATTTACCCAAGAAGGAAAGAAGCAAACTAGATTTCTGAGTGCATTTGCTGACAGGGAAACTCGGTTGTGGCAGATATTAACAGAGTTAGATGGATTATGATGTGCAAAATGTACCATTTTACAAAAACAACGATTTGTCAAACTGCTCTAAAATATCTGGTTTGTGATGAATTTACATGAAATAGCCAGGGATCATCAAGACCGAGCAGCTAACCAGCTATCAAAGCAGCTTTTACACGTTGATTTAACCTCCATTAACCCCTGTTAAGGGTAATGATGCTTCACTTTATGAAGTGGGTGCTTGAGCTACACCCACTCCAAAGGTAAGTGGTGTGACTCCTGTCTTGTTTTTGTAAGTAATAAGATCCACTCAGCCAGTTGACATTTACCATACTAATCATGTTTTCACAAAATGCTGATTGTAAGACTATTTACATGTATTCTTATATGCAGATATAGCTAATTTCCATTAAATAATGAAAGTATTCCAATATCTTTTATTATCAGCCAAGGAAAGTGCAATCAATATTGTGAACAGGAGCTAATATCTCTCAAAGCCAGAAAGCAGAGAATTTAATTTTAAACTTTTTCATCAAGTATAAAGTCTGGGTCTGCTCCATAGACAATGAATGGGGGACAGATTTTATAGACACGCAGAGTGTTTGTTCTGAAACCGAACATGTGTTTATCGAATCGAAGAACGAGCAAGCAAAGCCAGAGAAAAAGAAATGACGACTGCTTTCAGGCAAACATGGATGTTGTATGAAAGAAAATGTATTATGAGGAAGAAAATGCATTCATCACATTTGTTAGGCTTCTTTAAAGAGTAACCTAACATCCCCTGAAAATCTTGTTTACGCTGACCTCCAGTGGTTTAACTTCTCACCTTGCTGCTAAGAGACTTCACCGACAGACCTCACTGTAGCAACGAGTGAATAGACTGAAGGAAAAGTAGGAGAGCAAGAGAAAGGAAAAGTGAGCTGGGGAAGACTATATTTACTAGAAAGGTGCACTCAGTAGAGAGCAAATCGTTACCAGGAGTATCTGCAACGACCACTGCTGTATGATTGAATTATTCCAAACCATAATTAGCTAACACCTTGTAGATGGATGTATAATAAGAACTGGATACAGCGTTGGATACGGTGCACCACTCATTCATAGGAAAGCCGTTCAGTAGTGCATGAAGACAAAAAAAGTTAGATTTCCAAGTACTTCTGACAATCTTCTGCCTGCATAGGCCCGTAGAGCAAGCTCACTAGTGTTTCCTTCATCCCCGCCTCCCAGCCCTTGGTCCAGCCTCGTTCTCGGGCTCATTCACATAAATGAAGGAAGGAAAATAACTCTGTATTCAGCTATTAGTGCATATTAGAACTTTTAGGACCTAATGATTTAAATAAGGAATGTTCCAGTGCTCGTACTGGTAAAGGGCATTTACCTGACCAACAGACGTCTCTTTCCCATTGTAAGTCTATATGAAAAAGTATTTTCCAAATTGTCCAACTTTTTCAGACTCCTCCATCCGTGCTTTATGAATTAATAGATTAAAGAAAATTGAAATCCCAAGTAAACCAGATTGCTCCATCAGACAAAAACTAATAATATGTGCAATCACTTTGTTAAAACAATGCAAATAAAGTTATACATGTGCAAAAAAAAATCATATTTGGCAAAAAGATTACCAAGAAAGCCGGTTGGATCCCTGTTTTCTCCCTATAGTTTCGCGTTGAAGTGTCCTTGAGCAAGACACTGAAGCCCCAGTGTTTCACAGCAGCACTAAGCTCCTTAATTACTAAGGATGGGTAAAATGCAGAGAATCATTTTTATTTAATTTTTTTAAGAATCTGCATCTCCCCCCGCGCTCCACCTGTAATACCTCCGCGCCCCACTAGAGGGTCACGCCCCACAGTTTGAGAACCACTGCTCTAGCAGCTGGAAGTGGGCGACACACTGAGCTGTGTCAATGTTTGCAGACCTTACCGGCTGGTTTCGGTTAAGATTAGTGAGTGAGGAATCAGCAGGTAGTCAATGGCAGTGAAAAAAAAGGGAATAAAAAGTGTTAGTTGCCGCAACCATGAGAATTTTTTTTTAACATGGAGCCACAACTGGGCAACAAAACATATATAATGTATAGTTTAATATTGCAGAATGTGAGATTAGTGGTGGACAGACACAGAGGAGCACACTCACTCATGGACTCACTCATGGACTCGGTTTGATTAATGATGCATGGTGATGAAGATGATCAAGAATACATGCTGCCCTTGTCAGCTCGATGCAGAGAGGTCATTGTGCCTCAGTCAACCGACCTTTCTCTGTTCTCAAAATAATTGCCTTATGTTTCTGTAATGAAAATATAACTCTTTACAAGCTCATCATTCCAGGGTGGGCTAAGGCAAACTTTGTATTCTGTATGCATAATCCATGTATAAATATGCCTCACACCAGAGCTGTGTGTTATGTGATTGGAGTGGGGGTCAGAGCCACTTGTATTCCTGTGGGTGGGATTGTGGAATTGCAAGAGATTTGATTGGAGCATTATCCCTACACGAGGGCCCTCCAGATCTCCTATCTGTTGTTCCCCCTTCTCATTTACTTTACCAGTGCACTGCTGTAATATACATAATTCAGACTACCGGGGAATGTCTTTGGGCTCCGAACCACCTGCTGGCTTTTATTAGCTAATTAATGGTGATTTATCAGAGCTGCTAATTTGAATGGGGCCGCTTGCCTTCAGGAGTCTCAGAACACCATATGAATTCTGATGGTAATTATGCTTATTTGATGGGCAGTTTGCTAAAACAAAAAAGTTCTGTCTTATCTGCCCCACAGGGATGAATTTCTGTTCTTGCAAAAGACGACCTTGTGTGATTTTTTCTCTCTGTCTCATTAAGGACTCACACACAGTTCATTTTAATACTTAAATCCAAAACAGCTTCTTCTTTTTTTTGACCTTTTTACCTGTAAATGTGCGTCCTTGGAAAGGTCTTTTTTGATGTCCTTATGTTTCAAGTATATTTATTGTTCAAGGACCACAGATTCTCCTCAGGTGTGACACTGGGTAAATGGGCGTTAAAGGAGAATATTCATATCAATATGGTAAATTTACTTCTGCCTTTGTGTTTGAAAAATAAACCTTAAATTCTTCAACCTTTCTGACGCATCTCAAATTTGATCATTTACTTACTTTTATTTGTTGTCAACATAAACTTAACAAAATAAACCACTTACTCAATGAATAAAGATATACAAGAAGACATGGACATAAGTATTACAATTTCTGAGGCAATGGTGGTTTTCAAGAGTTATTTCCGGAAAAACAGAATTTGATTTCTTCATATAGGAGCAACTCTGTCTCCTACAAAATAATGTTCTCATACAACTACATTCTTTTTAGAGGGAAAACCATTTTATTCCAGTCACAGTATTAAACCGAATGAAACGTGATTAAAAAAATAATACAACGTCTAAAGCAAACAAAATAAAAATGCAACAAAAGTAGTTGTTATGATCAGGTAATTACACTTGGTTCACGCTGGACACACACAGCGGTCTCCTGGGTGAAAGGTCTGTGTATTTTGACTCATTGGAAATGTATTTTTCATACGCAATGCCGGTTGAATCAAGTAGTGAGGTCGCGTCCACACAAGCTGCCTTTTCCCAAAGCAGTACTGCCTCCTTTCTCGTTTAATACTACTAAAACAAAACATGTGGTTAGGCAGCACACGTCTCGCTTGGCTAAAGAACATGGCAAACATGTTAACAGCAAACTTTTAAAGGAGTTACGTGATGCATTCAAGCTTTACTCTGTAAAGATGTGTATTGGGTCAAGTTAAAAAAAAAATAACATTATCTTGATGTGTTTAATTGTAAACTTGTAAAATGTAGTTTTTAGTGAGCGACTTAGGGCTACGTTTGTATGACGGCGATATTTTGACGTTAGGAATTATGACTTGTTGAGCTTCATAACACCAGCTCTAAGCAGCTTATAGTTCCACAAACGACTAACGTGAAGATTTGTCCAAAGCAAATATTAAAATGAAAATGCAAGCATGCATTTCTTAATAATTTGCATTGTGTGTCTTTATGCAAATAACCGCCATAGACATACAACCAAATAACAAAGCAAAAAGATAGGGTTTAGAGTATTATTCAGGGTAGTTTCTGGACGGTGAAAAAAAGTTAGTCTGGAGCCTACAGACCTCTCTCATGAGACAATAGAAAAACCCATAAAAGTGATAAATTGGTGTTTTCTTTTTTTTTATCAGTGTCCTTTGCCAGGTTCAGAGTCCACAGTTAGACTGTAGAAAAACGTAAATGTACACCCTCTGAAATATTCTGATTCATTGCAGATGAAGTTGGGTTTACAGCTCTTCACCTTCTCAACAGTTTTTTTGGGGCAAAAAAAACCCAAAACACACATATAAGTAACCCATTTGGAGCTGCCGAAGATCAAACAGTTACCACAGCAGAGACTGAGAAGCTGGAGAGGCCACTGAATTACACAGCTATTCCACTAAATATGCATACTCTGTAATCTTTGCAATGTCTTCTCTTGGAAAATGTTTTATATCTGTGATTGATTCATTTTATTTTCTAGATTGGAGCCCGGCAGTTATAAGGTAAGTATTGTAACCAACTAATAATGCATCTTTGATTTGGATTTGTGTGATGTCTTTATGCCTTTTATGGACGTTGAAAATTACAATTCTGCAAGATTTAAAAGAATAACCCTGCACAATCATCAAAGCTTTACATCAATCACCAAATATCAGTTCCTAGACAGTTTTTAGTTTGGATTAAACTAACGCATATATACCCAATTTGGAAGAATAATGTTCAATAAGTCATGTCCACAAGATGCTATTTGTGTTTTAGCGCTTTAGAACCTGCTTGCTGAAAACACTGTGCGATACGTGGGAGATGCTGATCCAGTTTCAGGAACCTGCGTCCAGCCGGCACAAACCCCGTGCCGAGAGGCACATTCGGCCTGTGGAGCCACAGAAAGTTTGCTGATCCAGCCTGGAGTCTGGGGACGACACTTCTGACTGAACTCCGAGTTAACTGCGAGACTTGACTGTCCAAGCAACCTACCGGCAACGGGTTTGAAGAAACTACAACACAAAGTTATTCCTGCCACTTTTTATTTGAATCAAATAAGCAAACTATCAAAAGTAAACAGACCCATTGGGCACTACACTGTTGCCTGTAAGAAGAAAGGACTGCCCGAGGCTAGCTGCTTAGCTACACCTCGTCTTCACGTTCTGTTGACAATGCTGTTTCATTTATTTTCAATGTGGACATATCTAAAAGCAGACTCCTTAGCATTGCTGGTTGCTCTTTTTAAACACAGCATTCAAAGTGTTCCCCTCCTCCGCTGCGTTTGGAAGTGATTATGATTTTTGTGTTTGATCAATGTCGGGCTAAAGCCTTGGCATTGTTAACTATCTGCATTGCGAGCACAAATTCAGTCGCTTGAGGGAGGGATCAGTTGCCTAAGGTGGATGAAACAATGGAAATAAGGAATGGGTAAGGTAAGTAAATATAACCAAATTCAAACGTCATCATGCTCCTCAGCCTCACAACTGTCTGTACATAAATCACCAAACGCTTTGCTGATTCATTCATATCTCGTAAACGTCCGATTCATCTTGCAGGTACCATGAATATCCATACAAAATTTCATAGCAATCCAATAAATAGTTATTTAGGCTTAAGTTGCAGACCGACCGGCATTGCAATGCCGCGAGCCAGCATTGCTCGAGATGAAGGTGTACTGGGCCAGTTTGGATCTACTGCAAGTCTAATACAGACTGATCATCAAATACAGAGGTTTAAGTGAATTATCAAACACACACACACTGGTTTTCTTCATAAATGCATCTTCGAACCCTCACAACGACAAAATATTTGATAAACAAGGAGCTATTCTTTTCTCCAGAATGCTTCATTAACAACATTTGTATCTGCTGCATCAACAACAAAGATCTGCACGGTGGCCGATTGATGTTGTCTGCACTCTGCATACATATCCGTGGGGGAATGCAGTAGACTCTCTCCCTCTTTGCCAAAGCAGGTGAACTCCCCAAAGTCACATGGAGATATTGAAGAATAAAACATTATGTCAAGTCATTTGGCATGTCTGAAATTAGAATGTGAAAGAACGGGGGGGGGGGGGGGGGGGGTTCAGATATGTCTGCCAGCAAACACCTTTTCCTGATCTTTTCATCCCAATTCAAATAAAAGTCTAAACTGCAGGTAAATGGTAATATCACACACACGAGCAACGATGCCTCCAGCAACATGCTCCATTAAAAGAGTTTGCCGCGCCAGGTGCTGCAGCGCTCTCTGCACAAGTGAAGTGTTTGCTCAGTGGGAATTGAGCAGGATTTCTGAGAAGGTACTTTAATGTTGAAAACCTTACAACACTCTCTCAACACACAGGTTTTCAAAACAATACACATGTAAAAGTAACCCTGTCATGTGTCAGCCATGGTGTTAAGAGAATAGTGTCTGTGTACTATATGTGTGTGTGTGTGTGTGTGTGTGTGTGTGTGTGTGTTGTATAAGATCAAAGAACAATTACACAACAATGACCTCCTTTGGTAACCCGAGGTAGATCTTGAATGTTCAGCCTAAATATCTCCTGTTGATCATATTCATTTAACATGGCTCGCAGAGTCAATTAAGATGCCAGTCAAGATCTGTACATCAAAAGTGGGACATTTCTATGTTCAAAGGTGAGACTTGTCTATGTAATTCCAGCAGTGACCCAGTGAGGTCACAGTGTGTGCGTTTGTGTGTGTTTCTGTCTGTGTGTACACAATGGACCTCTGGTGGAGGCCTCAGTCCCCCTGGGGAGTGAACCTTCAGTATAAAAACACGCTATTCACCGGGACCTCCACATTTGTACCAGGAAGAGAAAAAAAGGACCAATCCTTCCCCTCCCTTCACGTCCACGCACTCACAGGGAGACTCAGGCCGCGTGAGCGCCTCCACGCCAGTGAACGCTATCATTTCATTCCTCTACTCTGAATGCTCCGGGGATCCCTGAGAAAGAGTAAGAGCAATAAGTTCACTTTGCTGAATTAATGCTGTAATTTTTTATCAGGAGAGCCTTGGCATTACCTTGAACCGGGCTGGTTTTATGCTAAATAGTTTCAAGCCTGTTTTCTTTTTTTTTTTATTTCTTTCTAAATGATGGTCCTAATTTGTTGGCTCACTTTAAATTATTAATCCCTTTTATATCCAAGTCGTTATTACGTGTCATAACTGTGTATCTATGGGCTGGAATTTAATAGCATCTGCTGGACTTTAGGAAAGAAGCCAGTGCAGAAATGCTATTAAATATTGATAATTAACTAAATATTTGCCTTGGCACCTGCTTTGAGCCACCGTGCTAATTGGCATGGGAACAGCTGCTGTGGTCATTGAAGACACACAATGAGATGTTCACATAGAAACTCCCCGACAGATGCGAACAAATCAATTAGAAGAGGAAGATGAAACTGTGACATCCAGAGGATTAGACTAACATCTAACATCTCATTATCCTCCCCTTTTGAAAGGGATCAAAAATACCAAAGAACTTGAACTCTGCTTTAACCTAAAGGTAACGTTTTCTCTCCAGAGGCGTATGTCATGAGTCCTGTGGAGGGTTGGTATCAATTGTCAATGTCTTTTTGGTGTCAACCAAAACACAAGCAAATGTTAAGGGACAATTTTAAGTTTGATATTGTATTTCTGCGCAAAAGTTTTCTCACAGCTGCTCGAGTTTAGACAACAATTAACTTTTTATTTGCTTCTTTTGTTAAATGAATTACGAGTTTTGTAGAAAAACATGTTCACATTTCTTAATGTAACGTGTTGAATAAAGCGTTGTTTTTTTACAGCAGTTCTGAAGTTGAGGTACATTATTGGCTCTGGTATGGGACCTTTAAAATAATGTTGTTGTGGTACCATTACTGGGAGGAAGTTGCATTTTAAAAAGTCAGAGAAAGACCTCACTCACCTTTATCCATATTTTATCTCAAATCCTTCCACACATTACTTATCAGACAATATGCTGTCATAATTATCTGTTCTGCGTGGTTTAAACGTTTTCTTACATTTTGCTTTCACAACAAGAATAACAACAGCCTTATTGGCAAGAGGTTAACGACAGGACACTTATACACTAAGAACTTTGAGCATGGTTCATTCTTTACAGTCCACACATGTGAATTACAAGTCAAATATTGATTGTGTTGCTTTTTTTTCAAATTGTAGGTGGAAGGTTTAATGAAAGAAAATAGGACGCCCTATGAAATATTACCTTCATGTTCATTGTTGCGTCGAGGAGCTGTGAATGTATACCAAGAGAGAGAGATTGCAGTTCATGTCAACGTCATACAAAGGGTCTTCTGTAGAGATGGTGCCCAAACACACAACAGAATAATGAAGGGGTCAGAGCTATGCATCCAACCATCTATACATCCTTCAGTCGGTCCATCAGACATACCACTGAACCATCTGCCAGCCTCCCCCCATCCCTGACTGAACCCCCACAGCCACCAGCTAGGAGGAGGTTTTCTCTCGGGGCCTGATGTGCTAATGTGGACCTTTGTGGTGCTGAGCTAAGTGGAGAGGTAGGCGGTTGAACTGAGTCTATGGCATACTGCTTTCATATTACAAAGTAAAACTGTTGAAATACAACATGAATTGAAATATTATCGTGAGGTGATGTTGTTTTGAAGCCTACGAACATACAGTATAATACCTAGGCATGCCAATATGGTTATTTGATCCTCTTTATTTGATTCAACAAAAGGATTCACTGAAGCTATTTAAAAAAAAAATCTATTAATATATATTTTTTTCAAACCATTTCTTTTAACCTATAGAACAGATCTGAAACCATGCAACAGTGCTCTGCATGGCATCCTCTGCAAAATTCAATTAGACATAATGTTGCACTGCAATCTATTCATTTGAGGCACCCAGTGAGGCAGCCAGTGGGAGTGTATTGATTGGAGTGTGTCATGTGTGGAAGCGAGAGAGGGGTGGCCACAGTTTTTTGCTTAATGGACTGAAATAAAAGAGGCGGGAAGGGGCTTTAATTAGGGAACAGTGGCAGGGGCATCTAGTCTCCCCTCCCACTAGTTACCCTGCACCCCCTCTGCAGAACATACTCATCCACCCATGCATTTTCACATGCAGTTGCTCACAAACACGCATGCAATTCCACTGCCAATGCATTCACACATAAAACAACAAACATATACACTTGCAGTCTATCGTGCGCACACACACACACACACACACACACACACACACACACACAGACACACACACACATACACACAGAGACACACAGGAGGAGGGCAGAGGAGAATGGCGGGGGTGATGGAGAAAAGGATGAAAAAAAAACAGAGGGAGTGCTGGGCTCCCGGGGTCTCAGCTGCTGCTAGGGTGCTGCCTGCTCCTCGCAATGAGTTGCAACTGTCAGTTTATTTTATCTCGGGCTTTTCATCATCGCACAGAGCCTGGTTGGAGGAAGCCACCTGAGAGTCTTAGGAATTTGTTGGCTACAAGTCATTAGCAGAGACTGCTGAGATGCTGAGATGCGCCAGGGCCAGAGATGTGCGCCGGGTACTGCTGCAGACAAGTGTGTCCCTTTAACCCTTGATAGGCTGATTGGCACGGCAGCTTGGCTTTGATGGCTGGATAATTGCATGCAGCCAAGATGAAACAGGGCAGGTCATAAAAGCTTAGAAGTGCAAGTAAAAAAAAAAACAATGGAAAGGAAAGAAGAAAGAATTGCTGCATACATATAGACTGCAGATAAATCTCTTAACAGATAGTGAATAGTGGGGTAATGGGTCTGTTTCACTTGACTGGACACCCACGGTGAGATGGACATGACTTCAACAGATACGTTTGTAAGTAGTTAGGTTATTAGGTAGGTGGCTGGATGAGATTGGGTCACATTTTCATAGCTTTGACTATTGTTTATATTAGTTCATATACCTGGGAACAAAGTAATAACAAATTCAGATGATGCAACAACCTCGAGGGTATGCTCAAAACTAAACTAGTTAGCGTGACATTTTGTCCTGACCACAAAAGGATACAAAGGGAAGAGATGCGCTAATTGTTAATGTCACACAGTGCTGCACTTGTTTGTCATGTCAAAATGTGTGAAGAATAAAATGGAAAAGAGCCTCAAACTTGGCTTGCGTTCACACCACTTTTCTCACCTGGCCAATCAGTTAGAAGTGGGTGAACATTTTGGGTCGTTGGTTTTCGGAAATTGACAAAAAATAATTCTGACACCGCTCTTCCCATTTAGATGTCGGAAAGGTGTGAGGAGAAGAGGTTTCAGATATCCAACAAGCAGGTTAAGATTGGCTATCTGGCAATTCTGGCAAATGCCAGATGGGCCACCACCAGCAATATGAGGGAAAAAACGATTGACCTGCAGGGATGTCAGGACTGCCCATCTGATTAGAAGTTACACCGTCCCACAATTGTAAATAGTCTACTAATATGGAAGGTACTATGGGTCGTCACCTCCGCCGTGCAAAACCCTGCTATCTGTAGCAGTGATAACCTGAACTGTCTACTGCACCAAAGGAAGAGAACGAGGAGGAGGAGGAGGAGGAGGAAGAGGAGGAGGAGGAAAAGGTCAGGACAGATGGGGAGTGTCCAGACAAAAACGGCCAGGGCCGAATTTTGTTCCCAGTCTGTCTCTGTCAACAAGCTCTTCTGAAGAGGCATCAGACAGGTAGTAAAGTTCACAGTTTTACTGTTTACTACATTTGATTACTTTTCCTACTAAGTTTCTTGATCTGCATACGTCTGACAGCTCATGTTTCTTGCCCGGATGTGGACTTCCTGTTGGCCCTGCCGGATCTTAGCAATTAACTTGGTAAGCTTATATGGTGAGCAAAAGGTCTGATGACCCAAACTACAAAAATACCCCCAAAAATACAGCAGAATTAATGAACCAGAATTATCCTTTATGCAACAGCAGCAATAGGTGGGCAGTAACCAGCAGCACTAACGTGATCTTTGACAGCTGACTTCATGGATGAGTTTGGATCACTGAACATGTCATTTCCACTTGGCTTTCATGCCGGCCGGCTGCAGATACAGTGCAATGTTTGAATGTGCCTGTGCAGCGGCAGGATTGTACAGTTCCCACAAGTTTATAGGCTACAGTACGTTACGCATGGGTTTCCACGCACGCACATACGCAGGCCACTCAGCGAGCAAGTGAGCAGGTGAGGAAGAGAGAGAGATTGAGATTGATTGATGATACAACACCCCTCTACAACTTGGATAAGCCCACCAAAACCAGCCGATAGGACTGAAGAACAAAGGCGACAATATAGCCAGAAGCTGCTTAATATTACTTTAGGACCTGGGGCTACTGACGTGTCGGAGGCCCCTCCCTCTCGCCACAATATGCTGAGGCAACAATAATTCAGAAACCTCCGTCAATAGATAGCGACAAATATTAAATGGAGTGACCTTATCAGAAAATACAATATGGAACTCGTCGATATGACGTCGACGGCTCTTTTCATTGTGTTTTAACCTGTTTCTTTCTGCACAGTTGCAGATTATGTTACATAACTATTATAGTATTATGTTAATATTATATTAATTTCCCAAATCCACCCCATGTTTTTATCAAACACAATATTTGTATTTGTTGGTGTTGTGCTTTTCGAACACAACATTTTCACAGGCCCCTGTGCATGTTGTTTCAGACTGTGTGATCCACCAATCACTGGTTTTCAAATGTATTCGCTTCAAATGTCTTGAAAAATGCATCACAAGCACATTACTACAACGAAACAAAGACAGGATTTACTGTTGTTAGATTGCAAAAAAAAAGTCTTTTGCCACGGTATCTCGTGCCACGGTGTCTAGTGACCACGGTATCTCGTGCCACGGTGTCTAGTGACCACGGTATCTCGTGCCACGGTGTCTAGTGACCACGGTGTCTCGTGCCACGGTGTCTAGTGACCACGGTGTCTCGTGCCACGGTGTCTAGTGACCACGGTATCTCGTGCCACGGTGTCTAGTGACCACGGTGTCTCGTGCCACGGTATCTAGTGACCACGGTGTCTCGCGTCACGGTGTCTGGTGACCACGGTATCTCGTGCCACGGTGTTTAGTGACCACGGTGTCTCGTGCCACGGTGTCTCGTGACCACGGTGTCTCGTGCCACGGTATCTAGTGACCACGGTATCTAGTGACCACGGTGTCTGGTGACCACGGTGTCTAGTGACCACTAGTGACCACAGTGACGAGTGACCACAGTGCGTCGAGCTATCAGTAGCCTATTGTTTCTTTCTCGGTGTGGGATTCCACCACAGATTTACATTTACTTATACAGGGTACCAGCTCATCTTTGATGCCACAATGCCTCGGTCAAAGCGAGCAAAGTCTCTGTAGCTTCTTTTATGCTGACATGAAAGACTACATGTCCAAGTGGGAACACAGTATGAAATATGAATTCTGTTTGGGTCCCACTTCAGTTGCCTCCTCGCCCCAACCAAATTCCCAACCAGTGTCAATGTCTCCATGTATGAATCTGTGTAAGTGGATGTTCCTGTAATGTGAAGGCTCCAGAGTGGAGGGAGGCTTACCTTGGAAGCGCTGTATGATTACCTAACAAAACACAAACAGTGGTTGTGACCCTGACCACACAGAATTATTCTTTGGAATGGATGAAGGGTGAGGAGGAGTAAAATGTGAAATTCCAAAGGGTGTCTCTGTGTGTGTCTAACCTTAGGAAAACACAGAGACGTGAGTTTGATAGAGTTATTACACTGCTGTGGTTCTACCATTTGTGCGGCTGAATCTATTATCGTGAGAGAGACAGGGCTAACCTGAGATTCTGTGGAGACATTTCATCACCTCTGTGTCACGGGTCAGGCAATTGCAGCAGCCACTGTTTGCTTTTCATTACTAAAATACAAACTTTAAGGATGTCTTTTTGTTTTTCTTAACAGAACAATGTTTACTCTAGCGATGATTAGAGTGTTATTATTTCGACTGTGCCTCTGAAAATGTAATTTTTGAGGCTGAAGAGAGGGAGGGAGAGAAAAGAAAGAAAGAGAGAGAGAGAGTATTTTATCTTGGCGAGCCGGCTTTTGTTCCAACAATATGACGCCAGTTTATTGTGGTTATAAGCATTCAGGAAAATAATTAGCCAAGCACATGTTGTGTATGCAAGGCTCCCCCGTCTGCTCTCTGGAGTCTTATTTCCTCTTAATGTACGGTAGTTCAAAGAAATAGGGCTGTACTCTGCACTGTGCGGTGGTGAAGTATCATCACTCTCACATCAGTTAAAAACTGATGTATTTCATCATCACAGCAAACACTATTTTGTATGTTTTCATCAGCCCGTTGTTCGCTCAGTGTTTGCGTTGCCTTTCATTGTTAAAGCCATTCGGCTGACATATTTATCTTTTACCTACATAAGGAGCAAGTGATCACTTTCAAGGTGTGTCATATATCCATCAGGGAGGGGAAATAAGACGCTGGTTATCACTGCCATTCCTCCCCTGACAACTGTCCAATTATGTATATCACACTCTGCCTACTGTTTGCACTAGAAGTAATCAATAAAGGATGTGGCTGAGTGCTCATACATTTTGGTGGAACCAAATGCATGAAAACGTAATCATTCGCTCAGGCTGGCGGGGAATCAAATATCGGTAGGGAACAAGTAGGCAGTGGCTCTTCGCGAGGGGAGGAACTGATTAGTGATTGTAGCTTCAAGTTTGATGGGGTGTGGTGGAGGGAGGGCTGAGGAGGGGTTCTCTCCTGACGCGGCAAATGGAATGGGTGACAGGTGGAAACGGGGGATGAAAAGGCGGTCCTCGGTTTCATGAATAAATGTAAACACAGCGCCATGCAATTACTGCGGCTGGTCATCTATTTTTGGTCCGGGTGGGGGTAAACGTGCGGCGACATCCCTACAGGTCCAATCTAATGAAAACTCGCAGGTTACTGGGGCGTTTAATTGTATATACGGTAAAGCTAAGAGTCTGGACTGTAGGGGCTTGTTGCGGATGAAAGCCCAGCCCCGCAACTGGAAAATTTGATTCAGTTTAAACATAGCGTTTCGTTTATTGATCCGCTGTGGAAGGTGAGATCATCACAGGAACACGACCTGAACAGATGGATTCATTTGAACATGTCACGAGAACACATGGGTCTTGTTGCTCCGGAGAATAACTTTACACAGAGACAGCAGTGATGGCGATTTCTAACGGCAGTGATCAGACAAACACTTTGGCTTCACACTTTTCTCACAAGTACATTATCTGTCATTCTGTGTTTCGTCACCACATGTGTTCAATAGATGGTGTCTTATACTCAAATGCATAAACGTTAAGTTATAAGAAATCTCAAAAAGTGTGCAAGAACACACGACTCGGATTTGAGTCTCACCAAATGTGTCTTTTTAACAACGAGATGAGAAAAGTTGTTTAATAAATTGAATATATGCTCTATTCAAACAGCAATCATACAGGCAAGTGCACATGTTCATCCTATTTTAAATACATCTTATGTAATCTTATCTGCATGCATATGCATATAACCACAGAAGAGGCAGGTCAAAGCATACCACAGTTATATCTTTTCTATTACCAAGGTTAATCAATAATTCATGGGTCACAATAGCAGGCAGGGGGATGGGGGGGTTGACACCCTGAGACCCTCTCCCTAAGCAGGATCCCCCGAAAAAACAGGAAGAGGAAATCAGAGCCTAAAAACCACTGTGTGCAGAAAAAGAAATCATCCCCCTGCTTCCCTCACACCCACCCAATGCTTTGGCAAAAGGCAGACCATCACCACAATCATCATCACTGACACCACGGCGCCCGTTCAGGCATTCCATAGTGAGGCGATAACCTTTTCGTTCCCATCTTTCCCTGCGCCGGTCTCTGAGTAGTACTCACGCCATCACTTAGAGCATTAATCAAAAAGCATGTGCCTAATGGGTCCTGACAGGCAGCGTCCATAATGGGCTGCAGTCCAAGCCTGCATCTTCCTCACGCATCTGGTAACACTAACAGCAGCAGCCCGCGTACAGCTGCCTGCATGGCCACCACTAGATTGTTAATGACAGTGGGTGATACGGTCTCACTCACCATAAAACACTTAGGGCCCTGAGATGCTACCACATCATGCATGAAGAAAGCTTTTTGATAGTATGCTAATGTCAGCCATTACTGTGGGATGATTTACAATCACTTAAACAGCACATGAGCCGGGTGTAGAGACACAGGCTGGCTGGCTGGCAGGCTAGGATAATAAAGACGCTGGCGCGCGCTGATCATTAGAGAGCTCTCTCTCTCTTCCTCGCCCTTTGTGTGTGTGTGTGTGTGTGTGTGGAAGCATGCACTCTGGATGCAGTGGCATTTGGCTTAATTAGTAAGCGATTTTAACATGAAAGAGACAAAAGACAAGAGGGAGAAAGCGCGTTGTGCTTCATGCTGCAGTGTTGTTTACTACCTGTTTGTGTGCTGGATGGTGATGCATTTATTAAGAGGTGTATGATGTGCAAAAACAAAAATTACATACTATTTTACAATCCTTTTGATTTCTTCCTGAAAGTGTAAAGACATCCTATCTTTCTTTCTCCAAATAATGTTTTTTTTTTTTTTTTTTAAATCTCATCTATCCTTTGAAATGAAGTGTGATGGATAAACCACCAAACTGATCAATTCAGAAGAAATACACCTTTAAAAAAGATTGAAATCTTTAGAAAAACTGCACAGAATGGCAGTGAATGACAAATACCAAAGGTCAGGTTTTTATTTCAATCACTTCACAAGTCAAGTCCATTAACCGGCCTTCAACTTAACTGAT
Organism: Clinocottus analis; assembly: GCF_023055335.1. Classification (NCBI taxonomy): domain Eukaryota; kingdom Metazoa; phylum Chordata; class Actinopteri; order Perciformes; family Cottidae; genus Clinocottus; species Clinocottus analis. Next base: position 4,262,117 of record NW_027175954.1, on the reverse strand, counting down.
GCTGATACCTCTATAACGAGATGAGACACTTTGACTCAAAGCTGAGAAGATACAACTTGAATCAGCTGCAATGTTATATTATTTGGCTTAATATTTAATAGGATGTTTTATGTTTATTCATGAATTAAACTATTTTATTAAGCTAAATATTTCCACAAAGTTATCAAGTATTGAAAATTGTCTATTGCCACACCACAATGAGCAACAAACATGGGCAGCGATACGTTACATCATAACACTATTCTTTTATTTTTATTGTGGCAGAAAAAAAAAATTTGAATCCTTAAAATAAATGAATATCCAAAGTAATTGTATGTAATTCAAAGAGCAAACCTGTGTTCAAACCATACTATGTCCTGCAATAAACATGACAACATGCTGGTTTCACCAGTGTTTTTTGCTGTGTTTGACAATTTATGTTACCAGGCGACATGCCATTCAGCAACCTGCTGCCAGTGTGTAACACCTAGCTTTTCGATTGCTTTTTCTACATGTAAAGCTAGGAAATTGCATCAATATTTCATCGGAGGCAGCATTTTCTTGTGCACAGATTCAATGGGCAATGAGATAAACAGTGGAGTATTAATAATGCAGTGCGGTGACACTGACCTTATTTTGTGCCTTTCAACCTGCACTGATATTTTGATGCACAGTGCCCCGCTACTCTCTAGCACACAGGAGGTTTTCACGCTCTTTGTTCAAAGCCGTGAAAAAAAAAAGAAACTTCCTGTTTGACAGAGGTTACATCACTGCCTAAACCACCTAAAGACATTAACGAAAATGCTGGGGCTAAAGTACGTGCTGCTTTTTGTGTTAGTGTGTGTGTGTGTGTCTGTGTGTGTGTGTGTGGGGGGGAGGGGGGGTGGATACACTGTGGAAATACATATCTTCATTTTCACAGAAACAATGTGAATGCTAAGTGTCGGTTTGACAACTGGTGTTGACAGCTGAGCAGATGCCTTGAAGGTGAACTGTGAGAGGCTTTGACTGGGAACTAAAAAGGCAGCGCAGCAACCTCTTCCCCGCTGCAGGATGGGGAAGATACTAAGCAGCCGAGAAAAACCTGTTAGTCCAACTTCAGGTCACCTGAACAAATAAACACGTCGAAGGATGAATTTGAAAGGAAAGATCCTGCAGGGCTGTGGTGCTGTGCTTTATATATAGATATATAAGGTGTCAAATATTGAATGCAAGGTACATTTGGGACGAATATAAAGCCCAATCAACAAACAAAAGAGACTGCAATAACTTCATAGGGTGTGAAACGTATGACAAATATTCAAATGTATTGTCATTACTATATCAAGTTCAAGACAATAATTCAATATTGTGTATTAATCATCTTTCTGTGGCATTGGGCCTTACCATGACTGACATTGGGGAAACAATTATCATTGGTGTCATTATATTGATATCAACCATGTCTTCCAGGTCTCATTATTCACCGATGAACTCCTTCTATTGGGCAACTAAGTACAAGCACCCTGGCGAGCATATTGTAATAGGAAACAAAGAGTACTTCAACTCTATGATCTTTGTTTTCTTTGTAATAAACTGCCTGCACCGACAGATCTTTGCTTTTGATCTCTTAGTTCAATTTCAACTACTCATTCAATGTTTAAAGTAGATAACCGTATGAAAGACAATTAAACTATAAACAATCTGATTATCCTGAGATCAAACACAACAATGAGAGAGAGAGAGAGAGAGAGAGTAAAGGACAGCGGCGCTGTGAAAAGTGCAAAGCTGAATCTGAAATTCATCTCCGTCAGTATTGGAACATTTTGTGGAACGACTTAAGCCACAGGTCATGCATCACACAAATCCTAATTTAGCTCCATCGCTGCCTATTTCCCCTCATTTCCGTTTATTACTTAAATGCGATGCCAGTGTTACACATTCAGCCAGAAGATATCCATTTAAAATCTATAATTCATGTGTTAAACATTTTATTTGGCATGTTTCAAAAATAAATAACCCAAAAGTGTTTTTAAATATCTCCCTGACCCATGAGACTGTGTGTGTGTGTGTGTGTGTGTGTGTGTGTGTGTATGGTCTGTCCATGAGCTTGTTCGCTCAGTCATTAGTGGTGCAGCAGCAGCCATTTCTCCATGCAGAACCCAAAGAAGGAGCGTTGCTTTCGAGGCAAGCGTCTGTGCTCACGTGTGTGTTTGGCCTCTGGTTTACACATTTACAAAGGTGACAAACAATGACTAAGCCCCATCTGCCAGGAGCTTTTACCATGAGTGTTATAACAACCAGTAATAAGTGTAAATAATAAATGGCCCATATCTTACCATGAGGGGTTCTCGGCAGCATTGCTAAACTATTTAAGGTGCCTTGTTGATGGGAGTTATTTTTTGCTTTGGGGTTGTTGAAATTCTCTGGCTTCCCAGTAGAGTTTTGGCCTGACAATAAACAACAGTTTAATACTTTATCTAATCCCTGCCAGGAGGTGAGTCCAACAGCAAGCTCTTGCAGATGTTCACATCCAATAATCTATCCATAATTGATGAAACAGGGAGGTCAGATGTAATGGCTGCTGCCATTCCAGCAACAAATAAATGGTTATTGACAAAACAAGCCAGTGTGGCACTGAGTGGGCTGTGAGATGACAGGCATGGAGCGGAGCAGAGAGGAGAGGCGTCGAGACGAGGCAGGAGGCAGGAGGCACGAGAGGGGAGGCTGAACTCTGTGGACCGACGCTCCTCAGATGGGCCAGCGGGGGCCAGACGGGGCCCAGAGAGCGGAGATGATCCCCTGGTGGAAGGTGGCGGACACACCCCCGAGGAGCCGCCACGAGAGCGTAAACAGGAGGAGAGTGAGAGCGAAAAGAGGAGGGGGAGGGAGGGGGGACGAGCGGCATGGTGAAGTGAGTTCAACTGCATGGAGTGTGCTGAGTGCAGTGGGCCAGCTGTCCGCTCTTCTTTCATCTCTGGGCTTTATGTCAGATACAATCTACCTGGCTGTCAAACCTCGGCAAGCATCTCACATCCCTCTCTCCCTCTCCCTTCCCTTCTATAGCTTACCCCCCTCTCTCTCTCTCTTTCTCTCTCTCCCTCTCTCTCCCTCGCTCCATCTCTCTGGTGGCTGTACAGAGGCGTCCACCTCTGTGTCCTCTGATTCCTTCAGCTAAAGCTCGGGATAGTCTGCAGCATGCTTTATTCTCGAGTCTCTTTGCTTTGAAAAAACAAACAAACACAAGGTGCGCTTTCCATATAGAATTGGCCATTTTGCAAAAACAGGACAATAATTCAACTAAAATGTATTTTATGATGAATATCCTTTTGGTTTATTCATAGTATTATATTTCATTTGTTTCTAAACAGAGATGGTATTCCTTGTTTCCTGCCCAGCGACTACAGATGGTAATCAGCGTATAGCTATATCTGGTACAGCTAAGAAGCAGTGAACTTCTCCTGTCAAATTATTAAATAAATAAATGAATGAATGCACTATTATATAATGCTGTGTTGTACCTGTGTAATTTAAAAATGGAATAGCTTGTGTGTGTCAGTGCATTTCTTGAACGCTTGAATGCTGAAATGACCTCCAAGCGATCCTCGTGAAACAGAAAATAATAATTATCAGATGTTATTGTGTGTAAACCTAAACAAATGGTATTGATGTGAATAAGATAACTCAACTGATTTAAAGTGCAAATTATGTGAAATTGTTAGTAAAAAAATGTATATCATCATTTTTTTTTTATTTGTGTGAAATATAAAAAAGTACAAAGTATAAATATTCAAATCCAAAGTATACCATATCATCTAAGAATCTCATAAGCTTCAGCGTTTGCATGACAAAGTATAGTAAAGATGTATTTAATGATGGACGTGGGTGGAGAACTAAGTGTTCTCTCCGGCACTAAACTGAGTTAACTCACAAAACAAAAGCTGCACTTCTTTTTAAGCCTCATTCGGCTCAGTGTTGTACAACAGCACACACGACGAGGAAACGGCTTCGAAGAATTACCGAGAAAGCAGAGGACAACATGCGTTTTAGAGCCAGAGAGAAAAAAAGGAAAAAAAAAAAGAGGCAATTTTTTACTCCAGCAGAGGCGTAGTGACTCTCCCTCGTAGAGTTCCCTTCTCCACCGCTTAATTACTGCGTGCGATCATGAATATTTCAGGCATATGCTTTCCCACTTTGTCACTGGAGTTCAGAACTAAGAGAAACAAGTTCATATGCATATTAATAGGGGGTTTGTGGGTGGAGGGGGACAGGAGGACTAAGGGTTGCCAGTGTGCTGGTGACAGCAGGAGGAAATGGCACTCATTCCCCAGCAGCTGCTCTTTTTAGATCCCCCTCAGAGGGAACTGCCCGAGGAGGGCCTCCGCCACAAAGGGGATAAAGGAGATGAGGGCTCTTGATGGAAAACAGGCAAACAACCACTGGGACCCCCGCCTACCCCTCCGCACCCGCCCCTTCAAACACTAATGCTGGTGCGTACTCGCACACACAGAAACCCTTGGCCCACACTTAGCCAACCCCCAGGACTTGTCAGGACCTCTTTAGCATTTTCTGCGGTGGCAGCTAAACTGTGCATTAGCACCAGGCTAACGGGAGCGCTCTAATGACGGACTGAGAGTGTAAAGAGAGGTTTTCTTTTTTTTTTTTCCCGAGCTATGTATAATGACAAATGGGATGCAGTCCTGGGGGACGGGGGAATGAGCTCGGGCCCTGGAAGCATCTGAGGCCCCTATCGGTTGAAGAGGGTCGCTGTATTAAAATGACAATATAAATGTAAATCCTAAGTAATAATTCTTAAAAATGGCTGACGCGACCCTCCACTGGATCACGTGCGTCACTGCACTAACATGGTCTAGGGGCAGCATTAAACGCTGTCTAATTGAATTTATGGACCTTTAAACACCACTTAGCAGCCAGTAGAGCATAATGATATGCTTTATTTAACATATCTAAACAAAGACGATTACGGCATTGTGCAGGTTTAATGGCACACAAAGTGTTCTCTTTCCTCTTGATATAGCGACCCCATTTAAGCGTCAAATCCTCTGCAAATAAAACCCCCCTCAAAAAGTTGATTTCTTTTTTCTTTTCTTTTTTTTTGCTGTATGTAGGACAACTCTTGATGAATTTGAACCCTGTCAAGTCTGCATGGAGACATCAGGAACATTTCAATGGCAAGTTCAAAGGGAGCGCTAATGAGTTTGACCTTTCCTGTCATAATTAGCATGGCCAGTCAACCTCCCACAATTTACCAGCAAGAACAAAAGAGGTAACACTCCCGCTGTGTCTCTGGATAGAAAACAATCTCTTAATTGATGTTTTCAAACAACACGAGACACCGTGTTTTGTTCCCCATGCCCCTCATTTGCACAATTCTTAAGACGGACACAGATCTGAAATACACACAGAGAAGTGCTCAACCCGGGCAAGTGTCTTAATAAACTGTAATGCGGAGAGCACAAAGACGAGGCATGCAGGGTGAGGCAATTAGAGCACTGGCAGCTATATCACTTCCTCTAACATGTCAGAGGTACTAAATGTGATTTATAGTGGGAGTTCCTGCTGGGCCCTCTTAAAGGGGAAAGAATAGAGAGGCATTCAAGATGAGTAGAATGGGGATGGCTTTATATAACTATCAAAATAAATGTGTTTGTTTTTTTTTCCGTTGATTTCTTTGAAAGGCAGAAAAATGAATGAACCGTAGCCAAAGACAAGACAAAGCATACAAAAAAACACTGATAACACAACGTTCACTAATACATTTGGCCCCTGCACAGATGTGTGTTAAGTGATCTTACACCTGCAAAGCCCCTTTCTTAGTGTACTCAAAGTATTATTAACCATTTATCTGCAGCCAGGGTGAGCCAATGATAGCCCATGGACAGGATTAGAGGACAAGTCGAATGTTTATATCTGCAAACCCCTAAGAATGACTGCCACCGCTACAATAAACCCTTGTGATCTGTTTCAGATCTTGTTCCACTTTCCGATCAGTCGTCATCACAGCCCCTATAATTCCCTTTCTGAGTGCCAAGATTTTTCTGTCTTTTTTTCCTTCCCTTTAGATAGAAGACACAAAGAGAACAGGACAGAGAGGGGTGGCTTTTGTTTTGGTACCTCTGTGTCTTCCCCCACTCTTTCTCTTTCTCTTCCCTTCTCTCTGTGGGGCTCTGGTGTGATTATTACACTTTCAGTGGAGGATTTAACCACGGGCCAGTTGGGCCATCGCCTCGGGGAGGTCCCGATTTCAATGCGTGTGTGCTACTTTTTCCCCCAGTTTATTGCCTTGCCTTTTATTCTGCCAGACAGTCCCACTGACATCAGGGGGCTCTTAGAATAACTTGCCCGAGGCGATCAGATCCCTGAACTTTAAATCAGCCACCGTATACTGGTATAGGTTCCAGATCTGAAAATGAGCTAGTGCTAATAGATAAAGATAACTCATGTGATGTTGAGGATGAAACAATGTTTTTACCGTTTTAATATTTGGGCAGTGTGTCAACCATGGAGGTGTTTATGTGATCACCTTCAACAACATTTAGTCACGAGGATAAAACAAATTGTGTCATTAAAAAAACCTGATTGTGACATGTTTGCATTTACATTATGTACCTTCTGTTCCCTAATACCGTCACATTTATCAGGACTCTTACAGTTCAACTAGTACACATAATTGCAACCTCAATCAGCAATTAATTTAGTATTTGACTATTGTTCACTATAAATATGTTTGTGCATTATACTGAACATTGTTACATTAGTATTTAACACATAAGTCTCTTTAAATGTGTAAGACATTAAATAACATTTAATTTGTATTGTATGTGTGTATATATATATATATATATATATATATATATATATATATATATATATATATATATATATATATATATATATTGTTTTTTTTCTGTTAACTCTCCACAAATCCTCATCTTTTAGAGATGCAGAACATGAAACGAAAAACCCATCGTGGTTTAGATTTGAACGGGTGACGGCAGCTAAATCGATCTGTGACAGTTTTTTAGTCTGATATTCGGTCTATATGAGAATTTAGGCATAATTAGCTTTTGGCAAAGTCAATAGGAACCGTCTTTTGTACTGACGGTCTTGGCCTCTCTCCTCTGGTCAGAGTGGATCAATGTGACAAGTCAAGTACAGGTCAAGCTTATGCAGAAAATTCAGACAGACGATGATGAAATGAAAGGAGATCAATATTCTTTTGTGCTGTGTGAATAAACAGCACCTGTAGCCAACATTGTCAAGCTGATGAGAGATGAATAATAACAATAACAATAATAAAGCACAAGTTTGACATCTTAGATTGCTGCATGATGCAACCCCTGGCTGTGAAATTAAAGTAGTGGTGTCTTAAGAAGGAATGCAATGTCACAATTACATAGTGCGCATTTCTTGCAATGTAAAAATTGCAAAAACGTGTATAGAAAAATATATACTGCTTTATACCTTACATATAAAGCATTGTAAAAAGTTGTAACCTATTGTCACAAGGTGAATGTGCTAATGAGGTGTAAGTTTCAATTCATAAAAGGAAGAGAATCATAAAAATAGCATCACAGAAATATGTTTTTTCTTCTGCTTGATCCTGTTAATCATCTTGTACCCTTCAGATTTTTCATGTGGCCCCTTTGAGGGCCCTGACATCAATGTTGGGAACTGCTATCGTCCTGTGTTGCATATGAAGTAACATATCAGTCTTCCATGGGGATGACAGGAAGTTTATAGGGAGGTTATGGTCCCATCCTCATCCGTCTTTATCCAAAAGCACCCGGCCCCCACTGAAACGTGGGCTTAAAGTTTTAGAGTTAAACCTTTAATCACATCTGGTTTTCTGATTAGAAAAAGATGCATTCTTTATAAGAAAAGGTACACCCATCAATCAAGTAAAAAAAAAAAAAAAGAGAGGTAAAAAAAACACCATTGCGAAAATGCAAACCAAGACATGATTAATTCACGCCACTGAGTAAATACTTAATAATTTCTTAATGTAGGACTGTCAAAGGACCTGATTTGTTGGAAGCTAATATGTACATAATTAAGACATACTGTAATTTCTGTCCTTTGGGTGCGTGTGCTTGCATGCATGTATGTGCTTCAGTGTATGACTGACAGCTAGAAGAGCCCATGTAGAGGGTAAATGTTGCAGAAGGCCAGAGTCTCAGGAGTGAGCACTGTGGATCTGTGATCTGTGATCTGTGCGGGAGCTCAGCAGGACACTACCACTGCCGCACATTTCAGCCGTAGACATAAACTCACATTTGCTGGGCTCCCCTGTCTTCTGCTCGAAGAGGTTTAGCATGTCTGCAATTGATGGCTTTCCCCTCCTAGCGGAGGTGTAGCAGGAGCCAGAGCTTGGATAAGAAGTAATTGTGGCCTTGCTTTAAGCCTGACCTCCTACGAGAGATACAGGCCAACAGAACAGCTGGAACCTGGAGATTGTGAAAAATAGTCTTGGTTGCTCGGGGTATATTTGTAGATCGGCTCCTATATGAAATAAAAAGGCATTGTTGATTTCTTGTGAGGCTTTAAGAAGATTCTTCACAGAAGAAGTCACCTAATTGCAGCTGGAACCAGCTAAAGCTATGAGTGAAAAGGAATCCATAGTTATGGCTTCAAAACAGAAAAAAAGCGCTTTCAACTGAAAAGAGCAAACATTGAATCATTGTTAAAACGATGTTAAGTTAAATTCATTAATATTGAAGCCTCGGCTTTGTTGAGACGGTTTTAAGTCAGATCGTATCAGCCTTTAAGATCCGGGTTTAAGATTTTATATGCAGTTTATGCAAGCAAAAGGGGCCACTGCCACATCGAGCTCTCGCCTCCCTCTTTATTGAAAGCTTTCTTAAAAACGACTGATAAAAGCCAAGGGCATCTTTAAGAATTGACACACTCTTTAAAACATACATCTCATGAAAAAGACTTAAAGAGGGCCAGTTGCAAATTTAATATAACTTGGGGGACGCAGCAGTGAAATACCATCAATGTGCAGGCAGCAGCTGTTCACAAAGTAACTGCCTGGGTCTGAGAGAATACTACGCTCACATCACATCTAAAAGCCAAACACACTGGCAGACAGAGGCGAGGCAGACAAGGCTGATGAAGAGTGAGGAGAAAAGGCAGGCGCAATTGAGCTGGGGAGATATACCCCTATTTCACCTTTTTGCATCACTTGCTTTTGTACTATATGTCCATTCAGACAAGAGCCTTTTATGCCATGAAAGCAAGGGTTTGATGAGTTCATCTGAGTAAATAAGCAAAAAGAGAAAGAAAAAAAAAGTTTCATGACATATCTGATTCCTGCAACACCCTCTACAACCCAAAAAAACAAAGAAGCCCGGACCAAAGAACTCTCAGTATTCAGAACCCAACACATGAGAAACTTAAGTGTAATTCTGTTCACTTCTATTTTGATGCACTTTTTTTTTACCCCATGAATATTTGATGAAATGGGTCCAAACCAAAGCTATATAACACTCCTGCATAACTGATGCTCACCGTGAGCCATCAACATTAGGGGGATGATTGAATGCATTCAAATGAATTAAAACTGCACATTGATTACTTGATGGAATAAATGGGTCCTTCCCACCGCTTTCCCCCGTCATTCTTCAGCTCTGCGTACATGCAATAGATCCCAGCGAAAGCAACAAGACAGAAGGGAGAGAAAGGGACGGATAAGTCCTTGGCAAATGTTCGTTTTGACTTCCCATATATTCTAAAATGATGTGTTGATTTGATCTCTGTGGGAAGGTAATTAGCTTCATAGATTGCCCAAGGTATTCTTTAGGTAATTTAGAGTGTCATGATCTCGTAAAAAAAAACAACCTTCGACCTCACTCTGCTTCAGAGACACTGCTGCATTATTAGGAGCAGCTAATTGTTTTTTACTGTGTCAGGGGTGTGCATTTTTGTCACTCGTAACACAGTGAAAAGGAACAATATTTGGGAAATCAAATCAGATGAGGCGAGCAGACACAAAGAACATAGCCTCCATTGAATTTACAGAAGTTGCAGTGATCCTGTAAGGCTGACGTTCACACTTCACCCTCACGAGAACCGGTTCTCATGCTTTAAATCATCATTATTAGATGCAATTGGCCAGTAAGGAATCACGGATATTTTTCCCAACAGTATCCTCTCCACTTTAATATTCATACTGTCAATCAGGGCTACAAAAGCATGAAGGATCAGGACAAACAGTGCCACTGATATTGCATTACAATTAATGGACGATTGCAAAAACCCAAGTCTTTCAGCAGCAGCTCTGCTCACAAACCGAGGTAGTAGCTTCAGGATGAGCCTCAGGCATCTCCCAGCTGTCAAAGTTGGGAGGACATACAATGAGGCCACTCATTTTCCGTTGAACAAGTTGTTCAGCTCAGAGCAGGTACAGGACCTGCAGGGTGGTTTGCATATTGGAATTGTGAAGGTTGAGAGAAGCTCAACCTCTCATTAAATCTTTCAGATATCATTAGTTCTTCTATCAGAACTTTACACCAGCCCTTTCCTTTCTATCTCCTCTGCAGCTTTTCCTCTGTGGAGCAGCTGTCTTAAGAAAAGCGAAACCCAACATAAACATAAATAAATAAATTTCCCATCTAATCACTTGCTTGAACAGATTCATTCACACTCACACCTTTCAGCTATATTTTATTTAAACAAAGGACATCAATCCTTGAATCATAAATAAAGGGGCTGCTCCATGCCAATTGTTTTCAAAATGTTAAGCTATAACTAAAACCTTATAATGAAGCTGATCCGCAGAGACCAAGGTCAGAACTAAAAATCATTTTGGTAATCCGATGTACAACAGTTCCCTTACACGGTGGCATAATTAACTTGAATATATTAATTCTTGAGTACATTGCTTATTGAATTATATATTATCAATTTGCCTTCGACAATACAGTATATTGAGCAATGATGGTGAATAAGGAGTAGTAGCTATGACCTGTTGGCATATCTGGAGCCCCTGAGCATGAATTATTATCTATGTCTCACTGAAGGACATTCTATTGGGTTCAAGGAAATCATGGACCTCTCCTGAATCGGCCTATTTGTCTGAGTAAGCTGTAATTGCTTTCTCAGAACATGGGGAAAAAATGTAAATATTGTAAGTAACAATGTTAAAACAGAGTGCACTGAGGCAGCAGGAACCAAACTGACGACCAAAGACAAAGTTGTGCACAATGTTCTCCATATGATTATAAATGTCTGCTCAATGTGTGTTCAACATCAGTTGTGATCACCGGTGGGCAGCAAGTACAAATTAACAATCATGATGATAAATTGTGACTGGAGGTATTGTGAGCATGATGGTGCCTATAGCAGCATATCTATAAACCTGAGCCAGCCCTTATTATAAGCGCTATCAGTGGAAAGTCTTAAGTCTGCTCTTAGAGGTGACTGTGCCTGCCCCCCGGACTGAAAGTGAAAGCTGGTTCCACAGAAGAGGAGCTTGATAACTGAAGTCTCTGGCCCCATGATACTTTTTAAGACAATGGGAACCACAAGTATTCAGTGAGCGCAGGCCTCTTGTGGGATAACATGGAACTATAAGCTCCTCATGATATGATGGTGCATCACCAGTTAAGGCTTTGCAGGTGAGGAGAATGATTTTTGATCTTCCAGGAAGCCAGTAGAGAGCAGCTAAAACAAGAGACATGTGATCTCTCTTCTCGGTCCTCGTTAGTATACGAGCTGCAGCATTCTGGATCCACTGGAGAGACCCAAAAGTCTTACCGGAGCAGCCTGATAATAAGGAAGTACAGTAATCCTGTCTTAAAGTAACAAATGTGTGGATCAACGTTTCTTCATCGCTTTAAGACAAGATGTGCCTGATTTCTTAAATGTTACATAGGTGAAAGAAAAAAAAAATGTTGACGTGCTTTTTTGAGAGACCACCCAGTCAGATTTGTGTATGCCGACTGACTCGCAGCTCCACAAATGATGGCTTGAATTTCCAACTTGGCGTTAGTTGGGTAAACTGATCACATATTGAGATCCAAATGGTTGATGTGCAGTCTAATTTTACAACCAGAGTTGAGCCCCAGTCATTAAAAAAAAAAATAGTAGTAGTAGTAGTAGAAAAGTTTGGCATAACCATAGTACAAAGATAATATATCTTCAACCACAAGGGCTATTGGAATAATTTTAAACGATATAATCTATAGAAAACACTTGTGAGAGTATTTAAGAGGTTCATACAGCAATATAAATTTATTGGTTGATGATAGAACACAGGGAAGGAAAATAAGAAAATATTAATTTCCGGAAAAAGAAATCTTTCAGGAACTATTTTCTTTTTAATTATGCACATCAGCACTATTTTCCTACTATAAAATAGCACAATTTGTTAACAGTATCTCTGATTAAGTTAAATATTTTTAGTAATTCATTCAGTGCACATTTCGGGAACCGTAGTTTTAGATCCGCTGAGAGACAAAATGACCTAACTTTCTTCCTGGACCTTGGACGCCTCTGGTTCCACAACAGAAGAGCTCTCCTTAAGCAGATGCACCAATACATACCAAGCAAAGCCCTGTGGAATATCATTTCATCCATAAGTAAGTCATATTTCAGTTTTTGGGCTGGAAAAAAATGCAATGTGGTTGATATCTTGATATGGGATTTGGCAGTTTTGGCGGATTCAGTAGGCTGTAAACTTTCCAGAAAGGTGCACTAATCATGCTTGGCATCAAGCTAGGGATATGAAAATTTATATTTTCATAACTTGGGGAGTTCTCGCGAGTCACTTTTGAGACGTCTCAAGCCATATGTATCGTCAGTGTTAACATTTATGGTTGAATTGTGTTATAAACATGTACAATGAACTGACCTGCTATTGGAAAGCCAGGCTGTGCAGTTATTTTTGCTACTTCACATCAGTGGCTCTGGTATTGAATTATGGGAGTACGAGGACTTCGAGAGTGAGAAAGAGATCCTGATGAAGAATTCACCCCCCATTTTCCGGCATAAAAACTAGGCAAATAATGAGGTCAAGTTCACAAACTAACATTATAATTTTACTAACAGTAAAAGGTTACTAGGTTACTAAATAGAAATGGCAAATGTTTATATATTGTGTTTTACAAGATATAAATATTTTCCATTTCCATTTAGCAACCTGCCTTTAATCCACAATTCCTTCTGTTTGAGTGCAAACTGAATACCAGATTGACGAAGGCGGCGACACTGTAACACTTTTTCCATTGTCTTGTCAGTCATGCCTCACATTCACATCTCTTATTCCTGTTTTTTGATCCACGAAAAATGGCAAAGATTCTTTTATATTCAAATGAGAACATTAACATTAGACATCCGGCATCAGAAAGTCCCTCTCTGTTAGCATCTCATTTGAATATATCATATCTTCAAGTTCCAGTCATCTGGGCTTTTGTCCCCAGCACGGGACACCACAGGCAAGTCAGAGAGATGTCACACATCCAGCCTAGTAATTTGTCATGAAAGAACCCTTTGCTGGGATGAAGGTAACGAGCTGTCAAGGTTATAATGGCTAGCATAAACATAGCTAATTAATTAGAAACCAGGTGAGGCAGTGTAAGGCCACACAGCTGATAGAATCCATAATTAGCTAATATGTTACGTATACTCCTCAGAATATATTGGAAGGAAGGCAAAACAATTATGTTGGTTTGAATATCAACAAGGAGAGACTGATAAGGAGTGTCTCAGTGGCACCTGTAACAACCTCAAAGAGAACATGCATTATAAATACAAAAGGCAAGCCATTCTCTATTAGAGATGAAGACCAAAAGGCACTCAGACAATAACATGTCAGCATCTCTTAACATGCACACCAACTCCCTGAGACGTCTCAAAAAATGCCAAACAAAATGAAAATGGCATGCTCCGGCTCAGAAACTTGGCACTGAGTGAAAACTTTTGACAATGCTTTTCTCAGAGGACCAAGTTGTCTCTTTTTAGACTTTGATAGTAAATAACAGCTAAACCATCTATGTTCAATGGGAGGAGAGATAGCTTTTATTGTGTCAGGTTTGTAATATCATTCTGATATTGTAATTAGTGAATGAAAAAAGAGATCAAGCATTGCTGTAGTTGACTGGCTACCTGTGTCTAAAGGTAGCTCAAACATGTGGCATTTCAGGTTTGCAGAACTCTGGTGTAATTACCTATAATTCTCATAAATATTGGGGAAGCTGAAGACACACAGCATATCAATTACTCTGCCCCAGGCTACATTTCTAAGATTTGCTTTATTCGATTAATGATGAGCAAAGTTAGAAATCTCTCCATATTGCAAACATACATACTTTACTTCATGAGACACTCAATAAGCCTGTTTGAAAATGCAGGTTGCATAATCCAGCTGACCAAATACTTAATTTCTGAGTTTTCAGAGATCTGTATTGGACTAATGCAGTAATCATTACACAATAATTCAATATAAATTTACAATATAATTCACTGATAAAGTATGTCTGAAATCAAGATTAAATGCTGGGTTTGTATGTTGTGCAGACTATAAAGCTCTCTAAAATAAATGTGTGATTTTGGGCTTTATGATCCTAGACTATAACATAGGTTGGACACTGTCCTCTCAAGAAGAATGACAGCAGCGGGGACATCAGATCAAAAA